>NW_022145595.1:17718274-18058998 GCF_000002235.5 Strongylocentrotus purpuratus
TAAAGCAACCCACCTCCTCTTCCTGATGTACGTTCTGCTCGAATCATAGTATAATGTTCTAAATTATTTAAAGGTGGGGAATTTGTATCTAGCCATGTTTCAGAGATGGTAATTACAGAGAGGGGAATGAAGTTGAGGGTGTTTAGGAAAGTCAAAATAACTTCGTTTTTTCATTGAGGCTTGTTGCATTACAGTGCAGGATACTGAGTGGGGTCTTTATACTGGGATTGTCAATGAATTGCAATACAACATTTTCTGGAGAATGATATTGACAGTCATGTTAATTACCAGGTAGCAGTATCTTAAGCTATGGCCACACCTCCAAACAGTAGTATGCACGGCGACCGGGCGGCGAGTTTTTAGCCAATTTCGACTGGGAACCGAGCGGCGTACAGTGGGCCAGGGAGGAACCAAAGTGCGCCAAAACTAAGTTTAGGTGATTTATTTTTTTCTATTTTTTTTCTTGCCCAGTTGAAAGGTAATACATAGAGGAATACCTCAGTGAAATATTTAATTCCGGTATGCACAATAAGGGTATAAATTTACTACTTCAAACAGCAAAATCCTACATATTCACAGTTTTAGTGCAAAAGTGACTTATTTTATAAATCTTTCAATTCAACATGAAGTTTTTAAGTTATTGATATGAAATTGCTCTCACATATTCCTGATAGTTCATTTCGTTGAATGAATGGGTTAAAATTAATAGAAGCACAATCTTCATGACATATTATAGGGTAATTCACTGAAAAATTGACTAATTATCCATGTGTTTTATAAATCCAGAAGAAATCTTTAGATCTCCGCGGTGTATCGCTTAAATTTTAATACCACCATTTTTTCTGATGTCTAAGCTTCAAGTTGATACCAAATTTGGCTGCCCGATCTTGCCCGTTGTTATGTTAGAGCCTATTTCCCTTGCCACATTGCCCCGAAAAATTTGGGTTTTTGGGGTCCGCGGCTGAATCATGAAGGATTCGTGGTCATAAATCACGGCGCGAGGGGGCGCGTGACACTTGTTCTGACACCGCGGACCAAAATACATTTTTCGGGGCAATGTTGCAAGGAAAACGGCTCTTACAAAATAACGGGCAGAATCGGGCAGCCACATCTGGTATCAACTTAAAGCTTAGACATCACAGAAAATGTTGGTAATAAAATTTAAGCGAAAATCCCTGGAAATCCAAACATTTCCTCTGAATTTATAAAAAATAAATCCCCTAACATGAGTTTTGGCGCACTTTGGTTCCTCCCTGGCCCACAGTGCGGCGGCCGCTCGGGCACCGCTTGTTTTTAGGGCATCGCTCGGTCGCCGCTGAAGTTTTAGCGTGGATTTAGCGCGGGCGCCGACCTAATCGAGCGTTCGCCGTCAAGCGATTTAGGTCAAAAATCGAAGCTGTAGGTCAAAGCCTGCAGAACGGTCGCCGCTCGGTCGCCGTCCGGTCGCCGCTGGGAGATCAGTCGGTCACTGGGCGGCGAGTTAAAAATCGGTCGACAGCCATTGACCTACCGGCTTCGATTTTTGACGGGAAATCGACAGGGCACCGCCCAGGCATCGCTGGGACTCTACAGCCTGCTTGACTTCTCCAAACAAAATCGTTGGGCGATGCCTAAATTCCAGCGGCTGTCGAGCATGCTACTAATCGGTCGGTCGCCGCTCTGAGTTGTAACCGTAGCTTTAGTTTGATAAACGCTCGCGATGATAAGGGGAATTTCCTTTCATTTTGGTGAAAAGTATCTCCCTATTGGGTAATAGTAGGTATAGCACACCAAAAATAATTACAACAAACACATGTTATTTGATGGTTGCAAATGTTCAAGCTTCATGAAAGCTTCCAAAAACAAAAAACAGAATTGAAATCGGTCAATGCGTTGTGATTTTATACCATTTTTTTGATATCGCAAAATTACCGAAAAACCTGCCAGAAATGGTCAAATTGTCAAAAATGGCATAATTCGACAAAGTTGACAAGTTAATTCATCCCTTTCTTGGACACAAATAATGAATTAAATTATCAGACACTAAAATATCGTCTTTGTGGTATAAAATACAAAAAAGACAATTTATATACCTATTACCGTTTTGAAAACAGAAGCCAACAAAATAAGTCATTTTTGCCATTTTTGCGAATCTGCAGATATAAAAAAAGTTGTGAAAATAACTAAGTCCGCCTAATTAATATGCGCATATGTAATCAAATCAAAATCGAACATGATACATCAGTGAAATCTATGTATATCAGACAGGTATGGAAATATATTTCATTTGTAATAAAATAAAATCATGAATATTCATCAAATATGCAAATTAGGTCATTTCAGCTAATTATATATTCGCGCACTCATTATGCAAATTAGGAGAGTGAAACTGTTCTTTTTGGAGGCATTTTTTAAATCATTTATTCATAGATCATATTTACACCAAATATTCACCTCAAATTCCTAATATTTTTGCAATGCCAATACAATATGGCGATGGAAATTACTTGGATCACCGTCGAAGCTATAGACCAGTTCACGGTTAGCACCTTACTGCAATGACCCCGAATATCCACAGATCTTCAACACATGAAGAGGTCCCACTTTGTACATTTTGAAATAATCACTCCTACAGCGATGGAGGTGCTTTATAAATAGCGTTTGTTCCCCCTTTTCAAAGAATACTTCCACCTGTGTACAATGGAGTGCACTGAATGTGCATGAATGAATAATGTTACATGATAAGAATCTGCAGACTTTCAACTACATCACAGTATATTTGTATTTTTTAAAAATGTCAGATTTGACGATTTATGACGATATTTTCGAGAAACCATTCAAGAGGCCATACCATTCCACATCGACTAAATTTTAGAGTAACAAAACGTTTGGTGACCCCAATACAGTTGTGGCTACCTTGAGTGTAAATAACAAATTAATTCAATAAGTGAATCATATGAGGATATTGCATTTTTGTAGGGAGGTTTTATACATTGAGGGGCATTTTTTTCACCACGCGGAATAGCAGCGCGAGTCAATGGGCGATCAGCGGGCCATGTCACACATGGCTGAAAAGACAATATTCTAATTCAATATTTAACATATTTCCCACATGCCTATAACAATGAAACTACACAGAATTGTAGTTAAAGGTATGCTTGAAATATATGTGAAATAGAAATTCAAAAATATTGTTTTTTTTTTTGTTTTTAATACATTTACAAAAATTGCTATTTCTACCAACTGACTGCTGTTGTGTGTGTGTGTGTGTTCGCGGGGCAGACTGTTTGCACAGGCAGTGTGATCACCCTAGTAATAGTATTGCAGAAGGAGATTAGCAGTGTAGAATGAAGGAGATATATATGAAGATGAAACGAAGATGAAAAGTAAACGACTAAAATTGTAAAGGATTTTTCTGGATGCTAACATACATTGGTCTCCCCTTACGTAGCCAAAGAGCAAGATATAAATGTAAATCGCTTTTTAGAAATATGGGACGGCGAGTGGTGTTTCCTGATCTTATAGTAAGCATAATTTGAAAGAGAAAATGCAGCTTTTGAAGCAAAACGAAGACGGAGGAGGAAAATAACTTGATTAGTCAAGTTCACATCTTATTAACCACTCACAAGTTCATAGTGTCGAGTGTTATACAGAAATGGCGAATCTGATCACAAGCGATTTTTACCAATAATGTTCTATATAATTTTAAAAAGCATTGAACATTAATGCAGAGGCGTCACCCTAGTAATAGTATTGCAGAAGGAGATTAGCAGTGTAGAATGAAGGAGATATAGTACTAAGGCACGTGTATAAGTACATAGATGAAGATGAAACGAAGATGAAAAGTAAACGACTAAAATTGTAAAGGATTTGTCTGGATGCTAACATACATTGGTCTCCCCTTACGTAGCCAAAGAGCAAGATATAAATGTAATCGCTTTTTAGAAATATGGGACGGCGAGTGGTGTTTCCTGATCTTATAGTAAGCATAATTTGAAAGAGAAAATGCAGCTTTTGAAGCAAAACGAAGACGGAGGAGGAAAATAACTTGATTAGTCAAGTTCACATCTTATTAACCACTCACAAGTTCATAGTGTCGAGTGTTATACAGAAATGGCGAATCTGATCACAAGCGAGTTTTACCAATAATGTTCTATATAATTTTAAAAAGCATTGAACAATAATGCAGAGGCGTCGCTCCCCGGGGGGGGGGGGTGCTGGGGAAGTTAATTGTAGTGTAATTGGGATTATTCCTTTTAATCACCGTACAAGTTTTGTCATTATCGGTTTCAAAGTTGAATAAGTATAGTTGTCATGAAAACAAAACAGGAGGTTCTACATCAACACTTTTAATTATCCTCTTTGCGGAAACTTCTACATACGGGCTTCCTGAATAACTTTGCATCTACCCAGGGAGCTAAACAGCCAACTGACAAGTTAGCCAAGTTGGGAGCTGTCCTTTTGACTACACACCTGCCTAAACTTAGAAAAGTATAATGCACACATTTGAATATAAATACTGATGCATTTATATCATATTACTCTTTTCATGAAAATAAAATAACAGTAAAAAAAAATTAAAAAATATGCATGATGGCTAGGGAACGTGCAACAACTGTTTATGGATTGTAAATGATATGTATACGACAATAACAAATATTTAGAAATAAAACAATGGGCGCCATCACGCCATAAATGTTGAACGATTTTTTTTCTCACTTTTTTGTTAAATTACTTTTTAACAGCAGTTCAATTTATTATGTTATGAGGTGACGTATGAACGAAATTTTAACCTTCCAGCCAGATAATGTTATATATTCAAACTTTGGGGGATTATTTCTTTTCAATTTTGAGTCAATTTTCGCTAAAAATATGTTTTATCAAAAGTAATGATCACTAATGGACAGGCGTAGCTCCGCGTGGGACGGGAGGGGGGGGGGTATTTGTAGTGTAGTTGTGGCACAATATTCTGTTGCATAAAAAGGGTTCCTTTTTCCCCTATTAATCACCGTACAAGTATTGTCATTTTCAGTTTCACAGTTGAATAAGTATAGTTGTCATGAGTACAAAACAGGATGTCCTACATTAACACATCTATTTGTCCTCTTTGCGGAAACTCCTACACACAGCTTTCTGAATAACGGCCTAAAATTACGAAAATATTATGCACACATAAGAATATAAATACTGATTCATTATCATTTCACTGTTTTTTTTATAGGAAAACATAATAATGGTTAAATACAAATATGCATGATGGCTTGGGAACGTGCAACAACTCTTCATGGAATGTAAATTATGTGTATATGCCAATAATCAATATTTAGAAATAGAACAGTGAGCGCCATCACGCCATGTATAACCAATGTTGAACGATTTTGGGTTTATATTACTTTGTTAATAAAGCACGTCAGTTTACCACTGTTTAAGGTGTCATATGAATGAAATTTAACCTTCTTAAAAGATGTTACATTCAATATTTTGGGGGATGATTTAAATTACATTTTTTTGGCCAGAATTGTAATGATTTTACCAATACATCCCCAAAATGTAATTTTTGCTAAAATCCATATATTTGTCCTATATTTAAAACGTTATGATCATAAATGCAGAGGCTTGGCTGCACGGGGGGGGGGGTGATTGTAGTTTAAACGTGGCACGATATTATGTTGCAATAAAAAGGGATTTTCCCTCTACATCCCCGTACAAGCATTGTCATTATCAGTTTCAAGGTTAAAATAAGTTTAGTTGTCATGAGAACAAAACAGAAGGTACTACGTCAACACTTTGTCCTCTCTGCGGGTGTTTCTACACACAGGCTTTCTGAATAACCTTTTATCTAGCCAAGGAACAAACAGTGCTGGCCGAAGTTGGAACTTAACTTTTGTCAACACTTGGAATTATTCCAAGTCAGTGGAAACTTGCACGCGTATCATCGATCTTTAATGGGGGTAATAAATATAGTCTAGATAATTATCGTCCTATATCTATTATTACAATTTTGGCAAAGATATTGGAGAAAGTTGTCTCTGACCAGTTAATGAAGTATTTAAGTGAAAATAATATTTTGTCAAATTGCCAATCGGGATTTAGACCAAAACATTCGACGCAAACAACATTATTAAATGAAAAATGGCTAGCAGAAATTGATAGAGGCAACCTAACTGGAGTAGTGATGATTGATTTGCGGAAAGCATTCGACATCATACACACACAAATATTTGGGTAATCTTACTCAAATAGGGAAATAAACTTTGACATTATAATGACACACTTAACTAAATGCATTTACTCATTAAATTGAGATTGATAACGCTCAGGAATGAGTTTTGTTAATTTGACATTATAGTGACATGGCAAATGAGTATTTTAAATTAGTGAGTTATTTAACCTAATGTTGTGAGTAAATCGCTCCATCTCAACTTGTGAGTAATGCTTCAATTACTCAGTCAGTCAGGTTATTAGGCTCATAACATGTGATTATATGGCAAATGAGTAATCTAAATTAGTGAGTTATTTAACCAAATGTTGTAAGTAAATAGATGCGCAGACACAGGGCTCCCCTTTATATACACACAAAAAATGACATATCTGCACATACATGTACAGGATGTTATATGCGAGCTGGTGATCTTACGAAGTAGTTAAGATGAGATAGAGCCCCGTATAGCCTTGCTTATGGGCCTCGCGATTGCAGAACTTCGCCATGCACTCCATACACTTCGGTCGTGCACAAGAAGAGCTTCAAAATTTCAGCACTAGATCTAGATTCTATATATAATCAGTACGGTAACCTTAACTTGTTTTAGAAAAAGTCTGAATAAAATTCAAGGGATCCCCTTCAGTAATATTACTATACTAACTGATTCAAAATTAAGAAAAATCAAATCTACTTACACTTACATGTATTCTGTGGCTCGTCGGCCGCTAAAAACGTGACGATCGGGTACGTACGAACGATCACGAACGCGAACGAATATTCATCAGCGAAATATTTACGCGCATGCAAAGAGTAAGATAGCTCCTAAGACGAGTACATCTTCGAAGAGACTGAGGTTGTTTTCTTTTTTTATTCATATCTAACGAATAAAGAGTCAGTGACATATTAGGTAGCAAAAAGCCACTCTACACACTTGTGAATATTTTTACTCATTCGGTCAATAAAGTTGGAGAATACTCATCCAATATTAACTTACATGTACTTTAATGAGTAAAAAGACTCATCGAGAAATAATCGGGTCACATACTCGTTTCAAATATCATGTGTGTAAAATTTCACTAAGAGAAAGGTGGTGTATTCACCAAATGTGTAAAATATTGCATTTATTATATATAATTCTCTCGACTGAATGAGTGAGCTACGATTTTTACTCACCATACTTAGTTCCCTTATTTTGTGTGTAGATCACTCCATTTTAATGAATAAATGGAAACTTTATTAAAGTCATTAGTGAATTAACATGTGATTTGAATTCATGAGATAGACGTGGTCTAAACGATTTTAACAGGGGCATATAAGGGAAATGTGCAATATATGCTCAAAAATATGCCAAGTAAAAAAATCAAATGAGAAAATTATGTGTAGGTAGCGTATAGCAGAGATAAGACTTTGCTGAGACTACGTTGGTACGGTTATAATATTTGCATCTAATGATTTAACATATCATACATTCCTCACGAACAAGTCTTAGCGTGTTCTTTCTGATTTGTTACAATTGAATCTTCATGCTCACGACGGTGTATCCTTTAGTCGACATGTTGACGATCTGGAAGCTCCTCTTTTTCATGACCTGCTAAAATTGCAAGTGGATTCACTATGTGACAGGTACCAATAAACTATGAAGGAACTTGGTTTAGAAATGAAAGATCAACATCGGACGACTACAGTTGAAAAGGAGTTCCAGAGTATTTCAGTCCTCGATCAGAGAAGCGGTTCAGGACTTATATGTGATTATGCACCCACGGTACCAGTGATGCCCTCGAGAAGTTGAAGCGCCTTAAGGGAGATGAATCAGTTACAAACTCCACACACTCTTGCAGGAGCTTAAGACTTTTTCAAACACATTGTGAAAAGTTAAAAAGGATAATTCGTGATAAATATTGAATCGAAATCTCCTCTACATCAAAGCGACGCGAATTGAATGATCAACGAGGACCTTACCAAGACAAACACTAACTTAATATCAAAAGCAAAGAAATGCAAGAAGACACATACCGCATGGTCCTCCGATGGCAGAATAATCGGCCTCCTCCCAACGAGTGGAGGAAAACAAATTAAATTATTAATTACGAGCGAAAATGACTTAAAGTGACTATTAAAGACTTCTCTCTAGCACTGAAGCTATCACTGACTCTACAGAGACCCATTTCCCCAATTGTTATCAATCATGCAATTATTGTGGTGCATTCCAAATCCGCAGTATTCCTGTACTCTTAGAACATTTTTCTTTTTTCTTTTTCTTTTTTTATGTAATAGTAGTAATACCTTCTTCGTTTTATTCATGGTTTTATTCATGGTTTTTCTTCTGTAAGTTGCTATAAGCCTGTTAAAACGAATCAAAGAGGGGTACAATGTACAAAATGTTGCGAGTGGATGCGTATTGACTGTGTCGGTATCAGTGTTTAAAGACTACGATAATCCTTTATATGAATTCTTAAATAGGGAATGTCCAAAATGTTTATTTTTGTACTTGCCTCACTTCATATATGAAAGCAGTAAAAGTACACATAGCAGTGGTGATAATACTTTTAATTTACCTTTCAGTGATATCAACAACTTAATTAATGCTGATTTAAAGGGAGGCTTTACTACTTCAGCAAGAAGGGATTAGACCACCCAGTGAGCCATCGAGGTCACTGTGACAGGTGGCTATCTCATTAACTCAGCTCTCATTTAACATAAGAAAAAGAAGATCATGGGGGACCAACATCGGGGGGGGGGGGGGACTGCCCAAAGCACGAGTGAGTGAGCATAGTGAACGAGAGGGGTCAAGGTAAATTATATTCCTTAACAAAACTATAGTATGAAAACAAACAAAATACCTGTTTCACACTTCACTTTTCTACAATATTAATTGTACATTTTGAAGGATATTATGCGAGGGAGCATAGCTCCCGAGCCAGAAGATTTTGCATTTTTATTTGTCTAAACGCTGCACTCTTGGGCCCTCCAAAGCCTAATAGTGTGTTGCAGTCTTTAGTCAGTATTTGCTGTACATTATTTTTGTGTACTTTTTCAAATTTTCTGGGGGGACGATCCCCCCCCCCCCTACAAAAATCGAGGGGGGACGTGTCCCCCCCCCCCCCGTCCCCCCCGGGATCGCCGCCCCTGGAGCAGGCAGTCCTTTTAAACATATATGAAATTGTAATATTCACCAGATGTTAAATTGGGAATCATTGGCCTGTCGTCGTTTAAAACATACAAACTCCATGGTTTTTAAAATCCTTCATGACTCATTTCACTTTGTTTATCACCCATATTCGTTACGTTCTATCGGAAATTTATCTTTACCTAAACCACATACAGAATCAATTTAACGTTTTACTTTTTACTTTAAAATCATCCCGAAATTACAATTAATTCATATGATTATTAAATAAACATTCGTTGAAAAGTATCTCCCTTTAAAATAGAAGATTTTAATATTTATAAATAAGAGAGTGGGTGGGGGTTTAGTGTATTGCTCTTTGGTGGGTGGGGGCATGATACTGTGTAAACGATGTTGTTGTTATATTATACCAATATATTAAGAAATTAATTTGTGATATATCATTTTCTCTCATTTATTTTGTATTGTAAACTGGACCCCTCGGTAGAATAGCTGTGCTGTACTGGCACAGCTGAGCAGGGCGATCCATTCAATGCTATTTTCTCATGTTATCATTTATATTGTTATTTATATGTTTTTACATTGGTGAATAAAATCAATACAATACAATCTGCCTACGACATGGAAGTGACATAATAGCAGTAGAGGAGGATGTTATCAACAAATTTCACAATTGTTTTTCTTTTTCAAGAAGAAAAGAAGGGGTGAAGGTACAAATTCTGTACCCCCGACCGTCCAGTATCTCTCAGTTGAGTACTGTGTTTTCTCTTTGGAACCCTGTGCCCCGTCTAAGGAGGCTAGTATTAATTGTGCCAACTTCATCTTGAAATCAACTCTTAACTAACATTGACGTAATTGTATTGAATATGGCGGCCAGAGCTATCATGAAAACTACAACCCTCCCCTCTCCCTCTCCCCTTACAAAACTCATCTATGTAAATGTACAGGCGAGGAGGCAAGAAGATCAGCTAAGTAAATGTGCAAGGGAGCGCAGCAATGGAGCGGTAGGCCCATGTAGACTTTCGCATTTTTGAAAATTTATAAATGTTTTTTATATTTATTTCTTCTTTATATAATGAACACAATTAACGAAAGCTTGGGAGAAATACGATAGAGAAATTAAGCGAGGGAACCCAATAATTATATTTCTTTTCCGAAAATCGAAGTATTTTATATAAGTCTGCCCTGATTGGATAACTTTAGATCAATCATACAGACACTGCACTCAGTTCATGCTACTGTATGTTTACTATGACATAAATTGTTATTGTTATTATTATTATTATTATTATACCTATTATTATTATATTTGACACTTGGTATTTGTTCAGCCCGAGGCGTGCAAACCCTAAAAGTTTTTAAATTTCAAAGGATTTCCTTACTTAAATTATAATATAAAGTATAATCACAGTTGTTATTATTATTCCCCCTTATGTTCCCCATTGTTCAGGTCTGTTTTTTCCATATGGATTAAATGAAGGGGACGAATTCCTACCAGCCAACGATGATGGTTCTACAAACGAGCTACCAATTTCCGTCGCTTTCCCGTTCTTCGATCACGACCATACTAGTCTTTTTGTAAGTCCCTCGTTGGTTGAACCAAAATATTTTGTTTAAAAGAAATCCGTCGAACCCGTTACATGATATCACATTTAGGAACACACATCATAGATAAGACTTTACGTCACATTTTTGTACATAATCATCTGAACACAATCGATGTCCCATAAACATGATAAAGATATAAAAGGCTAACAATTCTTAAACTTATTTTAAATTTTAAAAGGAAAGACAATTTTTAAATATTCCCAGCGTATTTTACATCGGAGACTTGCTGCGGTTATTACCGCCTAGTGCAGTCAAAGGACTAAGGCATCGTCAACAACTCCTACTTTCGCCCCCCCCCCTCTCTCTCTCTCTCTCTCTCTCTCTATGTATGTTTGCGTGCGTGTGCGTGTGTGTATTTCAGTATGAGCTGATTAATCTGTTTTCTTTTTAATTATAATGTCACCGTTCGTCTTTTTCAACTTTCCACATGAATTAGCCAGACCTATACTTACTACTTTTGTTTTACTTTTTTTTTTTAATCATACAGGAATTTATTGCATACCCTCCACTGGGCTGGGGGCTGGAGACAAGTTTTTTTTATTTTTTTTTTATCAACCTTTGATCTTAATTACTGGGTTTGTCAAGAACGAACTCCTAACTCTGGGTCAATAATTATTATCTGTATAGCATTCAATTGTTTTGGGTCCATCTGTTTTATTGTAGTTGACTGAACTTGTTTTGATGACCGGGAATTCATGTCAAAACCCTCTTTGCCACTTAATAATTGTACTCCGAATTGTCATTGCTATCAAGCATTATGTCATGGTCTGCTTTAGCATGCACGAATATTTTTCGTCTGCACAACGAATCTCTTAGTTTTGCAAAACACCTGTGTCAGTCACACCATTCATGTATGATGGGCTTATTACACTTACTGTAACAAATATATGGACTTATCGTTTACGTGTGTCTAAAGTCGGAACAGGGCGTGGCTTCCCCGCGCCACGGCTGACCGATCTTCATATTGGTCCGCAGTGGTGCTCTATCTCAGAAATACGCGACGCATGGGTGCGATGGGTCCATTGTTTGACCAGTCTAAATTTCTTTTCAAAACCGCATTAAATGTGTAAAGCATTTGAATCTTGAGAGAATTGAATTGTTGTCACTAATCTCAAATTGTCATGACCTTTCGGGGGTCATGCAGCTCCATTTTGTATCATGCAGGAATGTATAGCTTACCCTCCACTGGCCTAGGGGTCGTAGACAAATTTGTATTAACCTTTGATCTTGATTACTGGGATGGTCAAGAACGAATTCCTCACCCTTTATCAATAATTATCTGTATAGCGTTCAACTGTTTTGGATCCATCTGTTTTATTGTGGTTGACTGAAATTGTTTTGATGACCGGGAATTCATGTCAAAACCCTCTTTGCCACTTAATAATTGTACTCCGAATTGTCATGCTATCAAACATTATGTCATAGTCTGCTTTAGCATGCATGAATATTTCTCATCTGCACAATGAATCTCTTTGATTTGCAAAACACCCGTGTCAGTCACGCGATTCGTATATGATGGGCTAATTAAAATGTAACAAATACATGGGCTTATCGTTCACATGTGTCTAACGTTTGGGCGTGGCTTCTCCGCGCCACGGCTGACCAATCTTCATGTTGGTCCGCAGTGGTGCTCTATCTCAGAAATACTCGACGCATGGGTGCGATGGGTCCATTGTTTGACCAGCCTAACTTTCTTTTCAAAACCGCATTAAATGTGTCAAGCTTTTGAATCTTGAGAGAATTGTATTGTTGTCACTAATCTCAAATTGTCATGACCTTTCGGGGGTCATGCAGCTCCATTTTGTATCATGCAGGAATGTATAGCTTACCCTCCACTGGCCTAGGGGTCGTAGACAAATTTGTATTAACCTTTGATCTTGATTACTGGGATTGTTAAGAACGAATTCCTCACCCTTTATCAATAATTATCTGTATAGCGTTCAACTGTTTTGGATCCATCTGTTTTATTGTGGTTGACTGAAATTGTTTTGATGACCGGGAATTCATGTCAAAACCCTCTTTGCCACTTAATAATTGTACTCCGAATTGTCATGCTATCAAACATTATGTCATAGTCTGCTTTAGCATGCATGAATATTTCTCTGCACAACGAATCTCTTTGATTTGCAAAACACCCGTGTCAGTCACGCGATTCGTATATGATGGGCTTATTAAAATGTAACAAATACATGGACGTATCGTTCGCATGTGTCTAACGTTTAGGCGTGGCTTCTCCGCGCCACGGCTGACCAATCTTCATGTTGGTCCGCAGTGGTGCTCTATCTCAGAAATACTCGACGCATGGGTGCGATGGGTCCATTGTTTGACCAGCCTAACTTTCTTTTCAAAACCACATTAAATGTGTAAAGCTTTTGAATCTTGAGAGAACTGTATTGTTGTCACTAATCTCAAATTGTCATGACCTTTCGGGGGTCATGCAGCTCCATTTTGTATCATGCAGGAATGTATAGCTTACCCTCCACTGGCCTAGGGGTCGTAGACAAATTTGTATTAACCTTTGATCTTGATTACTGGGATTGTCAAGAACGAATTCCTCACCCTTTATCAATAATTATTTGTATAGCGTTCAACTGTTTTGGATCCATCTGTTTTATTGTGGTTGACTGAAATTGTTTTGATGACCGGGAATTCATGTCAAAACCCTCTTTGCCACTTAATAATTGTACTCCGAATTGTCATGCTATCAAACATTATGTCATAGTCTGCTTTAGCATGCATGAATATTTCTCATCTGCACAACGAATCTCTTTGATTTGCAAAACACCCGTGTCAGTCACGCGATTCGTATATGATGGGCCTATTAAAATGTAACAAATACATGGGCTTATCGTTCACATGTGTCTAACGTTTGGGCGTGACTTCTCCGCGCCACGGCTGACCAATCTTCATGTTGGTCCGCAGTGGTGCTCTATCTCAGAAATACTCGACGCATGGGTGCGATGGGTCCATTGTTTGACCAGCCTAACTTTCTTCTCAAAACTCAATTTATTTGTTTATTTTTATTTTTTTGGTTTTTGTATGTGACAATTATCATGATGGAAAATTCGATTGTCCAAATGGGTAAAGCATTTGAATCTTGAAAGAATAATTGTACGGTTGTCACTAATCCTAAATTGTCATGATTGTATTCCTTCCAGGGGACATGCAGTAGAACTTTGTATCATGCAGGAATGTATTCTTTACCCTCAAATGGGCTTGAGACAAGTATTCATTATCCTTTGATCTTGACGACTGGTATTATCAAGACCGAAGTCCTCACTCTTTATCAATCATTATTATCTGTATAGCATTCAACTGTTTTGAGTCTATCTGTTATATTGTAATTGACGAAACTTTTTTCTTTTTTATGATAAGCGGAAATGTCAAAACCCTCTTTGCCATTTAATATTATTGTACTCCGAATTGTCATAACAGTTATCAAGTATGTACATACGAGCCTGTCTTAGCATGCATGTATCTTTCTAATCACCTGTGTCAATCAAAAATACATTCGCAATTTCGTGTGCTTATAACCTTAACAAATACATGGACTTGTCGCGTACGCGTGTCTGACGTATAGGAACAGGGCGTGGCTTCTCCGCGCCACGGTTAACCGATCTTCACATCGGCCCGCTGAGGCGCTCTATCACAAACATACTCGACGCATAGAGCGATGGGTCCATTGTTTGAGCAGCCTTACTTTCATTTAAAATCTGCATTTATGTTTTGGTGTGTTTTACTGTTTTGTGACCAATAATAATGGAAAAAAACATTTGAATCTTGAAGGAATTGTACTTTTTCACTAATGCTAAATTGTCACGATTCTATACATTCGGGTGTCATGCAGCTCCATTTTGTATCATGCAGGAATGTATATAGCTTACCCTCCACTGGGCTGGAAGCTGAAGACAAGTTTTTATTGACCTTTGATCTTGATTACTGGGATTATTAAGACCGAACTCCTCACTCTTTATCAATAATTATTATCTGTATAGCATTCCAAAAATTTGAGTCTATCTGTTATATTGTAATTGACTGAACTTTTTGTTTTGTTTTTTGAGCGGGAATGTCAAAACCCTCTTTGCCATTTAATATTATTGTACTCCGAAATGACGTTATTGCTATTAAGCATCATCTCAGAGTCTGCTTTAACATGCATACATTTTTCTCCTCCGCACAACAAATCTCTTTGTTTTGCAAAACTCCTGTGTCAATCACAAAATCCATTGTTATAGACTGAACTAGTTTTGATGAGCGGGAATGTCAAATCCCTCTTTGCCATTTAATAATCGTACTCCAATTTGTCATTATTGTTATCAAGCATTTTGTTTCTTCCCAGCCCCTTTTTTTTGCGTGTCAAAAATACACCCTTTACTCGGGCGGTCGGGCTCCGCTCTGTTGCTCCTAAGCAATTATTGTAACTGTGACCAAGATGGGTCTTATTGTATTTTTATTTGTGTTATATTTTGAAGTTACCCGCACACTTGCACTTCGTACACACACAAACGCACCAGCATCACACATGCAGTTGTTCATCCTCCAAATTTTCGGTACTTTACATAATACGTATCGTTAAATGAATTCGCACGCGCACACTCCCGATATTCTTGTCGACGATATAAACGAGAGCAAATACTACACACCCCAAGAATTCAAAAATTCATTTTCTTACAAACCAGACAATAGTTCACTTTTACATATAAACTCCAGAAGTCTGAACAAAAATTTCGAATACGTTGAAAACCTTTTACACTCTTTAAATAATTTTGCATTTTCCGTCATTGGAATAAGTGAGACATGGTTACATCAGAATTCTCCAGATATGTTCAATTTGCCTAATTATAAGTTGATTAGGGCGGACCGCAAAGGAAGAAGAGGTGGCGGTGTTGCGTTTTATATTACACAAAACATAAACTTCAAAATCCGTTCAGATATTAAACTAACACAAGCTGAATCTTTATTTATCGAAATTAATAACTCAAATGCCAAAAATGTCATCATAGGTTTGATTTATAGACCCCCTGATTCTAATTGTGATTTATTCTGTGACGAACTGGATTTTTATCTTCATAAAATAGGGGATGAAAATAAACACAATTTTATCCTTGGTGACTTTAATATCAACTTCTCACCCTCATCTGATAACAGTAACTCAACCAATTGTATGCAGTTGATGCATTCATACGGCTTTTTTTCGATTATTAATAAACCCACCAGAATAAATCCACATTCATCAACTCAGATTGACAATATTTTTTCAAACGTACATAACAACAAAACCATCGGTGGAATATTGTGTTCTGAAGTGTCGGATCACCTACCCATATTTTTACTTGTGAATGCAAACTATCTGGCCGTAAATCATTTGATGAGCTTATATATCGCAAAGAATCCAAACGTAATATAGAATTGCTGAAACAGGATTTATTTTTCGAGGGATGGGCTGAGGTATATAGTGTAAATGATGTCAATACTGCATATAAACATTTTAGTAACAAATTGCAATATTATTATGAAAAGAATATTCCTTTAGGCAAAATGAGTAATAAGCGAAATAAACCCATGAATCCTTGGATAACTAAAGGTTTATTGAAATCAATACAAACACGCAATCGCCTCTACAAATTACATTTACACAATCCAACTGACACTAACCTAAACACATATAAAATGTATCGAAACAAATTAACAAAACTTATCCGTACATCCCGTAGATTGCATTTTTCTAATAAAATAGAAAAGGCCAGTTCAAACACAACTGCAACTTGAAAAATTATCAAAGAGGTAATGGGAAAAAAAACGAATCCCCCACCCACGGATAATATCACATTAAATGGCAATAAAATACATGATCCTAGTCTTCATGCAAATTCATTTAACTCATTTTTTACGAATATCGGCCCTGAACTCGCCAGCAAAATTAATAGAACTCACGCACACTTTAAAGACTATCTTTCCAATCAAAACCAAGAGTCCCTCTTTTTAAATCTGACAAATCCTAGCGAAATTATTAACATTACCCAATCTCTTAACAACTCAAAATCGCACGGTTTTGATAAAATAAGTATGTCTCTTCTAAAAGAAATAATGTATCCACTTGCAAAGCCTTTAACTCACATATTTAATCACTCGTTATCGCAAGGTGTTTTCCCTGATCTATTAAAACTAGCTAAAGTCAACCCCATTCTCAAAAAAGATGATCCTCACGAAATTAGTAACTATCGTCCAATTTCCCTACTCCCAAGTATATCTAAAGTCTTAGAAAAGATCGTTCATAATAGGCTACACAAATTTATAACTAAACACAAAATACTCAATTCAAATCAATATGGCTTCAGAAAAAATTACTCAACTGACTTAGCATTAATTCAAATTTATGACAAAATTACAAGTGCCATAGCTAACAAAGAGCATGTTATAGGTATATTCTGTGACTTGAGTAAAGCATTTGATACGCTCAATCACGCTATTCTACTCTCCAAACTCAGTCATTACGGAATTCGGGGTCAGCCACTCTTATTGTTTAAAGATTATTTAACAAACAGAAGACAATATGTTACATTTAATAGTTATGATTCTGATCCTCTTTTAATTCAATGCGGTGTTCCTCAAGGCTCCATCTTAGGTCCACTGTTATTGCTTCTTTATGTAAATGATATTATCAATACATCCCCCCTTCTTTCTTTTATCTTATTTGCCGATGATACAAATATCTTTTATTCCCATAAAGACCTTAATTCGTTAAACAATACTTTGAATTATGAAATTAACAAAGTATCAGATTGGTTTAAATCCAATAAACTTTCACTTAATACAAAAAAGACTCATTTCATGTATTTTAAACATCATTCTCATAATACAGAAACACCTATATATATTAAAATCGATGGTATGCTACTAGAGAAGAAAACTAATTCCAAGTTTTGGGGTGTTCTTATAGATGAAACCTTGACTTGGAATGATCATTTACACCAAGTTACAATGTGCATTTCCAAAAGTATTGGAATAATCTCCAAGTTAAAGTTTCTTCTACCCCATGCAACCTTATTCCTACTATATAATTCGCTAGTTCTCCCGTATATAACATATTGTAATAGTGTATGGGCAAATTGTGGTTCGACAAAAATCAATTCTATTTTCAAACTGCAAAAGAAAGCCATACGTATTTGTACAGGTTCGCATTTCTTAGCTCACACTGATCCTTTATTCTATAAACTTAAAACACTAAAAAATTTCGATCTGAACACTACTCAAGTAGCAGTTATTATGTTTAAGTACATTAATAATCTGCTTCCACCATCCTTTGATAACATGTTTAGGTTTAATAATTCCGTTCATTCATACTCTACTCGCATATCTGGAAACTTCCATCTTACAAACCCCAAATTATCAATAACACACAAATCTGTTAGACATTCTGGCCCGGACATTTGGAATGATTTACCCGACAACATAAAGTCTTGTTCAACCATCTACTCCTTAAAAGCTACACTTAAACGACAAATAATACAATCATATGCTCCCCCTCTCTAAATTAGTATAACAAAACCGTGACTTATTTATTCTTTATCATGCAACTGCTCACTGCACCTGCACTTGCACCGCACCCTCTTGGTCACTCAGTTTTTCGAAGAGAGTTATGTCGCCAATTCTTTTTACGAGGCCGCCATCCATCTCCAGCCTAACCGCTCACGATGGTGGTCTCCTGCGTTCCAAATTACCTCTCTAATTTATTGAAAATATTTCATATTTCTTATGTTATTGTATGCTTCGTACATGTTTATCGAATGATATAATTGAACATGATTTTTCATTTAATTACTTTTGTAAACATTGTATTCATTGTATTTGTTATTGTTCGAAATTTTGTACTTTGACTTTGAATTTGTATATTTTTGAACGCAGAAATAAAATCAATCAAACAAACAAACAAACAAACTACCGCCTTCTCTGTCTGTCTCCCCATTTCTTTGTTTTCATTTCCGTGCTTTCCTTCTCATTCTTTCTATGATATTCCAGCCTTGTCACTAAAATTTGCTACCAATCACTTTCATATAAATGTTGATGCAGGTCAACAATAACGGTGTCATCTCGTTCTTGGCGAGTGTTTGGCAATATACCTCCGATCCGTTTCCACTCGGTGATGGCCGACGACTTTTGACCCCATTCTGGGCTGATGTTGACACGGGTAGGGGCGGGACTCTATCCTATCGACAAGTCTTACGATTCACCCAAAACGACGGCGTATTCCTCGAAGCCGATGGAATTATAAGAGCATCATTTGTTGATATGAGAGACTTCTTGTCGTCATGGATGTACATCGCGACCTGGGACAGCGTGGCTTTCTATGGTGCTTCTGATACCTCCATCGTAAGTACACTGGTTTAATCTATTGTTCGCCGCTGACCCTATTCATATTGATCATCTGTCTGTCGCCACTGTATTATAGATTTCGGCATTTCTTATGACATCTTGCATCAACTAGACGACATTCGCCCTTTTGAAAGTCCTGTCGGCCAATTTGCAAACACGAAAAAAGGATTACATCTAACGTATTAAACCCAAGTGCAAACCTGCTGGAAATCAAGCTGAACCAACATTTGACAATGCGTAACACAGTACTTGACTTACTATGCATTTTGTTCCGCCAAGCAATCTAATTTTGTTTGCCATTTTTCACTTTGGTACATCTTAATCTCTCAATAAAATTACTCAAACTTGATAATTATTTCATTCAACATCCTGCCGTGTTATCCGTTTTGTTTCTTCAAATATCATTTAATATTCACATCAAGATATAGATTTTGATAATCTTGATATTTTACTACAGAGAAATTCCTTTCAAGCTGTGATGGTGACAGACGGTCGATACTCCTTCGCCATCTTTAATTACGGTGAAATAAACTGGACAACAGGAGATGCCAGTGGTGGTGATAGTGGTACTGGTCTTGGTGGAACCCCCGCTCAGGTAAATCATTATATCGTTTGATTTATACCCCCTTCTTCTTATAAACTAGGGACACGATTGTGTATATGGTAACAAGCTCATGCATTACATTAGCCCCTCCCTATGATTACAATACATTAGTCACACCGCCAAACCGACCCCAAGTCGAGTGCAGACAGAGTCATTTTCCAACATTTGGTGTAAGGGAATTTTTGGTCAGTTTGGTGTCGGTTGTGATTCTCGTATTAGGTTCTAAATTTGGAAGATCCTTTTCATGATTTTGGGTTTAGTTTAGTCAGGAAGGCAAGAGGCTTAAGTGAACTGTGCAGTCACATAGATTAAAGGGATAGTTGAGTTCTGTTTTTTCAGACCGCAATTGCCTTCAAAGTGCATGGTTATCATTTATTGCTCTTATTTTTATATCTTTGACATTTATAGTGCCCTTTGAGGACCTAAAATTGCTATGGAGTTAATTTTAGACCGCAAAATGTGTGAAATTTAGCCAATACGATCATACCAATTCGGCTCCACTTTCAATAAAATACGGAGACCGTTAATTATTTAATTAATAAATTAATAATTACAATATATGTCCTGGCTGGTTGGGCTCAATATAACCAACACGAAAAGCCAACAAAAAAGCCAACATCGGCATTGGCTGAAATACAACGTAAAAGCCGCTATTTCGTTTTTTTTTCAACGGTTTTTCAAATTATTGACAATTTGTGGTGGTAAACAAATATATTATATCGTTATATTCGGATATTTCAGCCGTCTCTGAACCGATTTTGATCAAACAAAGATGATTTTGTGTAGCGCCCTCTGCATGTTCCTTCAAATTTGACACTCAGTTTTTCATTATCTCACAACAAAATATTGTGTGTAGCACCCACTGCAACAGAACTCAACTATCCGATTAAAGGGGGTGATGCTTTAGTGCAAGTAATCATGCACTGTTGGAAAATAAACCTGTTCAAATGCTATGCTGCATGTATCGATAAAAGGGATTAACATAATATTTTTTTAAATGGTGATAACAAAGAAAAAAATATTGGCAGTAGCTAAGAGTCAGAAGTATGTCATTTAAGTTTCTCATCAACTAATAGATAGGCCAAATAACTGAAGATCATTTTCACTATTTCTTTTTTTTTAGGGGGGGGGGGCAAAATGACATGAAATGAGACGAAATAAAACATGAATCGAACCCGTACCAAGTTACATTTGTTCGGAAGTATTGCTTCAAATTTTACATGCTTGACTCGTAGGTTGGATTCAACGCTGGTGACGGAGTGACGTTTTACAGTGTCCCTGGATCTCGGACAGCGGCCGTCGTCGATATCGAAACGACATCGAATATCGGTGTTCCAGGAAGATGGGTATTCAGAACAGACAACTCCAACATCGAAGGATTAGAATGTACTACCTCCGGTGTGTAAACAACCAAAACCATTCTTGCAATTGCTGACGTAATCATCATCATCACCATTATCATCATCATCATAACTGTCCGTTTACGAGGAGTTGTTTACTTCCGGGTCATAATGACACTCCTTCTCTCCTCTTCTTGTCTAGAGCACCTTCCCCATTTTAACCAACCTTACTGCTTTCTTTCTTCAACATTTCTTTCCAAGAAAATTTCCGTCCTCCTTTGCCCCTTTTGCCATCCTCTTCCAGATCCCACGCTCTTTTCACACGTTCATCGTTCTCTTTTCTCAACGCATGACCCATTCATCTTAATCCATTCCTCGTTACCACTTCCACCTCAGTTTCTCCCAGATCCAACCATTCCATGTACTCATTTGTGTTCTTGCTATCGGACAGCTTTACACCAAACATCAATAAAGTTAGATTTGATTCCTTTGTTTCTTTTTTATATCAGCATTTCACATTCCCTTTGATATATTCATTTTGATATACTTTTTCGTTTATTTCCTTAAAAAAAATAATTATCAGGATTTTATTACGTATCATAGAATTGGTGAAAATGAACTACTTTGATTCGGTCAATAATTAGAAGATATCTAAAATGATTATGTTTGTAGTCATCTCTTGATTTATAATTCAAAACCTGGTCAAATGACAAGGTATTGTGTGGGGGTGCGTAGGCAAGTGAGTGTGTTTAGTGCGTGAGTGGGTGCGCGCGTGTGTGTCCTTCTCTCTCTCTCTCTCTTTCTCTCTCTCTTTCTCTCTCTCTCTACACATATATATATATATATATATATATCCGCGTGAACGTAAGTTCACCGAGGAGCGTAATATTAGTATGCCACGCCCTCGTTCATACCATTTCGTTAACCAGAGGTTGGTTTTCCTCCTGACAGGTGACATTTCCCTGTTCCCATTGGTTGGTTCAATGCTTGGCGGAACTCAGGTTCTCATCAGCGGACCGTGCTTCAACGAAACCAGCCTGATTGTCTGTGAGTTCGACGGAATCGAGACTTCTGGAAGGCTTCTGGAAGACGAGATCGCCCTCTGCGTTTCGCCGACTTTCTACAAGGTTGGACAGATTCCCCTGCGCGTATCTCTAGACGACGGACTCACGTTCGATTTCACAGGATTGTTCACAATTAGTAAGTTCATATTAATAGCGTCTTTTGTACAAAGCTATAACATGTCCACCTTATGCTGTCATCAGGTCAGAATTGTTGGCTTATGCTATAGCTATGCATTACAAGAAATCTTGCCGAAATTCTTAAAAAATTATAGTTCATGAAGAAATAAATGATACGTTCATGTTCTAAATCTTAATTCCAACCAATAAACAACTGTTAATGGTTATTAATTATACTTGCTACTTCATTTGTTGGCATCGGTTCTAGGACACCTACCCCCTGGACATACACCCCCGGATTTCCACCCCAGTAAACTACCACCTAGGACAACTACCCCCTAGGGCAACCACCCTCTAAGACGACTACCCCCGGGAAAACTACCCCCGGACAACTACCCCCAGACAACTACCCCTAGGACAACTACTCCCGGACAACTACCCCCGGACAACTTCCCCGGACAACATTTTTCCCCGGGCAACTACCCCCAGACAACTACCCCTACGACAACCATCCTGTAGGACAACTACCCCCGGGCAACTATCCTAGGGGTAGTTGCCAGGGGTAGTTGTCCAGGGGTAGTTGTCCTAGGGAGTAGTTGTCCGGGGGTATTTGTCCGGGGATAGTTGTCCCAGGGGGAGTTTTCCTAAGGGCTAGTTTTCTGGGGGTAGTTCTCAGGGGGTAGTTTTCCCGGGGGTTAGTCGTCCTAGAGGGTGGTTGCCCTAGGGGAAGTTTTCCTAGCGGTTAGTCCTAGGGGTAGTTGACTGGAGGTGATTAGGGACTTTTGGATTGAGTAGACGAGAACACGACGACGCCGACTGATCATGCGTGTCAACGTACTTAGCTGCCCATGTTGACTACAATTATAAATCTTTTAGATTGCACTCGACGATTTACATGCATGCAGGAAGTAACACTATGAACATCACGGACAAAGAAAGAGGACAAAATATACAGTTCCTCATTCTACCCTCAACAAAAGAACATCCCTTCACTGCTATTATGTAAGTATGTGTAGAACAGGTGAATATGCATGTGACACCTGTTCTACACATTTTTACATAATAGCAGGGAAGGGTTGTTCCTTTGTCTACCTGAGAAACTGTATATTTTATGCACACGCGGCATACTAGTACCTTGAGCATGTAAAGGCGCCATATAAATATCAATATGTATGTATGTATGTATGTATGTACTAGATTTAGGATAATCAGGGTTGACGCATTCTCGATCGCCGACTGAGACGACGTAACGCATGCGCAGTGCCTTAAAATGACGTCACACGTTGCAGTCAAAGCTGTTGACGTGCAAATCTAAAAGTCCCTATTATCTGGGGGTGGATGTCCAGGGGGTAGGTGTCCGGATACGGTTGACATCATCTTGCTCGAATAATGCCTAGATATAACTTGAGTGCTTTACACTGCTTTGATTGGAGGTTGGGACTAGAGAGTGACTTGAGCACAAGTCTGAAAGATTAAATAGATTGCATCGTTATAATGATTATGTACCTGGGCATCATTCACGAAATTTTCGTATGTACAAGTTCGTCGACATCCCAATGAAACGTGAGTTGATTGTAATATAGACATTTCAATGGGATGTCGACGAACTTGTATTTATGACGATTTCGTGAAGCGATGCCCATATTATCAAGACAATTAATTGTTTCCCCTACAGTCAGTGTCGAGGACGTTCCTGCCAATGTATTTTCCTCGGTAACGGAAAGCAACCAAAGACAGTCCGACTTCGAGATCACGTGGAACACAGATAACCTTGAAGGCGTGGATGAGGTTGACATCGTTGTCTACGGCTACCGAGAGGAGTCAGAGGACAATTTCGTGGAGTTTAGTGGACCTTTGGTCACAGTCGCAGAGGGCGTTGACTATCATATCGGTTACCACACCGTTTCAGGGCCACTGGACCCTGAAATACATGTCGACGTTGGTGTTATTGGGGTCATAGAATCTGAAGGTCAAGGGGGAAAGTAAGAATTAAATCAAAATTGATATCTTTTCCTCGAAATGTAGTAGTATTCGTATATTGTCTTAGTGACTGTTTAAAAAGACATGTATGCAATTTATATTTTTTAATGTACATGCATTTTCTACAACTTGATCTTTTACTTCTTTTCTTAATGTTTATCCTTTCTGTTTTCCTGTCTTCATGTTATATTCTGTTTTCTACATTTTGCTGCCCAAGCAATCTTATCATATTAACTACATATACTTCAATGTTGAAAAATCAATTGTAACTGTATTTTATGTTTGAAATATGCAATGAGTGTTTTAATTGTAAAACATGACCGATTCAGCCATTGGGCTGCGACACATGTTTTTTTAATAAACCTTGAATTGATTGAATTGATTGATTGATAAGTTTATCTATCGTTTCTTGGTAATTTATATAACGTGCATTGATTATTTGGAGCCTGGTGAACTATTGACTGGAGATTCGATCTCGGGGCAGCAATTTTTTTAGAGCTGAAGGCGAGGGAAGAATGTATAGTATACAAATATACAATGACACTCGAGGATCTAGGCCGAGGGGAAATAATACTATTGATGTTCCTGAGTACGAATAGTTTTAGCTTGTTCCAAGAATGAGTCATTGTATATTTGTTTTATATTCCTTCTATCTGTGTCATTCCTTAGACACTATACTGTGATAACATGTAATGTACTCACATTCACATCAAATTTAAAAATAATAATAATTGCACTGCTCAAATGAAACATTGAAGGGTGTAGTAGTGTAGTGCAGTTACGGCACAGCATAAATTACGAGGCTCAGCGCCGTAATACCGCGGGAGTTGCCAGTGAGGAGGTATTTGAAATCCTGTACGCTCGCTAAATTTTGCCAAATGGGGAGGGTGGGCGGGAAAACGATTAGTTCACTCTTTCCCTATGGAAAAGGTGAACTATTCGTGACGTCAGCAATACAAATGAACTATTGGGCGGAAAACGTTTTTCCTAGTAACACTATTCTTTTTTGTGTTGTGTAAACTCCTAATGCAACAATTTTACGATAAGTGATATTATACCTAACATACCTGAGATCACTTAGGCGATGATAGTTTCCACCTGCACGAGAAAAGGGCGTTCATAATTTGCTTTGCTTCCCATATAGATATTACGACTGCTTTGATATTCGAGGAATAGTTTCTAATAGGCTCTTGGGGACGTTGCATCTTGCAATTATGCCTTGGGGTGATAGCAGGATGCAACGTCCCCTTGAGCCTATAAAACAACTATTCCTCTCATAGTAGTCATTCCTCTCATAGCAGTCATTATATTTGTACTATCACGCCAAGAAAGAAAATAATTATATCACACCAAGAATAAAGCAATCCACCAGTTTCCGTGTGACCTTGTTTAGACCAATCGTGTTGCAGGATTCTTGGTAAGTGGGATAGAAATATGTATTTACTTGGTTCCCTAATCGTTATTTTCTCGGGTTCTTCTAGTTCTAACCGGGCTGCCCTCTGGAGCAAGGTCCATGTTCTACAGTGGCACAATGGCGATGACGTAATAAATTGGTGCAATGATTGGATTGGAGAAGAAGTTTGGTCTGATACTTCCTTTCTGTCCGTCACACACCCGTGCCCATGTACACTTGACCAGGCCCAAATCGACATAGGGAGGTTTAGTCCGCATCCGCTGTGCGATATTGGCATCTCGTCACCTAGCAACTGTATCCATAAACCTGGGGCGATACACTGCGTACGAGCAGACACACCGAGGTATTTAATGTAAATTATTAATGTGAAAGAGCTTAGCTTCTCCATACGTTATTGGCATGATTAATAATAACCATTATCAATCCACTTACAACTCTTATAAAGCACTTCACCAGTAACAACTTAGCCGACCGAGGCGCTTAAAGTATTATTAACCTGGAATCAATTACGATTCTACACACACACACACATGTACATTTGAATGTGCACACTCTCCACTCCACTTGGGTGCATTCCAGCCAAACGTCTTTTTTGAGGACGCCAACATGCTAATCAAAATCACATATGACGTCCGCATACTAGCGAGGAGCCATTTAACATCCGGCTGGAGATTTAAAATGCCTTTCTCGAGGTTTTAAGTACTCAAGGACGCCTCAACTATACTCGATATTAAACTGATTTCACTTGTTCAATACGACAAAAATAGTTCTGTACAATTTTCGTTTTTATACAGTGCAGTATGACCTGACCTTTTCAAAATGTTAGAAATGAACAAGATATGTATAGATTTTAAGATCGATATCCTGCATGGGGGGGAAGTAAATGTCAACTTCTGCTTTTTCAGCACACTAGGAGGGGGACAGGAGTGTTGCTATGGTGATGAAGGAATGATCATTAATGTATTTGATAGTCTGGGAGGGGGCTACAGCCATCGTTACCACCATGGGGGCGTTACCCCATATGGAGAACCTAATAAGGTATGTACCTTTCCGTATGATTATGCATTTGGTGTGACTCTTTGTCAAACAATTAGAAGAAGAAAGGAAGAGGATTATACAAAGCGACGAAGAGAACAATTCAACCACACATACCCATTGACGCATACACATACAAACACACACACACACACACACACACACACACAGGCAGTATTAGTTCTGCTCGGAGTTTGAGATAATAGGCAAAAATATAGCAAATATTGATCCTCCGTGCAAGAAGAAATTGTTTTAGAAATTTCCGCCCTCAAGTAATGATTTTATTTGACTTTAAGAAACGTTATTCGTCAAAACATGTGCTTCCTATCTCCATGAAATGTGCTGGTGCACAAACAAAGAGAGAGAGCGAGATCACGAGTAATTACGTCATATAGAGATAATAAGGCAGAAATAAGGAAAAAGGCGCGTAGGAAAACAGTAAAACGTAACAGTACGTCATAAAGAAAGCAAGTGAAGACAGAAAATGAAAGCAGGTCAGTGAAGTGGGAAGAAAAAATACAGAGGGAGAGAGAAATTTAAAAAAAAAAAAGAAGAGAGAGAAAAGGGAATGACAGAAAAAGCGAATATATCAGACAAAAGTTTAGAACGGGGAAATTAGTGGAAAGTGACATTTAGTACATCCGGCTGCAAGCAGTCCAGCCGATAATGAATTGTTCTTCCCAGAGCTTACGATGAACATCTGTACTTAAATAGCATCTAACAACTCCATAAACATTGATACATGCATACATACTTAACATATATTATACCTTAGTATAAATAATATATACATGTTAAAAAAATAACCTATGTAACAGCTTCGGCAACTACCGTGGAAAATAATACAATGCGAAAGGAAATTAGAGAACAATGGTCGCGTAGCTTGAATCAAAGTTCGTTATTGTGTGGAGGTTATAAATAGTATCACGTGACTTCATTAACTCTTCAGGTACCATATCTGTCGCACTACCTCGTCGACATCTTGCCCTGGACCTACTGCTGTACTTACGGTGGACCAGATGAGTGCACAAATTTTGGTCGGCATCGGCCTTCTCAAACTTGCAACAACTACGTACCGCCTCCTCCAGGTATTCTTTTTTGCATCAATTTTATCGATCTCCCCATAAGGCATAACCATGATGAGAATTTTTTCTATCATTCGACAGTTAGACAAAGTCATGGAAGCATGTTCGGAAATGTATGTGTGTAACCATAAAACCTTGTTCACATCAGACGACGTAAAAAAAAAATTAAAAAAAACCTGCTAAAAAAAAAAGGCTGATGTTATTCTATTTCACTTTTTTTTCTTCAAATAACAATATTTTCATGTCGACAAAGGAAAGATATAACCTGGATATAACTGCATGTCTCTGTGCGCTTTACAAGACAGAATACAGAAGGAGTGGAAAGGGTGCACTGGATTCATAATCATTGTGAGATGTTACAAAGTGCTAAATAAATATGTTTTCAAATTACTTCTGAATAGTTCGTACGTTTCTTTATTTCTAAGGTATTCTGGCAAGTTATTTCATACAACAATGGCTGCATTTGAAAATGACCTTTCTCTGTAAGATTTTGTTATAGTTTGTGGGACATAAAATAAAGATTTTTTACTGGAACGCAACGTTCTTTCTGGTCTATACTGTATTAACAATTCAATGACATATGATGAAGCAAACTGACAAGAAACATTGATAAGTTAATACAAGTACTTAAAACTGGATGCGGGACTGAATAGGTAGCCAATGTATATGTCTGAAGACTGGAGATATTATTGATGTTTTGGTGTTTGTGTTACGAGTCTGAAAATATGCTAAAAAATCATCCTCGACACTCTCCCAAAATCATTTCCCCCTTCAATATCACGTACTAAACTTTCTCCTTGTTTACCCTCTCTCTCTCTCTCTCACGCATCCATCTATCCCTCCCTCCCCTCCCTCTCCCTCCCGTTGTCACAACTCAGCATTGGGCAGTGGTGATCCACATATTTCAACTCTTGACTCGACCACGTACACTTTCAACGGCCACGGTGAATTCACGATGCTGAACGCACTAAATGGCACCTTCATCTTACATGCAAGAGCGGCTCCTCTCGTTGGTAAAATTTATTTTCCATTCATTGTTTTAGCTCAGTCTTCATTTAACCCATTGACTACTGAATGTTATAGGTCCTATAGGCTTTAACACAGGGACCACCCGGTTCCCGTAAGCAAAGGGTTAAAATATACTTTTCACGTCGATGTCAATCCGATTTTACATCCGTTTGCGAGTTTACTCAGACATAATTTTAATTCCTGATAGACTTTTCAACAAACCTACGTGAAAGGTGCATGTAAAAAACTTGGGATTTATATGCTTTAACCTTTAGAGATTCTTAAATGAACCCTGTACACAAGTTCCTCGAAACAACTATTTAGGGTTTTAAATATGGGACAAGATTAGGAACCCAACCGGTTCTATTGTTAATCATCTGTTTTATATTAGAGGGGAAACCATTCTATGCTCAATGATGAAACTAACGCCAGATCGTTCATCTTGTTCATAATGAATAAAGAAGTCACATGTCATCTTTCTGTAATGTATGTACACTTTCACATCATTCTAAATGAAAATATGATATTTAATAATGAATAAAGAAGTCATATGTCATCTTTCTGTATTAAATGTATGTACACTTTCAAATCATTCTAAAGGAAAATATGATATTTCACCTATTAGTTGAACAACTGTTCATATCAAAATGTATTTCCTACTGTAATTTCCATTGCAGGAACGTCTGATGCAACGGTGTTTGTTGCCATGGCAGCACGATTTGGGGATAGTGATATAATTCATATTCAAACCAATGAACGCAGGGTTCTTGATGCCTATGTCCGACTAGCCGGGGATGGACAACACTTCACGAGGATTGAATTTGATCAGGCTTCTCGATGGTCATATTCAGGTATAACAAATTAACCTTTTTGTTTTTTACGTCATGCGGTTAGATTTATTTTAATTCAGTTATGTATCCTACACATTTGTTCCCTCTTCTTCCTATCAAGAGAAAGCTGGGAAAGCAGTTAATTTTCTTTAACAGTTGCAAGACTTCAATTTTTCGAGAAAATTGGTATTGAGGAATATCACACCACTGGGAAATATGATAAACCTTAAAACCAAGAATGTCTAAGCTTTAGGAATACTGTTTTTTCACAAACTACTGTTCTAACTCACAATGAGCAGAACTATAGTGTTCAAGATCCTTTAATCTTCCCCACCCCTCTCATATTTTGCTATCAATAACAATACCAATCGTTGTACGATAAGCTAGTCGATACCATGCAGTTCTTTAGTGTCCATCATTTTGCATCTACTTGATTTCCTAGGGGTCTCTGTAACCGGTCGCAACATTACCACAGATGGAATCATTGTATCTTTTGACGGAGGGGTAGGGCTGAATCTAAAAGCAGCAGAGGGGGCCATGAGCATTCTTCTTGTAGCTCCAGACTCCTTCCGAGGTCAAACGCAAGGCCTGATGGGAACGTGGAATGGTAATGCCAGCGACGATTTCCTAACTCCTCAGGGATCTTTCCTCTCACCTGATCTGACTACTGAGCAGTTGCACTACCAATTTGGACTACTATGTAAGATCATATTTTTTCTCCCAATAACTTTTCTCTAACTGTTTGTCAATATTGTTCAATGGTATTTTTCATTCACTTGATTTCAAAGTACATGTACTATTTACACTAATTATAATTCACCTAAACATAAAAAGACTCTCTTTTGGTTTTTAGCTGGGACGTCTGAAAGTCATTCGTCTATAATCTTGACCTTGACTTTAATACCTTGACTTAATTTTCCCCGTCATAATTAGGTATAATTATAAAAGAGAGCAAGTAAATGTGAGGTATTCAATATATGGTTGAGTTCTGGTCATGCAGTTACATTCTGAATGAAGTCATTTATTTGGAAAAGTTTATTAAGTACTATCGATAGAGGTATTGGCGTCTACAAATTTTGAAATATTAAACATTACTAAAATCGACTCAATCTTGCTGACATCACATGCACTGCACACACAAATGGGATTTTGGGGACTACACACATATATCACGTGAATGATTGCTCGAAAGTTCTTGTCATATTTCGAATGAGAGCTTTTGACATGCAATTATTTTTTTAGTATGTGCACTTTATTCTTACAAACTACCATAAAAAAAACTTTTGAAAAAAAAATCATAGATTATTCATTACCTTTTAAAGAACTCAGCCTTCTCCTTTAATAACCCCGGGTATCGAAGAGACCATTCCCTCCCAAACTATTAGAGCATTATTGAGATATCCTCCATAGCGTCGTTGCTTCTGATCTTGAACACGCATGTGCGTTACAAAGGAATACATGTATGGGTTGTTGGTCACTCTCCTTTGCTTCAATACAGGGGAAATCGATGCAGCAGAATCGTTGTTCTTTTACGAACCGAGCAAGGACCACGAATCTCATACCGACCGCACTTACACTCCTGTCTTTGAGCCTGTCGCCAACCCTTCTGTAGACCAAAGCCTTGTATTAGAGGTGTGCGGTACGAACCAGTTCTGTATCTTCGACTACCAGACAACGGGGTCGCAGAGTTTTGCCCAGAATTCCGTGAAGGCACTTGTGCAATATCAGCAGGCAGTCGACAACATAGCATCGTTCGGTAAGTTTTTCATACCTGCTGCTCACAAAACCTCATTCCATTGCGCCAGTCACATTCATCCATGCAATACATTAGGGACTTTTAGAATAGGGACTTTTAGATTCGCATGAAGACAATAGGTCTATGCTACTTGTAATGCACTGCCTTCAATGGACGTCACACGTATCAGTCCACGCAAATCTAAAAGTCCCTATTGAGTGGACGAGAACACGACGAACGCCGACTGATCATGCGTGTCAACGTACGGAACTGCCCATGTTGACTACAATTAGAAATCTTTTAAATTGCACTCGACGATATACATGCATGCAGGAAGTAACACTATGAACATGACGGACAAAGAAAGAAGACAAAACATACAGTTCCTCATTCTACCCTCAACAATTGCTGTGGTAGAACATCCCTTCATTGCTATTATGTAAAAATGTGTAGAACAGGTGAATATGAATGTGACACCTGTTCTACACATTTTTACATAAGAGCAGGGAAGGGATGTTCCTTTGTCTACTTGGGGAACTGTATATTTTATGCGCACGCGGCATATACTAGTACTGTAGTAGATTTAGAAAAATCAAGGTTGACGCATTCTCGATCGCCGACTGAGACGACGTGACACATGCGCAGTGCCTTAAAATGACGTCACACGTTGCAGTCAAAGCTGTCGACGCGCTAATCTAAAAGTCCCTACTTTCAACAGAACACGACAGAGCATCTAGGTTTAGATGCAACTTATTGACGAAAGGTTATGACAAACTGGCGCAAGATTATGTCTTGTTATGTCCGTGTTGCGCATGAGGGATAATTTCGTTTTCGTTATTACCTGTTTTCGTTATTACCAAGTCTAATCAACAAAGTAAATAGCCATTTATCGGTAATTCAAGGCAGTGTTTGAAACAGGCCCCCCAAGCTCCGCCATTTTGTCCGGATCCATTAGAGGCCAAAATAAGCCTTGCATAATTCATGAGCCTTATGAATTATGCATTCTGTAGAATGCTCCCCGCAAAAAGTGTACTGGAATGATGCTCACTTCATGGTAAAAGACAATACGCGTATCAGCGTAATTAGAGAGGTCAAATAATCTACTGTACGGAATTATGGGTAATTTATTCATCACGCTGCGCGCTAGCAACGCAAGTGATGCAGCGAATCAGCATGGATTATTCTGATGCGATCACCGTTAGGTGAAATACGCGCTCGAACGTGTATTATCGATCACCAGTAAAACAGCTGGTGTACCCAGGATGCATCTGGGAAGTGAACCTTAAAGTTCCGTTGTTGTGTTGTTTGAGTTTTAATGGCATGTATCATTCATTTATGAATATTTACGCCAACTAATTTAAACATCATTACACCTCTACTTATTAATATTCCAGCATTATATTTTTCTGAAAATCTCTTTATTGACCAAAAAATGATAATAACCATCCATTTACAACACATTCTCTGGCTATGATTATACATTTTAAATATGCCGATGTATTAAGTTTCCTTATTTTAGACAAACAATTATGTGGCACAGTGGATGGATTTTCCCCATCCACCCTCATCGTGACCTTGCAAGTTGTGTTCTCTTTACTGAACAACCTGTTGCAATTTCTTTCTATCTCACTTTCAGTCGTACTTGTTATTACCACTCATTTGCATGCACTCGCTATCAACTACGATCAACCATTCTATATTCACTCCATTACCCTCCACATTTCACTTGGATTCTCTTCGCTTTTCCTTTTTGCAGCCTTTGCAGGAGCTTTGAACATTTTTAACGTAGAGTCCAGAGAGATCGGAAAGTATGTTAATCATTTTATTCAAATGTTCCAACTTGAAAAAAGGAAAGTGAAACATTGTTTAATTTCATCTTGACATAAATGATTTCTTTTTTTAACGACAATTGAATTTAACACTGGAAATTTTGAATTGGCCGGGTTGCCTGCCATCCCCCCCCCCCCCCGCACTCACGCCATTATAAGGACCGCCGCACGCATAGCGAACACTCACTCCTGAAGACGGACAGTCAACCTGTCCGAAACGTCGAGTCTACTCTCCTGCTCCTGCTCTGCAACTCTACTCAACTCTTCAACTCAATCCAGTCTTCTACTCAAACCTTCATCCTATCTACAACTTTCTGGTTTACAGTCCTTTTCAGGACTATACTCACTTCTGAAAGATACTCTTCCTTCCAATCTCCACTTTCTCGCCTTTCTATTTTCACTTCTATTTTCTATCCACTTTCCTTAGTCCTTCTAGGACTTTACACATGGTGTACCGTAAACCTCTACCGTGATTAAATATAATATTGTTTACACTTTTGCAAATAGTTACATTATGTACATGGTCCATGTAGAAACAGCACCAGAAAGAGGATTGCAAGCCCCCCCCCCCCCCCTGTTTTCTTAAGTTAAGAAGTATCAAAACATGATTCTATTAAAATTATTAGTTTGGATACGAAAGGCAATGATGAAATGGCAGTCTGTCTATGTCTTTCTATATTTAATGCATTTAGAGGGTTGACTTTCAAACCTTCTTACATACAATACTTGAAGCAGCATTATACTGCAATAATGCAATACTCTACAAATCCTCTAAAATACAGAAGTCATAGAGGTAAATGATTTTCAACATGTATAATTATAATTAAAATATCATTGATTAATTCAATATTTGATATAGACTGGTAGATCTTTATCACTCAAATTTCAAGGAGAATCTTTCGACCCAGTCCTCCCATAAGATGGTAGTTGACATTGTTAAAATGTTAATGTTTATTCATTGATGATTAGTTATCTTTAATCATTTGAAAGTTGACATGATGATTAATTCATTAGCTTTATTGAATGTGGTATTCTACAAACATATAATACAAATAATAAATAAATATCATGTAAAAATATTCAAGTTTAAACCCATCTCTACTGTCCTCTTTCATTATATGAGGGTGGCATCTTCAAGACGTAGTCCCATGTAGATGTCTCCTGCATTCATCAATAAAGTTGTAGCCTAGTTTTCAGAAGAAAGGGCTGTAATGATAACCCAAGTCTGTTGAATGGAAAAATGAAATAAGATACAGTGTATAAGAAAAACAACAATGACTAATAACATACACCCTGATACCTGCTCTGACAACATGACAAAGGACTGAAATTCACTTGGGGTTATAGTGGGCAAACCAAAACTATTTTTCCTACAAGACTAGTTACTGACCACATCTTAGATTATTTCTGATGATCCCGTTAAGATGATAGGCCTGCTGGAGCTTGGATCAGACAAGGTATGAAATAAGTAATACGTGTACAGTGTACTTGTATTGTGAACTTGCGCTTATAATTGAATAATACTCGGTTAAGTATGGGACATAAAATGACCAAACAACTTGGACCAGAGAATGTACTGGAAATAATGATATTGAAACATACGTAATGTAGACTTATATTTCATCTAAATCTAAATCACAGTTGTGATATTCAGTATTCTTTTACAAGTAACGGACAATGAAAAATATCTTTGTCAGATCTATAACTTTCTGCATGATATGTGTTCTACAATAGTTTATTGGGGGTACGTACAATGTATATTAGCACACTTGCTCGTATAAAGTGTAGTAGGCCCGCATCTCTAGATATAGTGATTCTGTTAATATATGTTCTTTGTTCCTCTCCTGGGTTTGTAATCAACATGCCTTCATCATCCACAGTAGAGAAGCATCATCCTACATAAGAGAAAACAATGTAGGTACTTCAATTAAAAAGTGATAATAATAGATACATAACAACCATAATACATGATACATCCTATAAACAGACTTTCATTAATCTTATGTTGTGTTCTTCTTCATCTTCATTGCTCAAGAAGTGAAAGGACCACTTACACACAAAAAAAGTAGTGAGGGGTCCTGTGTATACCCTACATGTATGATCATTATTATTATTATGTAGTGCTTTGAATGTGCATTAGACATCGTTCTTCTACACACAGGACCTCCTGTAAATAAGGACAAATCCCTTTGTAAACAAAGAAAGGGAAGAACTAGAATAAAATATCCCCTCCACTATATACACCTGCAACATAAACTTAGTTCCATTTCCTTTGTAGTGAATTAATAGGTGGTCGTTTAATATTTGTGTGCTAAATATCCTGAAAATTTTACCTGCATGGGACTTTCAGCTTCATCTTGCAAATATAAGAAATGTTGTAATGTCTACTCATGATCAGTTAACTCCTTCCAGCTCTTCATCAGTTTCAATCTTTTGGAACAAAAAGAAAACAAAATCAATATGACAATCAAGGCGTCCCTTTCTCCTTAACAAAATAAAAATAGATCTAGCATGAAAGCTATTTTTCATGTCATGGTTGGCCTTAATTTTAATATGGTGTGGAAATCAACATTCCAATTTAATGGACCACAGTACAAATTAAAATTAAATGGAAGATTTAACTTGTGCCTCAAAAAGTGCTTTATATGGCCTATACATATAAAGTAGTCTTAAGTAGAATTGGTTTATTAAGACAAGAAGAAGTGGACTACATAAGTAAACATAATTGTGGACTAGGGGTCTTCTCTTACACAAACAAATAGATTTATCAACATGAACTGCACAATTTGGAGAAGAAAAAAAAACTCTAATATATTAAGAGAATTAATAGGGGTCAGGCGCGTACGCAGGGGGGGAGGTTAACCTTCCCTTGAGCTTTTTTTATGTGTATGTTTTTCTGGACCCCCCCCCCCCTTTTGAGTGTTGATTTTTTGTTTTAAATGAAATTTTAAAAAACAAACAATCCTAATGGATGACCTAAAAAAGATGACCCCCCCCCCCCCAAAAAAAAACAGTCCTCTTACCCCCCCCCCCCCCCTTGAAAAAATCCTGAGTACGCCATTGATAGCTAGCTAGATCTACTAGGCCTAGGTCTAGACTCTAGTAGTAGTAATGACAACTTGACAAGCACGCTGGACCCACACAAAATCTAAATATTAAATAAACAAATCCTAGTGTTGATGCTTTTTAAATATATTTTATTAATAAGTTTCAGGTTTACATCTAAATGAATAGGATTTGGGGTTTTTTGATTATCAATGGTCACAGATAATTTTGGTCTAAATAAAGTTGACACGCACCGATGATGCAACTGAGCGAACGGATGGCACCGATATTGATAAGTAAAGCCATCAGAGTCCACATCTACTAAAGATTTTATCAAGAATTAATCCACTTGGATTATCAAAAAAATCATGCTTCAGAGATTATTGTAAGGTGTAACGTTAAATCTAGATTTAAATTAAATCGGTGATTGGTGAATTAGATTCATGATGACGATCAAATCTGAAATGAAACTTGATTAGAAATTTTGATCTTGATGCAAATTAATGAGCACCGAAATTCCCCGGGGTGGGCCTGCCGGAACCCCGGGGCCCTAACTGGAGTACTAGGGTGAAATGACGGCAAACCGCAGTCAAACTACTTCATGACGATAAAAATTAAAGTGCAATTTCAAGAGCAATATTTGACAATAGTCTTTTCCCCAAAAATCTGTTGAGAACTGTCTCCAAATGTAACGAAATTACAGTACATAACGAAGACTATTGCAGCTTTTTCAAAATTGATGACTAAATTCACTTAATCTACTCATATTTCAATCAATTACTCACACATTCTCAATGAACTAACTCTTGTCAGTTTGTGCGAGTGTAGTAGCGTCGTGCATAAATCTGCATCATTAAAGTGACGCAATGAGGTCAAATATATTATCCGGTTTCTTAAACGATACTATCGATAAAATACATATTCATGAGGCACTTATCCAATCAAAAAGCCGCCTCGGGTGCTTATTTTGTCTTCAAATGATCCAAAAGAGGCGGAGCCTAATCCCATTCGTCTGCATGGTTTCCGCGCGTTCTGCTTTCCGTCTAGTAATTATATTTAAACGTCTTTGGTTTGAACTATTCATTACGCATTCATTTTGGTCATGATTTCTGTCTAACAAGGCATGTCAAAGACCGCGCTAGTCAATAACGTTGTCTTCCGTCAGCAAAAAAATATCGTGTGCAATGGGCTTTAATAATCTACTAGTAGTCAATAGAAACTCGATGGGTAAACCAATTGATACGGGTTTGATTCCTCATGTGCAACTCGCCTTATCTGTATTGTTTGCTGTGTTCTACGATGTGTAATCACGATATTCTGAAAACCTGTTAATGTATTACAATCAAACTTTGTTTTGTTTTTTTTGTAAAATCGCTCTATAGTGGAGGCATCATTTTCTACTGCGTGCAGTCGAACATCCATCTAAAAGTTTGTTTATCCTTTCAACGGTTCATATTTTGTTCTCATTATCTTAAGTGAGTTGCCCAACTCTTCCCGCCCCTGCTAACGGAAGTGCCATCGCGACGACCTACATGGCAGGGGGCGTGGCTAGATTCGTGTGCGAGGCCGGCTTCGAACTGAGTCACGTGGTCAACTTAACCTGCCAATCAGATGGTACCTGGAGTGTTGGCGATATTCCGACATGCATCAGTGAGGCATCCGGGCAGACGATTATGACCTCTATGACCTCTATGACTATGAAGCCACATGGGCCAGGTAAGCAGTTAGCCAGGTCGATTTTGAACGAGCCCTTACATTTTTGTTAAAATGTGTTGTTTTTCATCATATAAATTAAACAATCAAAAGAGAATAATAACAAATATTAAAATGTATAAACATACACAGAATATAAATTTTACATAAGCAAGCGAAAAAATGTTATGGCATAAGATTTATGTTTTCATGGTCTTCCATGGAGACCAAAAAGAAAAAGAAGAGGGAAAAGATGGAAAAAAACAGGACAAATCAAAACAAAAAAAAACAATAGTATTTTAATATATTATGTTAAGGTCTGACGGTATTAATTAAATTAGTTGTAAGAGAGATCGTTTGGATAAAGAGAGATATACAATTGCTAATATGAATGGAAATGATATCGTATATCCTAGCCCCGACCCCCTCCCTGTAGAAAGAAAGGGCGTTTGCAGTTGTTTGCTCAGGGTCTGGAAAGGGAAAGATTATTGTATCATAGCTGATAAGGTATTGGGGTATAAAATTTGTTTACAGCAGGGAGTAGTAAAAAGGAGACGAAACTCTTGTAATTTATTCAAACGCATTCGTGAGTTCTAATGCGTAACGATGGGATGTGTAACATTCCACTTGGCTTTGAAGTTCCATGCTCCAAACCGCACTTCCACTGCGGGGACTTTCGGAAGCCAGGCACCAGTTTTACATTTATTACAAAATATTAAATTACCGGCAAATTTCAGTGTAAATCAAAAACCTTATATGGGGATTGTAATGGGAATAGTGCATCAAACAAATTTTCAAATTTAGTACTCTGTCCTTCCAATAATTTGTGTGCCAGAGTTGGTAAAAGAAAAATTACATCCTGACAAAAACTCAATATTTTAGGACAATGCGCTAATTTGTGCATGTTTTAATGTCTCGTTATTGAATCCATGATTTACAATCTTCAATAATATTAAGTTTGCTAATGCGTGTTTTCGCGTGTTTTTTTTTTGTATTTTTGAAGTTTAAAAAAGGATGAAATTACACAGGTCTGTGTTTACTTGTTCTACTTTTTACACATTCAACAATGGATGAGAAATCATTGAAAGGGACAGCGAACAGTTGCTGTGATACAATTTTCTGATGTGATTTCATGCGCTCTTTTATCTCACCACCTGGTCAACAGTTGCAAATTAGCGCATAACTTTTCGGCGGCTTGGAGCATGGGGTCAAAGGAGAGCGGCTTGATTCCAGTCCTTCTCTATCACGTCCCTGTTTACATTTAACAAATTTGGTGTATTACTATTGAGGACTTTAAACATCATTACACTGATATGGAATTTCTGGTGAGACTTCAAAGTCTCCCACGGCAGTATTTCATGCTTTGAACAAAACAATGTAATTGAGGCTTTATTTTTAGAATAGTCCTTCCTACTCTATTTTGTAGCTTTTGTAATTGGTTTATATATTTTCCACAAGGAGATTGACATATTATGTCCTCAAAATCTAGATGAGGTAGAATAACATTTTGATGTATGAATTTTAACTTTTATTTTTCTTCTTTTAAGATGTTAAACTTTAGGTATTCCATTCTGGATCCTGTATGAAATAATGTTTGTGTTTTTCCTTACCCCTTTTTTTATATAACTAAATACCTAAAAACTGCAAAGTTATCCTTACAGATAAAATACAATTATCAGTACATATATGCAGTTTATAAGTCAAGAATTAATTAAATCATTTCCTCTTACCCTACAGTTCTGTCGACGCCCGCTATCATCGGAATATCTGTGGGATCGGTAATTCTGATCGTTTTGATCATTATTGTCATCATTTTGATCTGCCGACCAAAGAAACGTCCACCGTCGATCGGGTACGCTACATAATCTACATCAAAATAATCTTGAATCTTGAATCTTCGTTTGTTGGCGCCAAAGAAATAAGAAAGCACTGTCATCATAATAACAATGTCCTTCGAAATAGCGATGACCTTCAAAAAGCAACTGCAGACAATTTCTTTACCCTATTATACATCCGATATAAACCATATTGGAATCACGTATTACGTGTAATGTTCGCACGTGTTAATATTTTATTGACAGGGCTCTTGACGTTGCCTTGACTTTCAAGAAGTCATTGCCATCATGGGATTTTAGGTAGACCTACATGTATGTGTCCTTGTACAGGGCCTCTTAAAGAGGGTGCTCCGATTTGTGAATGTGTCATGGTATAGTGGTTTTTTATTTGTCATGTTTCTCAATCCAAGGGTTGAGGGTTCGAATCATAGCCAGGCACTAACGTCCTTTACAGCAAGAAAATAATCCACATTGTCTGTGTATTAAGCTCTTTATTAAACCAGAATATTATTTTCCTTAAATTAGAGGGTAAGGGTTAGTGTTAGGTTTTGGATTAGTATTCAGTTTGGGTTGTTGGAATGTTGGGTACCGTGTTAAGGCTAAAAATTCGTAGGAAATTACCGCAAAGGATACAAATGGTCGACCAGAAAAGTGTCTTACAACTATCACGAGCTTCACCTAATACCATCACATAATTATTTTGCATTATCCCGTTTAATAATCCTAAATATATTACTCATTGCGGATGTAGTATCAAAAATAATATCGCAGGTGATATTCGTTTGTCTCGCAATGTCAACAACGGACCTAAAAGATCATGACGTTTCGTGCGCCGCTGCAACACTTCGTCAGGTAATAACATATATTGTAAGCAAGCGTTTTTTTATACTCTACGGGCGATCACCTGACAAAGTGTTGCAGCGGCGCACGAAACGTCGTGATCTTTTAGATCCCTTGTTGACCAACATTGCTAGACAAACGACTCCCACTAGCGATATTATCCCGTTCGTTTGTATACTTCATTTTAATTATTATGATGACCTTTTCTTTCATCCTCAAATTTTTTATCGCTCTTTTCATTTTTATTCATTTTCTTATTTTATTAGGAAGGTGAACCCTTCAAAAGACCAGGCTGAAGTTCATGGAAACCCTACCTACGCCCAGTAAGTCCGTTTGAACATACAGCTGAGTACTAGTGTCAAGCAGTGGCATTGTGAAAGATTGATTATTTTACAATGGTAGTTATAGGTATGATGATAATAAAAGTTATAGTAATGATGATAATGATACTAATAATGATAACAAAATAAAGATAGACTTTTAAATTTCAAAATAGACTGGAAAGTCTCTTTATGCGCTTATCCCAGAAACAAAATACAATTTTATGCTAGCATATTTATACAGATTAATTAAAAAGATTACTATTAATTCCTATTAATTCCTATTAAATGTAGTACAGAGGAGTAGATTCTGAAGTTTTTAAATTCTAAAAATGAAACGAAACTTGGCTCAATCTTGGCAAAGATCGCGCGATCTTGGCACAGAAAGGGGTATATGGGACTACACGCACATTCGTCATTGACTGTTGGATGCAAACACTTTAGCTAGTACTAGTCATCTGCCGAGTATGTGGTACTTCAACTCTTCAAGAGCAATCATGTTCAGGGGGCATTTCTACTTTCTTTTAAAATGAAATGCCGGGAGTGAGGAACTCAGCTATCTCATTAACTTCATATGAAAGCCAAAATGAACCGACTCTTCCATAAGATTAACTTTCAATGTTAAATTTTGTTTTGCAATTCAGCACTTGGCCGCTAATAAACAATTGTAAATTAATTTTCTTTTCAAGATTTAAATAATTGAGAAAACCAATGTCATGAAAATATTAATTATTTCATTTCAAATGGAAATGGAATCGTGTAGGATTTTGTCCTTGAGTGTATTAAACGTTACATCGGAGCTAAAGGCCGGGTAGTGATATCTTAAGTCCTTATGACGCACTTAGAAGTGTTATATCATAAGAATATGTGCTATTACACAATAATTTTTGTTATTTTTATTATTAATCGTCGTTTTTCTTTGTCTCTCTTTCCCTTTCTTTCCCTGTAGTGCTTAGTCCTGGCAATAAACTTCAATGCAACGAGTGGATCGACTTGTGAGGACATAGCTACTATGTTGATATCTCTACAATGCATGCATGAGCTGATAACTATATAAACGCTTTTTCGTTGGCCCTTTTACTTTCATAATTTTGTATTGATTTTTTGTTTAAATCACAGGAGCGTTTTTTTTTTGTTGCTGTTACTCAGACATAAACAGTTTTTATATAGAGAGCATATAAAATGTACAATTATACTATATGTGTAGCTTTGTCTTTTTTAAAAACATTTTTCGATTAAGATCAAATTCAGCTGTAAATAGGAACTATATAGTTGGCACCGTTACAGTGTTACACCACTTTGGAAACGAAAATCATTCAAAAGGAACACCTAATGGATTCTTTCACAGATGCTCACTTTCTCGTAGATTCATTGTTATGATATCTCTGAAATGCATGCATGAGCTGATAGCTATATTGACGCTTTTTCGTTGGCTCTTTTACTTTTCATAATTTTGTATTAATAGTTTTTTAAATCACAGAAAACGTTTTGATGCTATTACTCAGATATAAATGACTTTGATATTAAGCACATAAAATGTACTATTATACTTTTATGTGTAGCTTCGTCTTTTTTTCTTTTTTTTTTACATTTTTCGATTAAAATCAAATTCGGCTGTCAATAGGAACTATATAGGTTGGCACCGTGTTGGTCAACGTTTACTCAATGATAACCATTATCTATAACCATTGTTTATGTCATATCTTAATTATGTGAACATTTAAAAACGGTGATATCCAGATATCAATGTGGTACCACTTTTGAAACGATAATCATTCAACATGAAAAACCTAATGGATCATATCATAGATGTTCACTTTCTCGTAGATCCATTTTGTAATTCTAGAATGAACGGACATATGTTTCCTGTTTAACATATCTATCTTTGGCTTATGGATCGCAACTTTGTTCAAATTAAGCTTAATTGTAATTAGGAGGAAATTCTTTGAATTTACCCAATATAGGAATTACTGCGGTATTTTGGGGATAATAGTAATAAGTATGTTTTTAGTTGTTTTCTTTTTGTTGGTTTTGCTTTTACTTTTGCTGTACTGTTTCATTAGTTTGTTTGGGGGAGATTGGTTAAGTTTTGTAAGTTTTTTTGTTTTTAATCCATTTTTGGCAGACATATTTTTGAATAGGTTGATTAATCAGAGCGCGTTTCTATTTCTTTAAGAGCGCCATCTGCGAACAAAGAATGTGTAGCTTTTTCTCTTGCATCGAGAATGACGGAGAGGGAGGTAATCCAGAGTTCGTTAGCTCAAGCTTGATTTAAGATCAGTGTAATAAATTAAATTGGCTTTCATTAATAAATAAAACAATACGAACGCTTTGCATGAAATGTTCTTGTCATTGAGCTTTCTTTGTGTAATAATAAACAAACTTAATGATTTACATAAATTATGAGTGCTAAATGTGTCTATAGAATTTCGAGGTGTGTTCATAATTTTACTGTTTACCATCTTCATTTTCATAAAGCGTCGTCGTTATCACCACCATCACCAACAGCATCACCAGAAACATCACAATCATTATCATTCTTAATATCATCATCCGTATCATTTCGTTCAGCATTATAGTAACCATCATTATCAGCAGCAGCATCACCCCCATCACCATCACCATTATCATCATCCCCATCACCATCACCATCATCATCACCACTACTACCACCATACTCATTATCATCACCACCATCATCATTATCATCACCACCATCATCATCATCACTACGGCCGCTAGTCATCGTTATCATCAACAGCAACATCATCTCCATCATCACTTAAATCTCCATCATGACCACCATCCGCATCATCATTACCGCCGCCACTACCATCCGCATCATCATCATCTTCCCCATCATTATCATCACCACCATCACCGTCATCACTACGGCCGCTAGTCATCGTTATCATCAACAGCAACATCATATCCATCATCACTTAAATCTCCACCATGACCACCATCCACATCATCATCATCATCATCTTCACCATCATTATCATCGTCATTATCATCATCATTCCTTTTGTATCGCCCGTCTTCGAAGGAATTGAACAATGAGTGTTTCGCTTTTTATTACAAACGAATACCATGTACAAGGTATGCTGTGAGACATTTAACTCCGATTCGTTGACGATCTGCCATACATCAAGTCTTTCGGCTTCTTTGTTAAAAGTCTTTCTCAAAGTCTTTCTCCCTGTCAATATTGACCTTAAGTAAACAAGAGATATCCATTCAAAAATCTATATCAAAAGTGTACATGTTTGATATAATTAAAGACATTTTTGTTCTGTTCACATCCAATAAACACATGCACTCTGTGGCACCGGGGAAGCATAGGTCGTCAGCTAATCCCCATTTGTAAAGATTTTTTCTAACAGGTAATACATTGTTCAGCAATTTGAAACAAAACTCTCTCAAGCGATGCGCCCTTATAATATATGCGTTAAATCTCTTTTGAACACGGATGACAAGTCAAAGTTTATTTGAAGTATATTTTCCCAAAAAATACAGCACCTGTTGGTGAATGTCTGTTTAAAAGATATCAGAATGTTTTGATGACTTTTGATGCTTACGTCACTGAAAGGTAAAGACAATCTTCTAAATATATAATAAGGTTTTTCAAGAGAGTGAATATGATCTATTGGTTCAGAGTTTTACTATTTGAACTTTCTATCAAAATGTCATACTGTGTGGGTAATTGTCAAACATGAAAATAAAAACTTTGGTTTTATTCCAAAACGTCTGAACTATTTAAATTACCATAGTGCATTTTATAATGGTTCCTGAATTATTGCAGCCAAACGTTCATTCTGGAGAAGGCTTTATGTGAATTTTAAAAAGCTTGTAGTTAAAGAACAGAAAATGTTGCTGAACTTTAAACCGGAACTCTAGTGGTTGTGTATCGATATTTGAATTGATTCTAATGTTTGTACTTTACACAATTTAGTATCACTCACATCATGCTTATTTTTTAAACGAACAAAACGTGGAGTTTGCTCTCTCTCTTTATTTCAAATATAGTTTACATGAAAGTAATTATTTTGTATCACCTTAATATGTCTCCTTAAGCATTACTTTATTTGTAGTTATTCCCTTTATTTCATCTTTGTGAACCCGAGTAACTTTTTGATCAATGCCCTACATTATGCATGAAGCTTCTCCTGGCAGTGATTATTTATGTTGACTCGATTTTTCAACATGTCGTTTCTTTTTCATTGCACTATCTGGCAATATGATATGATGTCGAGTTACAATTTCCTTTTGAAACAAATGTTAACAAGAGATCATTTTATTGTATCATCCATAATCTGAACACATCGATGCTTTCCAACCTTCAATATTTCTGTGTTTTCCTATGAATTGTCAGACCACACTATTTGTCAAATTGCTTTAGCATATCAAATGGTACTCTGTTAAACTGAATTATAATCTAAACAAAATGGGCAAAAATCATCTGCATATAGTCATAGTTTTGATTCCCTCAAGTCAAAAGTAATACCTCTAATTGCCTTTGTTTTTCTAAAACGAGAGGCTACAATTTCAATTGCAATCAAGAAAAGGTACGGGAATAAATGATCCCTATGTCTTACACATGTAGAGAGGTACCCTGTTGAAGTGCCATTATTGAGTACACACCTTTTAATTTTACAACAGAGTGTTTTAAACCATTTACTTAATTTAATGTTAGACCTACGCCAACACATTCCAGTGCTTAACACATATATTCATGGTCTATTGAATCGAAGCAGATACAAAGTCTTTGGATCTGATATAGAATTCCTTTGTTAGAACATCGATACCTGGTGATTTACCTGTTAGCATTTCTTTTAGAGGGATTGGGTATCTTTGTCTCAGCTTCTGATACAAAATTCTGGATTTAGCTCATGCTGCAATGACAATTATAAACCTTTAGGTCAGTTAGGAACCCCATGATCGCCTGTCTGATTTTCAAGATATTTATGACTGGAAATTGAATTTTTAAAACCGTTTTCCTAGCGGTTTTTATAAAACCACAGTTTATTGGGGAAATACGTATGACAAAACCGGTCGCTCAAAGATTTTTACTTTTTTGAGGCACTTCATGGTCTCTTTGAAGCGCAACTTGTTTAGAGGGTCCAATTTGTGAGGAAAATATTTAGCGGAGACTCAGCCACCCAGCAAATATGCGCGGGGATAAGAGCACTTTTGTGACCAATACGTGAAAAAAAAAAACAATTAGCAGCGAATCAGCCAGCCTTTTTTTGTTATTATTTATATTATATCTTCTTTTTTTTTCTTTCTTTTTTTAAATAACTTGTTTGGCCACAGGTGCATAACGAAACCAAAACCATAAGCAAAATGTTCTATATCTCATAATTTTTCTTTGAATTTGTAGTCTATACTGCTGAGCTTGTATGTTTGCGTTTGCGATTCTTTTTATAGTGATCCGGAAAAGAGATTCACCTCATTGTCAAGATTAGTCTAACCCAGCATATTCGAGGATGGTTTCGAGAAGAATGAACCGACTGGAGTTGTGTTCATCGACTTGACAGCTGCCTACGACACTGTGAACCACCGTGTACTTCTTGGCAAGCTCTATACCATGACAAAGGACTACCATCTGACTAAGCTTATCCAAATGCTCCTGGAAAATAAACGCTTTTATGTTGAGCTCAACGGGAAGCGCAGCAGATGGAGGAAACAAAAGAATGGTCTACCTCAGGGCAGTGTTCTTGCTTCTGTGCTATCTAATGTCTACACCAACGACCAGCCAGTGTACCCAAGGACAAGAAGCTTCGTCTATGCTGATGACCTTGGCATACCGGCCCAGAGTTCCCACATAGACAAGATGGAAGCCACTCTTTCATTAGCCCTAGAAAACCTGGAAGTCTACTACAACAACAACCATCTGAAGGCTAATCCTGCTAAGACCAATGTTAGCTTGTTCCATCTCCGCAACCACAATCCTGGGAGGGAAGTTGTCCCTGAAATGGAAAGATGTCTCCTTGAAACACTGCGATCACCCTGTTTACCTTGGAATCACTCTCTTGACCGAACCCTTTCATACAAACAGCATGTTCAAAAGGTGAAGGGTAAAGTTGGGACAAGGAACAACCTCCTACGCAAACTGGCAAACTCGTCTTGGGCTGCCAATTCCTCCACGCTGAGGTCAACTGCTCTTGCGTTGTGCTACTCTGCAGCAGAATATGCCTGCCCTGTATGGGAAAGATCATCCCATACAAAGAAAGTTGATGCAGCACTCAACGACAGCTGCGGATGCATCACTGGCTGCCTCAAGCCCACGAATGTGGACAGCTTGCACACCCTGGCCGGCATTGCTCCATCCGATGTCCGCAGAATAGTTGCAAGTAGGACTGAACGCATCAGACAAGTTGAGGACACCCGCCATCCCCTTTACTCCAATCAACCGGCCCCTAAGTCAAGAAAGAGCTTCCTTCATACAGTCCAGCCACTGTCACAACCTCGTCATTCTGCATTCAACCAGAACGATCTTGTGGAAAGAGAAACGTTGTGAAAACCACCACCATGAAAAGCTACCAATCCCGACCAAAGGAACAGCTGCCACCTGGCCATATGTGTGACTGGAAGATGTGGAAGTCCCTTAATAAGCTTCACACAGTGGTGGGGCGATGCAAATACATGGGGATACATTAATGACACAGACACCGACTGCGAGTGTGGAACATCCGTGCAATCTATGTCACACTTACTAAGATGCCCACTCCTAGTTAACCAATGCTGCCTTGAAGACCTAGTGGCAGCAAATGAGAAGGCTCTTCAGTGTGCAAAAGCCTAGCAGAACATTTTAGATCGGATGAGGGACACGAGAGAAGAATAAAAAAAAAAGTGCATATATCCTTTTCTTGAACATGTTATTATTTATTTTTGTTGCTTTATAAATCTTTATAGATATTCATCACAATTAGGAAATTGTAGAGGGTTACTATTTCGTTATCTAAAATTCAGTTCTGAGTTTTAATCGATTGGGTGGGTGGTACATGCACAACATTACTTATCATAGGCTTTGTATAAGCTTGGCTTGTTAGAACTATTGTGAGAAATGTGCCGCGGGATTCCATATCCTCAAACTGCTGGCGAACAGGGCAACAAGACCAAGCTCTGTAATTATTAGGATCTCTGTCCAGTAGTACCGTGTTTGTTTGTGCCATCGAATTGGAACGACCAAATCAATTGATCCATAATATATATACAATATTTTTTCCCGTAACATGAGAGTAATTTTAATCGTTTCATTCTTTTAATTATAAAAGTAATGTTAATTGTTATTGTATAATTGTAATAAATGGGGGCACGCTACAAGAGTCCTATCTCGCACCCCGGGGCAACGTGTCTGACACGGCCGGTTGTAGCAACTACTCCGAAGATCAAGATATATTAATCTTGATCTAAGGAGACACGAACGAACGAACGTCAAGATTAGAAATTAACCTACCCCAAAAAGTGTGTGTATCCGCGCGTAATTTTTATGTACATACAGCTTGTGTGTGACCGGGCGCGCACGTCCTTATTGCGTACGAGTTGAGATATAAAGACAGGGAGAATAGTCCAGGCAGTGGACTAGTGAGAGGCAAGAATATCACAGAAAGACAGACCAGGATCAGTAGAGCACAGAACGAAGGAGAAGAAGATAACAAAATAAGAAGTAGAAGGAGAAGGCGGAGAAGAAGAACAAGAACAAGAAGAAGAGGAGGGAGATTCTGATAGAATTGGATTCTGATAGAATCTAGGATGATTTGGGAAAAACAAGTTGCCTTTTTCTTCTTCATCGCTTTCATCTGTGATGTACCAAAGTCATCAGCAGCTGAACCAGTGCGGGGTATGATCATACAAATTAAATATATTCAACTTTCTGAATTTAAAATCTGTATATTTGAATAAGGTTTCTGTTTTTGTCTCTCGAAGACTGATATTTTCTATTTCGTTCTACCACGTAAATTTCTCTTCCCCTTCTATAGTTACAAACTAATTACAACATAATTAATGATAAAGACAATTTAAATAAATATATCATCCAGGTAGAATAATTACATTGTAATACTAACATATTATCGAAGTAATAATGAAGAAAAATTGCCACATAGCCTAAGATTGAAGGCGTGGTAATCCTTTATAATACGTATTAATACAAACAGCTACAGATGTTGAATAAAGCGATAAAGACGGCTAATATATAATTATGCTGAAAAAGAGATAAAGAGATGGCAGAAGCGAGAAATGAAAGTGCAGGAAGCACACATTAAGAGGGAGGTAGGATCGAAAGGAAGGGAGAGGGAAGAACGGGGAAAGAAAGACAGAGACAGAGACAGATTCAAGTAATGTTTCATTTGCGTTCATAGTTGTCATACTGATTAATGACTAGGTCACACATACACCGGGCCCCATACGATTACTTGCCGTGGATTTTAGAGACCGTACAGGACCCTTCCGATTTGTATTTCTACGGCATGTGTGGTCACATATTCTGTGGCGCCATGGAGGTGCCCGGTGAAAAATTGGTCGAATAAAAAGGCAAGGCGCCAGTAAGGGTGTCGGTCCGGTTCCGGTCGGGTGGCGGCCGGTAAGCTTACGGGCTCCGTCCGATGAACAGGTGCACTCCATGGCTCCCGGGGCCCGGTCGGGGTCCTCAATGCGCCCGACTGGGTGTCGTGCGGTGCGATGCACTGACCTATGTGTCCTCTGACATCCGCGCCTCCATTTAGAATAGACAGCAAAAGAAGTCCGGGCACCGTACGTGTCTCGTATGAGCTCCAGACTGTGCCCGGACTGGCCCCTCACGAATTCTTCTGTTAATTCTCAATGTACAACGCAGCTTTAAATACAGGAAGCACGGATGTCAGAGGACACATACATGTAGCTCAGAACCGTACTGCACCCAGCCGGGCGCCTTGAAGACCCATGCCAGGCCACGGGAGCCTGATAGCACCCGGCTGGCACCCTTACGGGCGCTCGGCCATTTTCACCGGGCATCTACCGGGCGCCGCAGAATATCTAACCACACATGCCCTAGAAATGAAAATCGGAAGGGTCCTGTACGGTCTCTAAAATCCACGGGAAGCCGCTGGGTAGGGAAAATCGTAAGGGGCCCGGTGTATATGTGACCCATAGGCATTACATGAGGGCTTACATTGGAACGGTGCGGTGCAGTGAGGCGCTGTGTGGTGTGTTGAACGCACCCTTTCGAGAAAAGCCCCCAGCTTGTCTCGAAAGTGTGCGTTAAAGGCTCAATCCACTCCAAAAATAATTTGCTTTTAATCGATGCAACAAGAGAAACAGAGCAACAAAAATTTGAGTAAAATCGGATAACTAATAAGGAAGTTATGAGTTTTTGAAAAAGTATGAAAACGTATGGCACAATGGAAATCACTGCACACATTGCCAATTTGGTTATCAGTTTGTGATGTCATTGCCTCATTATTCATCAATTGCTTTGTATATTTGTGTCCCATTAATTTCCCTTTTTATCACCCTAAACTTGATTTCCCCTTGCCTTTGCCCAGGTTATAAGATTTGTATCATATTGCGTGCATGACATTTCACAAAATCTTTTATTCTGCAATGAATTTCTGGACACTTTGTCCTCGCAATCCTATATGCCTCTCATAAAATGTTTAAATACTATTCGATGTTTTTCAGCATCATGGGTTTTAAACCGCGTTTTGTATTGAAATGAGAATATTGGTAGATGATCTGATACTTCTTGATAAGAAAGGCCGTTATGAATTTGTTATAAAAAAACATTTGTGAACATATTTTTTGTTTCTTTTTAAATATTTTCGCCTCCACAGGGATTTTACCGATTCTCAAATCAGAATGAAATATGTAATGAAATCAATGAACTGAAATCAACGAACTGTCAGGTTGATAGTACAAACATAATGCATGTGACAATCACTTGGTAAAAAGATTTTTCAACTGAAACAATTTTTTTTTTAATTTACCTTGTTTAAAGTTCAACTTTGATATATATTATTCATCGTAATAATAATTTAGTATTGATGCTTTAATAATACTGAAATCAGGAATCATACTTTGTATTTTGCAATAATATATCGTTTTTCTCATTATAATCAGTAAACAGTTATAAAGTGCAAGGTTACTTTTACCTGTATATCCAAATAATTTATTTTGAGGTGAAAACTAAATCTCTCGCCAGTTTCAGTCAAGATCCAGTCCTCTAACCTATCCCACATATGATTAACAATATAAATAATCAACTGTTTCGATTTGGTCGTTACAAAAGGTACAATCTTTCCTTGGGACCAGATTCAATTTAAATAGGAAGTCATTTGTAAATAATATACGGTGAACAACCTTATATTGGAAACAACGCAATTCAACATCAATGGTACACTGGAATTCTAACGAACAGTATGATTCCCAACTTTTGTCATGTAGGTCAAATATGCACTTCCATTTGAGAAAACTTTTACATTCTGTTTTTCTACGATTCGATATTGCTGCATAAATCTGCGAGCATCCCTTTATTCGTTTAATCACGAAGGAAATTGCATCTGGAATTAGAGTTTGAGGAAGTTTGTTGAATGTTGAATCTACAATCTTTGAACGCTTTCTTAATGGCAACACACAGTGTATGATAAAAGAGAAAATTTGTTTGAAGATCGTAAATATTCTGAAGATCTCTCAAAGATAAAAAGTTTCTGTCTTCGTCAGAAATATCGTTTATAAAACGAATCCCCTTTTGACACCAATTTTATTATATATTGTATTGTTACCTAATTTGATATAGTCATTATTTAATATAGGTTGAGAGGATATATTATTATTATTGTAGTAAGTACACAAAAATTCACTGTAAGCGATAAACATTTCACTCCAAAAAATGTTATATGTTTGACTCGCTAGTTTACGAAAATAATGACCACCCATATATTTTAGAAAATCGTGTTGTCTCGGCAAGGACGAAGTCAGAACAAAGGATATTACTATCACATATTTTTTATTAAAAGAGCAGAAGATATGTTTGTTAAGTTTGTTTATTGATTAGTGGATGAAATGCATGGGAATATAATAAATTAAGAAGTGTTGCGACAGTGTTGTTTTGTAGGCAAGGCACAATATCTACATTTAAATCGCCCATTAACTATATTTTCGTATTTTCTTGAGACAGTATATTCAATGATGTTTCTAAATTAATTAATTATGTTTTTGCTCTTAACATTTACTATTTCGATGAAATTTGATGCGATTCTTCTGATGTGAACATCCACACTTGGTTTGAAATTGAACTCGTCATTAATGTATAAAGCAACCCCACCTCCTCTTCCCGGTGCATGATCTGCTCGACTCAGTGTAATTTTCTAAATTAATTAAGGGCGGGGAATATTTAATCAGCCATGTTTCGGAGATGGTACCTACAGTTAAGGGAAGAAAATCTCGGGTGTGTAGGTAAGGCTCAATGAATTCATCTTTGTATTGAGGCTTATTGCATAACAGTGTAGGGTACTGAATAAGGTATTTCTACTGGCATTGTCAATGAATTGGGATACAACAATTTCTGGATCATAAAAGTCAAGTTGCGATTGATCGCAACTCAGTTCAAACGCAAATATCATACGCAACTAGCTATCGAACGCAACTGCGCATTGCATAGAGAGAGTTGCGATTGAAATCAAACGCAACTTTACGTTTGGTCATATATATTTATCATTAGATTGCGTTTGCTCTGGAAAAAATTGCGCTTGAAAGTTGCGTTTGAAATCAAACGTAACTCATTATGCAATAGATTTGCAATCAAACGCAAAGTTGCATTTGATTGTTAGGACTTTTGATTGCGTTTGATTTTCTGAGTTGTGTTTAAACGCAACTCGTTAGGCAAAAGGGCTAGGTAGCAGTATTTTAGTTGGATCAACGCTTCCGACGATAAGGGAAGTTTCCTTCAAAACATCTTTTACGGTGACTGTTAGTTTTGTGTAAGGTATCTTCTTGAGTTGAGAGTGATAGTATTGCAGAAGGAGATTAGCTGTCCAGAATGAAGGAAGTACAGTGTTAAGGCACGTGTAGAAATATGTAGATGAAGATGAAATGAAGAGGAAAAGTAAATAACTAAAATTCAAAAGGAATTTCACTTTCCTATTTCCTGGATGTTTAACATATATATTGGTCTCCCCTAATATAACATATAACATATTTTTTTTTTTTTTTTTTAATACTTTATTCATTTACAAAAATAACCAACACACAAATCATTACATCATAACAAAATGTTACATTCACTTTAAGTATTTTCTTAAACTATTAAGAGAAAATCTTCAGTGATATAAAATATCCCCGAAGATTTTCCTTAGTTCCCAGATGCTATTTCAAAAGCTCTCAAAAACTCTCCAAAAAAAAATACTATGTCCCGAGAGCCCCTGAAACAACATCCGAGATGTTATCCAAGAGTAACTCGTATTTAAAAACATGCCATATGAAAAAGCTGTTGTATGGTTTACCTTGAAAATAATTTAACATATACATCAAATAGATTGCGTATTGAGCATATGCAACGATTGTATTTATATCTGCTCCATTTGCATGTTTGAAATCAAAACCAGCAATTAATAATTCTTCGTTTAATATAATTTTTTCTTTAAAGTTCAATTCAATCAATTCCACAATACGTTTCCAGAAAAGCTTTACGCTCGGGCACTCTAACATATAACATATAATTCGCCTTTGAATACTGAAAGTAAATAAATGAACTATTGCGATATAGGCAATATTTTTATAAGATGGCCAGTGGTGTTTCCTGATGTAAAATTCATCATAATTGGAAAGAGGAGAAAAACGAAAACGGAGGGGGAAAATAATATGATTAGTCGAGTTCACATCTTATACACCACTCCAAATTTCATAGTGACGAGTATGATATACAGACATGGTGAAACCGATTACTAGCGAGTTAAACCAAGAGCACCGCGTATTCCCTAATCAGATGCCCATATTTAGGTTATTGGGTTGTACGACCTGTTTAAACTATCTTACATTTAATCAAAACATATATGTATAAAATATATATTTAAAATGCCATTTCCAAGTTCTTTAAAGCCGTCTCCGAAGATTATTTGAGACTCGAGAGTCCGTATACAAGTCAATGAAAGAGACATTATATTCGAGAGGACATCGACTTCTAGGGTGTCACTTAATGTAGTTTGGAGTCAGTGTGGATCTGGTTTGGTGGTGTGATCGAGCTGTATGGTTAGTGTAATTATTGTATCTGTATTTTAATATTCTCACTGGTGTGACAGGGTGTAAGCGAATAGTTAAAGTTGCAATTTGGAAATTGTATTGTTAACGTGGCACGATATTCTGCCGTAATAAATGGGGGTTTCCCATCAGCATTTTCCTTATCAGTTTCAAAGGGAAAATAAGTATAGTTGTCATGATAACCAAACAGGAGGTCCTACGTCAACACCTCTAGTTCTTTTCTGCAGGCTTTGTGACTTACTTTGTATCTATCCAGGGGGTAAAACTTCGGCTTTCTCATCCCTTTTGTAAGGGTATTCATCGCATGCCCTTTTTCTACTTTTCCCATCATGTATGTGTCTCTTCTATCGCTTGTAATGATATACGCTTGCATATAATTACAATGGACCATTTTCGGCGTGATTTCTTATTTGTGCATGTTTGTTCCCGGAGAGTCCTCTGACGTGCGAGCTCATTCGCCTTTGCCGGTTATATGTGTCTCTTTTGTCGGGGCGTATTTGTTGTTCAATAATTTATACTGCTGGTTGCTAAGTCAGATAAGCATAGAGCTTGTTTGACCTGACAACAGTAGACTGATCAATGTATGCGGAATGAGCCCCGTTGGGAGAGACCCGTGGATCTGAGGCGGGCGGGCGGGTGCGTCTGGGGTCTCTCTGGAAGCAGGCACGCGCAAGATTTGATACGCCCTGATGATAGTCTAATTTATACTGGGAATCTCGCTCAACAAGCCTAGCTTTTCAGAGATTCCCTTTTTGTTCCACTGTTAGTAATACCAAGCAATATTATATATTTTGTCTTATTCTCAAACTTAAAGGTAGAGAACGGTAGTGGTAAAATTGCGGTTCAAGGGTTTTGGATGTAAAATATCCATTTAATATTGTTTAAATATTGCCTTCAGAGGTTTAGATGGCCATATTTCAACCTAAATTCGCAAAATAAAAATAAAAATATATGCCCAAATGTCTAATGTTGAAGTGCACTCGCGACATCTATCCAGGCCGGATCGATATGATCATTTACCAAATATATCACTTAATAGGCGGTATCCCGGCAAAATGTGTATTATCACGTATTTCATAGTCAAAACATATTCTTACACCTGATTGATAATAAGACCTTCCATTTCTTTGTTTTAGAGGAGGGGGGGCGGGAGTATCCAACACTGGTCTATACCTTTAAATGTACTGTGTAAACTTACTTTGTTTCTTAGAAATATACTCATAAATATTCGTTACTTGTATAATTTATTTATTTTATTATATATTTTTATACTGTATGGTTTATATATGTTATTTTAATTTTGAAAATTTGAGCGGGAACAAAATAATATCAAATCAAATCAAATCAAATCGAATCAAACAGCCAACTGACGATGTTATCCGAAGTGGGAACTTACTTTTTGACAACACAAATCTGCCGAAACGTATGGTAGTACTATACACACATGGGAAATTTAAATACTGATCCATCATTATCCCTCATTTCAAGAAATAAAATGTTATAATACAAGCACGCATGATGGGTAGGGCACGCGCAATAACTCTTTAAAGGGACTTGGTACTATTGTTCAGATGAGAGAAAATGGTTCTGAGTTTGTGACTTCAATGCTATAAATGTACAATTACAGTAAACTGAAAGTTCGACTGAAAACAGACTATTGTTGATGATAAAAATTGAAGAAAACTGATCTGATCGATTCCTCAGTTCTCCCAACTGTATCATTATAATCTAATTTAATTTTGTAATAATCATCACAAAGCAATGGATTGGCTCTACGTATCATTTCAAACATGTAAGTCTTAAAAGATTGTTAAAAGCCTGTTCCACGTCTTATTTTCATGGGAAAACGGTTGGAAAAATTCAAAAGTTGGTTGGGCGACTTTACTGTTAGAGGGTGCCGCACAGTGACGGCTTCAAATGAAACCATAAAAATGACGTGGTTTGAGAAATTATTTAGTTAGAGGGTCAGTATAGTAGAAATAATATGATAGGTTACATTTCATACACAGATTACGCAGTTTTTTCATCAACCCTCAACAATGTTACCGGTTCACTTAAGGAATATCAATTACATGTACACTGTACATGATAATAGCACATGTAAATAAAAAACAAGGACAGCTACATTATAGCCAATGTTTACGGATTTGTAATATTAATTTTTAACAGCACCTCATTTTGCCATTTTACCAGGTGTCATAAGAACGATATTTTAACCTTCGTACAAGACAATATGACATTCTATATGTTTGGGGTGATTTGTCATAATAGTTTTGAGCCAAATGTGTTATTTTCTACCATATATTACAAAAATATGACTTTCGCCAAAATTCATATGTTTTATCTATATTCGACAAGTAATAATCACTAATGCAGAGGCGTCGCTCTCACGGGTTGCTGCTGTGATAAATATCCTATCCAATTTTGTCTATTCATGCAATTCCTAACTCGCATGACTGAACACCAGGGTTTTAACAAAAAGTGCCCCTTGTTTCCCCTTTGATCTGATCCCATTTGTACCTTATAAAACATATCGTACTTCATCTTTGATGAATGACCTGTTTCGGTATGAGCAATACCCATTTTCAGCTCTGATAAATGCCCCTTCTTAATAGACAGGTGCCCCCCCCCCATCCTTTTTAATCAACGTTTATAAAGTGAGATGAAAAATAGAATATATCGCGAGTAGATACTATCATTATGCAGATGAAAATTTGATAGTGATCTACAGTGCGTATCAAAAAAAGTTTACCCAACTTTGGTATCTTCATTAAAAAAAGCTACAATTTTTGTGGTCATGAATAATATTAAATATCATCCCCTCGTCCCTTAAGTTTTAGGTGTGAACAAATGGCAACCACCGAGTAGGACTTGGGCAATGCAACAGTTACCGTATTATTTATCACTCTCAATCAGATGCGTTCACAGTTTTCACACCTCTTAAAAAATGTTTCTGGAATGCATATAATGATACATGTATTGTGTTTATTATTTAAATCTAATGAATTCTTTAATTTCCTCAGCCAAATCCTTTCTCAAATATAAAATTAATAAGAATGTGTACAGGCTTACCTTGAAATAACTGAAGAGACAAACGGCCACTGTTAGTCTTGAACACGCCAGGTCTGGAACTTCAGTCTTCATCTACCCCCCCCCCCCCTCCCACACTCTTTTTTTTCTCTCTTTTTTTTGGTGTAATCTCAGGGGGGGTGATTGTACAGGCCATCCCCCCTACTTCAGGCCAGGGGGATGCAGCCTCGCACCCCCCCCCCCCCCCCCGGGATTTACGCCCCTGAGCTCAATGTACAGAGGGATAACACATAGTTGTAATGTGTGCACTGAAGATGCATTGGGTAGAGTTGGGACTTTTCTCCATAAAACAGCGTTCAATAATCTCATCTCTTCTTTTTTATTTAAATGTGAACATCACTGTTCAACAATACAGCCAGTGTAGTTATCGTTGACATAAACAAATGCAGGTTCATTGACACTTGGTCTTTATCTCAGATCGTCTAACTTGAGTGTGGGTAATGTCAGAGTATACATGTATAATTTACGATTATACCATTTTGTATTATTTTGGGGGGATATTTTTTTTGGACAAACTTACCAATGGCATGGACTTGTCCGGGGACTTGACAGTAACAGATCCAGATCCATGAGTCATGACACTGGTTCAATGAATCTCACTCAGTCACAGCGCATTGCCAGCCAGTGCGATGCAGATACACAAACGTAGCAGTGGCGATGAAACTCCCTGTGCAGACATGGTGCGTTCTCAGTCCTAGTCATGGCGTGATATGACGGCATGACTCTCTATGCTGTGGTATTTGTTTGTATGTAAACCCCCCCCCCCCATAACCCCCCTTCCCCCCCCCCCCCTCAACGAAGCAAAATGTCAAATTTTCAAATTTCGAGACCCCCCCCCAAAAAAAAAGTGTCCTCTTCCCCCCCCCCCCCCCCCCCCTTCAAAGTGCATGGTTATTTCTCTTATTCTTATCTATGACATTTTTAGTGCCCTTTTAGAATCTAAAATTACTATAAAGGTAATTTTAGACCCCAAAATGTGTGAAATTTAGCCAATACGATCATACCAATTCAGCTCCACTTTCAAAACAACACGGTGACCGTTAATTAATTATTTAATTAAAAATAACAATACATGGACTGGCTGGTTGTGCGTAATATAAGCAACACAAAAATGCCAACAAAAAATCCAACATCGGCATTGGCTGGAATACGACGTAAAAGGCATTATTTCGTTTTGTTAACGGTTTTTTCAAATTTTTCAAAATATCTAATATTTGTGGTGGTACACAAGTATTAGAAAACTTTACATTTCAGCCGTCTCTGAACCGATTTTGATCAAACAAAGATGATTTTGTCATTTAAATATTATGTTCTTTCAAATTTGAGTTTTTCATTATCTAACAAACAAAAAATATTTTGTGTAGCGCCCTCTGCAACAGGACTCAAATTTCCTTTTAAGGTTTATGTATGGGGTGCAGATTATATTTATTCACATGATTCCTCATTTTTCAGCTTAGATTCCAGCGCTAGTTCTTTTACTGTGTTGGATACTCAAATCTGTGTGTAATGCAATTATAATATTGGCGTGAAGTCATGTACCGCCATGGTAAAATGATACATGTAGAAATGACAGAATCCCATGTTAAATAAAAGCCACGAAAATTCATAATTCAAACGGTTTCGTCGTAACCGGAGTTGCTAGGCATTAATGATTTAGCTTTTTTTAATGACTTCAGCAGCACCAGTTGGTTCGAGAAAAAAAAAATTGCAAGTGGGTTGAAAAGAAATCGTTACTTTTTGAGTTATCGCTTTCAATGTTGGCAGATAGCTTAGGCCAATGTTCATAAAGTATGAACTAACATATTGCTGCCTCAGTAGGGTCTGAGATTTAACGGCCATTTTTATATAACTTTGTAGTGCTCGAGTGTGAGTTTGAGTTTGAGTTTGAAGTTTATTATCCAAACAAAAAGTACATTAATATAACAATCAATTGGAATGGTTAACATTGAGAGGATAAATGGGACCAGAAAACAGTTTTTAATGCTAATCATGTCTGGTACCACTAACACATACACGTATCGCAGCAATGTAATGAATTAGAATGTAATGAATAAATATGAATGACTATTGAATGCATACTTAAACTATAAGCTATTATAGGGTAAATATGTTCTGTTATTAAATACAAAGCCTTGGTATTTTACACTAAATAAAAGATTTAAAAAAAGTATATAACATAATATTTACAAAAAGGCAAGAACCTTGGTTCAAAGTTAAAAACAACTAGTCTATTGACATTTGTGAGATTAGAGTTCTACGAAAGCAAGGCACTGATGCTTTCTCCCGTACAGATAGGGGTAGATCATTCCAATAGCGTGTGCCTCTGAATGACATGGACAATTTACCCTGCGTTTTCCTTACTTTAGGCACACTCAACTTCTTACTTTATATTTTTCTAGTGATTAGTTTTCTTCACAATAATCCCATTCATTATATTCCATGTTGATTATATATTCCATACCGATTAGTGGATGTAATACATGGAAAGATAATAACTCAATCAGAGTTGCATTAGCGTCGGTTTTTAGGGAAGGTATTGTGTATTGCACCGATAATCATGTTTTTGCACTTTATAATTGTTTTCAATTTCACTGAAAGTTGATTTGATTCCTTCAATGTAAACATCGACTCTTGGTTTAAAATTGAACTCATCATTAATGTATAAAGCAGCCCACCTCCTCTTCCTAATGCACGATCTGCTCGAATCATTGCATAATGTTCTAAATTATTTAAGGGTGGGGAATTTGTATCAAGTCATGTTTCGGAGATAGTAATTACAGAGAAGGGAAGCAAGTTGAGTGTGTATAGGAGAGTCAAAAACAAATTCACTTTTTTATTGAGGCTTCTTGCATTACAGTGCAGGATACTGAGTGAGGTCTTTCTACTGGGATTGTCAATGAATTGCGATACAACATTTTCTGGAGTATGATATTGACAGTCCTGTTAATTACCAGGTAGCAGTATCTTAGTTTGATAAACGCTCGCGACGATAAAGGGAATTTCCTTTCATTTTGGTGAAAAGTATCTCCCTAAGGTTAATAGTATTGCAGAAGGAGATATAGCACTAAGGCACGTGTAGAAGTACATAGATGAAGATGAAGCGAATATGAAAAGTAAAAGACTAAAATTGTAAAGGAATTTTCTGGATGTTAACATATACATTGGTCTCCCCTTAAGTAGCCAAAGAGCAAGATATAAATGTAAATCGCTTTTTAGAAATATGGGACGGCGAGTGGTGTTTCCTGATCTAATAGTAAGCATAAAAAGAAAAGTGCATATTTTGAAGCGAAACGAAGACGGAGGAGGAAAATAACTTGATTAGTCAAGTTCACATCTTATTTACCACTCACACATTCATAGTGTCGAGATAGTTATACAGAAATGGCGAATCTGATTACAAGCGAGTTTTACCAATATGTTCTATATTTAAAAAGCATTTATCACTTATGCAGAGGCGTCGCTCCGCGGGGGGTTTGCTGGGGAAGTTAATTGTAGTGTAATTGTGACACTATAATATGTTGCAATACAAAGGTGTTTCCCCTATTAATCACCGTACAAGTATTGTCAGTATCAGTTTAAAAGTTGAATAAGTATAGTTGTCATGAGAACAAAACAGGAGGTCCTACATCAACACTTCTAATTGTCCTCTTTGCGGAAATTTCTACATACAGGCTTTCTGAATAACTTTGCATCTACCCAGGGGCTAAACAGCCAAATGACAATGTTAGCCATGGTGGGAGCTTTTGACTACATAAATCTGCCTAAACTTAGAAAAGTATTATGCACACATTTGAATATAAATACTGAAGCATTTATATCATATTACTCTTTTAAAAAATATATATATATTAGTAAAAAAATAAAAATAAAAAAAATATGCATGATGGCTAAGGAACGTGCAACAACTCTTCATGGAATGTAAAGGATATGTACGTGACAATAGTGAACATTTAGAAATAGATCAATGGACGCCATCACGCCATGTATAACCAATGTTAAACGATTTTATTTTTGTTTGTAGTTGACTTTTTGTTAAATTAATTTTTAACAGCAGTTCAATTTACTAAGTTATGAGGTGACGTATGAACAAAATGTTAAACTTCCAGCCAGATAATGAATTGTATTCAAAACTTTGAGGGATGATTTCTTTCCAATTTTTTGAGTCAAAATTGTAATTTGTTACCATACATTCAAAAAATTCGATTTTCGCTAAAAATTTGTTTTATCAAAAGGAATGATCACTAATGCAGAGGGGTAGCTCCGCCTGGGAGGGGGGTAGCTGGGCTGGTAGTTGTAGTGTAATTGTTGAACGATATTATGTTGCAATAAAAAGGGATTATTTTTTTCCCTATAAATCACCGCATACAAGTATTGTCATTTTCAGTTTCAAAGTTGAATAAGGATAGTTGTCATGAGAACAAAACACCAGGTACTACTGTACATCAATTTTTCTATTATTTGTATAGAGAAAACAATATGTGGGGGTCGATGGTGTCGAATCTGATTATATGGATGTAAATAATGGAGTTCCGCAAGGATTGGTTATCGGACTACTTTTGTTTATCATATGAATGATATTATTAGCTCATCCAAATTACTTTGGTTTTCATTATTTGCTGATGATACATTTGTTTATTTTCTCATTCCCAGGTAACATGCTTAGTTTCTATTTTTAATGAAGAGTTAATCAAATTGAATGATTGGTTTAAATGTAATTTTTAAAAAATGAATTAATAATCCAAAAACTAAATATGTAGGCCTAATTTTTCACACAAAGAAAAAGAAAGTTCCAAATTTCACCAATCCTGTTTTTTTCTTCTCTCTCTCTCTGTCTTTCTACACTTTCACTGCCATGCATACTAAAAATCATTTTAGATTGAACACCTTATAGATGTTGAGTTATGGATGGTTAAAATATTAGTATCTTACTCATATTTTTATTAAATCAAACTAAATAAATCATTTTGTACATGTTTTAAAGAAAAGTGTTTAAAACTTTATTTGCATGTTATCTCAAGACTTGACAGATGGCACACGGAAGCATTGACATCCATAGTGCGTCAAAACGCTATCCAAATGGTAGATCTTTCTTTCCAATACGGCACGGTCAATAAGCTGCATGCATGGAACTTAGTTTAGATATAGTCCTTATTAGTCATAATCATCTCTAATGACGTCATTGTTGCGAATGTAGAGCGTCGAAATATTAGTTCAATGATTTTTTAAATATATTTCTACAATCAGGCGAAAATTTGACCTTGTTTAGTAAGTTAACAATTATCATAATATTATAACAATCCTCTATCGAATACCTGAAGGGGGCGCTATACCACTTTTAATCATGGTCACCATCAGCATTATCATCAATATCGTCATTATCGTACTCATGCAAGTTATCATTATATCATCATCGACATAGGCACACTTTCATGATCGTAATTTAAGAGCCTAATTATGCTAGAAATAGTGAAGGCATCTCCCCCCCCCCCCCTGTCTCTTGCTCTGTTTTCCTACACCTCGTCCGTTCTGCCCCTCTCCTTCTCTTGGTCTCTCTCTCTCTGCATCTCTCTTTTTCGATCTCTTTTTACATTTTTACCCTCTTCCTCTCTCTGTGTTTCCCTCTCCCTCTCTTGCTCTGTCTCCCTTTGTCTTTCTGTCTCTTTTTCTACTCTTTCCTCTTTCTCACTGCATCATCTCAGCTTGTCTCATTTATTAGTTTACTTCATGTATAACCATTAAATCAAAACAAAGTTGAGGCAATTTCCATCGTTTAGCCATTCACTGCCATGCAAACTAACTATCAGTTATAGATTTAACATCTTATAGATTTTGGGTTATGGATGGGTACAATATTAGTATCTTACTCATATTATATTTTAAATTAGAACTAAATGAATCACTTCGTACATTTTGTAATATTTATTAAAAAGTGTTTTGAGCTTGTTTAGTATAAGTAAACAGTTTAATCCTCGATCGAAAACCTGAAGGGGGCGCTGTGCCACTTTCAATCATGGTCAACATTCTAATATCGTCATCATCGTATTCATGAACATAATCGTTTTTTGATTATCGGCAACAATTTCATGATCAGTATTCAAAACAGCTTATTTGTGCTAGAAATATGGAAGGCATTGTTCTCAATTGCATATCTCTCTCTCCTCTGTCTTGCTCTGTTTCCTTTCTCCTATCATGTTATGCTCCTCTCCTTCTCTTGGTCTGTCTCTGCATCTCTCTCTCTACTCTTTCACCCTCTCCATCTCTCTCTCTCTCTCTTGCCTTGCCTCCCTCTTATTCTCTTGCTCTGTCTCCTTCTGCTCTACACAGTTGAAATTTGACTCATGGATAAACCATAATGGGAGTAGTATTTTATAACATAAGATGAAATCGTGAAAATGCGTTCTTCATTATGTTACACATGAGCATACGTATCACCTAATTTGAATTTTTTTGAATATGAAGGAAGTCCCTTCGTTTATTGACCATTTAAAACAACAAAATATACAAAACAACAATACAATAGAGGATTGATATCAGATAACAACAACAAACAAAAGTAATAATGGTCAGGGTCCCTGAGAAGCAAGACTGCTTGTAGTCGGGACCCTATATACAAGTACATTATAACATTAATATAAATTTAAATGCACACGCACGCATAACAAGCAAGCACACACACACACACACACACACACAAACAAACACACGACAGAATGGAGCAAAGATATAAGAGGAAGGAAAAATACAAGATAAAGAGCTACGAAGAGAGATCGAGATTATTTAAAGAACTGAATAAACGTAACTTACACAATACTTTAAATCTGGATAGTGTTGTGCTATTTGTAATGTTACTACTTAACAAATTCCATTCATACACCCCTGTGAATCTAATTGAATTGCGAACATAATTGAATCTAGAGAAGGGTTTATGTAAATCTTGATGTTGTCTAGTTAAATGAGTGTGGAATTTTGAGTTTGTTTGAAACATGTTAGAAAAAACTTCTGGAAGGGCGCCTTTATTATATTTATACATAAAAATCCAGGTATTAAATCTTATCAGTTCGAAAAGAGGCATAATTTTATATTTAACAAAAAGTGGCGCGCTTGGAGTCATATAATGAGAGTTGGTCAACAGACGAACTGCTTTCTTTTGTAAAATAAACAATTTTGATAAGTTTGATTTGAAAGTATTGCCCCAAATTATAGTACAATAGTTCAGATGAGGAAGTAATATAGCATAATAAATATTAAATAATATTCTGAGGGGTAAAAAATCCTTAAGTCTATAAAATACACCAATACATTTGAGCAATTTATTACAGACACGATCAATATGTTTTTTCCAATTTAAATTTTCTTGGATGGTTACTCCTAAGAAGTCAATGCAATATTTTCTTTCAATAGCAATATCATCAATTTTTACAACTTCAATGTCACTTAATACTTTCCTCTTCCTAGGATGGAAAATTACATATTTAGTTTTTTCAAAATTAAGTTGCAATTTATTACATTTGAACCAATTATTTAAAATACACAATTCTGAATTCACAGTGAAAATCAATTGAGATATATTAGCATGGGGGAACACAACAGCAGTGTCATCCGCAAAGAGAGAAAACTTCAATAATTTTGATGAATTAACAATGTCATTTACATATAAAATAAACAAAAGTGGCCCCAAAACTGAACCCTGAGGGACACCGATATCAATATTCATGAGATTGGATTCGACACCATCGACCACCACATACTGTTTACGACTTAATAAATAACTTTGAAACCATTGAAGCGGTATACCACGAATACCATAGTAATTCCATTTTTTCAAGAGAATGTGGTGATCGATGGTATCAAAAGCCTTGGATAAATCCATAAATACACCACAACAAAAATTACCACTGTTTAATTCTTGTAAAATGTAATCAGTAAGATTCAATATACTAAGTGAAGTACTGAAATCTTTACGAAAACCAAATTGGTCATTAATAAGGATTTTGGATTTATTTAAAAAATCATACAGTCTTCTGTGCATTATTTTTTCTAAAATTTTACAAAATATGGATAACAAAGCTACTGGTCTATAATTTTCAATGTTATTTATGTCATTCTTTTTATATATTGGTATTATCTTTGCAATTTTTAAACTATCTGGCATAATACCACTCATAAAAGATTTATTAAATACATCGCACAATGGCTGTACAAAATAATAGATACACTGTTTAACAACTTTTGGCGAAATACCATCTGGTCCACAGGCTTTATTACTTTTTAAAGTTGATGCTATTTCTATAATTTCATTGACACAAGTTGGTTTAATATAAAATGAGTTGAACGATTTGTCTGGTAAAAATTCCTGAAATGAGTGGGATGAAGAAATTGAACTCGAAAGTTTTTTACCTATATTGACAAAAAATGAATTAAAATATTGAGCAACATCTATCCTCGAACTTATTTTTATATTTTCATGATACATTGTTTTGGGAAATGCATTTTCTTTTTTGTTGCCCAAAATCAAATTTATTTGTCTCCAAGTTTTCTTAAGATCCCCTTTGACATTATCAAATAAATTCTTGTAATAATTTCTTTTTGAAGATCTACTAATGTTTGTTAATTTATTTTTATACAACAAATATTTCCTCTTATGCTGGTCACTTGGTTTTTTTTTAAATGTTTCATATAATCTATGTTTTCGTTTGACTGATTTCAAGATTCCCTTTGTAATCCAGGGCTTTATAGAATTATGTTGATTACTTACACAGTTCAATTGTAAAGGAGAGCAATTATCATAAACTTTGTAAAATTTTCCAAAAAATATATTATAACTGTCATTAACATTGTCACATTTGACTCCATCTGACCAATTAACAGATACCAACTTTTCTTTAAACATATTCATATGTGAATCGTTTATCAACCGACTCTTTTTACGGTTATTAACAACATGACGATTACAAGAAGATTAAAGGGAAGAGATGCAAAAAATGGGAAAATGATCAGAGAAGTCACTATATAAAATACCAACATTTCTTTCACCATGCACTGTATTAGTAAAGATGTTATCTATCAAAGAAACTGAGCTATGAGTGACCCTTGTGGGTTTAGTAATTAACGGGTACATATTATATGAAAACATAGTGTCCAAAAAATCGTTTGTTGTGTTATGAACATCATAATTAATCAGGTTTATATTATAATCACCCATTACATATATGTCCTTCTTGTCACATTCTAAAATATCAAAAATTGCTTTTATCTTCTCACTAAAGGGTGTAATATTGGTGTCAGGAGGACGATAAATGCATCCTATTACAACAGATTTATTATTTTGAATAGTTTCAATGAACAAAGTGTCATAGTTTGCAGTGGATGAAGATAGGTCTGCAAGAACTGTATATTCTATATTACATTTTACATATAATGCTACACCTCCACCTTTTTGTGATGGTCTACACACTTAAACTAATTTGTAACCATTTATATTGAACATACCAAAATGAGTAGAAGGCTTAAACCATGTTTCTGAGATTGCAATAAAACTGAAGTCATAGTCAATAGATGACAGGAGAACTTGAAATTCATTAAAATTCCTTGGTAGGCTTCTTGCATTTAAATGCAACATGGAAATATTTGATTTCTTATCTTTATATTGTGTATTAAAATTGTCACAAAAAGTATATTTACAGTTATTTACATACAATGTGTTACAATCGTCATCAGATAAGATATTCTCAACATTGAAGTTCTGATTTGGCGAGTTCATGTTAAATGGATTAACTTTTAATTTTAACAGTTTATCTACATTAATATCTTTATCCAAATGAAAGAATGTATACATAGACCAGAGGAATTCACAGTCATGTTCATAATAATTGAATGGAAAAATCTCGGATAAACATTGAATACATAGAGAGGAAGATGAAGCACAAGAACAGTACACACTCACACCCATTCACAACACTCACTCACTTAGCAATAAATTTAAAAGTAAACAGTAAACAAAAGACTAAACAAAAAAGAACAAATAAAAATGTATTTAAAATCGTACATAAAAATGGACATAAAAATGGAATATGTAAAATTAAATGAAATGCCTATATAGGTATGGGAGGAAATGGATTGGTATATTTTAGTAGTCTGCTTTATAAAAAAAGCTGCATAAGTTGTAGGAGTGAGACATTCCAACAAGGTGTTAAACAGTATATCATGAATGTGTTTTAATGTTTTTCAGATCTCCTTCACTTGCAATAAGTTTGGTGATGCTCTTACCTCCGGTTGCGTTGATAAGAGCAATGATTCGACCGTCGGAAGACCATGCAGCTGTGACACCTGACGTCTTACGTGTTACAGACAGAAGTTTCTGATTCTCAACTGTCAAGTCTTCAACAATTACTATCCCTGTTCCTTTCAATTTCTTTCTATTGTAGATGACCTCTCTCCTCTTCCTGTAGGTTGTCAACTTGACAATTATGGGACGTGATCGGGCCTTCCTAGCTGATGAAGCATCAGTCGACGATGTACCTGGTGCTGATGGCTCACTGTTATCATGCAGCCTTCCTGTACGGTGAGTGCGATCTAGGTCTCTCACTGGATCCAAGGTTACACCAAGCTTGCGAGTGATGACGTCAGCTACAAGGGCATCTGTGTTTTCCCCTTTCTTTTCTTGCAGACCAAATATCCGGATATTTGATCGTCTAGAGTACTGTTCCATTGAGTTGATGGCAGATTCCATTCGGTTGATATCATGCTGTTGATGAACAATTGTTTCTTTCAGGTGTTTAACTTCATTCTCTTTCTCCTCAAGGTTCTTCAGGACATCAAACATATCTCCCTGGATTTTCTCAATTGAAGTAAGAAATTCACCCATTTTCTTATCAATAGCTTTACTAACAATGGCATCCAGGAGGTTAGTGAATTCATCATTCTTGACTAAGTCTCTTATTACCTGACTAGTTATAGCAGCTTGTTGTCTTGTATTAAGTGATGCAGCCATTGTGATGATAACGAAGTCCAATGTGCATTCAACTGATACAGGTGTGTAGAATGAAAAGAATTCACCTATTCCTTTGAATAGACCATCGGAATTTCAGTGTACATGTTTCAGTGTAGCTCTAATTCCAATGAGAACTGCACTCTCAGTTAAAAAAAACAACCCTATAAAAACCAGCACATGGGACCAGAAGATAAAAAGGAAGATCAGTTTGAAGATGTCTCACTTTTCAATCCAATATTCTCCAAGCTCAATCAAAGTTCTATACATCCTACATTCCAGCAGATATCTTCTATAAGAAGTTGTAGACAAAGATATGATAAAGAGCAGGATGACAGTCCAACATTTAGCTCTATATTTAGCAATTTTTCACTCCTATTTTCACTCCTAGATTTCCGAGCAGTATACCTCTTCCTTTTGTGAATGAAGTGACGAATTAAAGTCTAGTATTATTATTATCATTATTTTATCAGGCCTCCATCTCACTTCGCATACATAACTCGATTCACCAGTCCTTCTCGGGACTTCTCTCACGAAAGAAGAACTCTCTCATACATTTATCTACCTCTATCCGTACAATACCAATAATTCTCCACATGACAAAACAAAAATAATAACTCACTCTCACTCTCTTTCTTGTCTATCCCTTTTCAAACCCAAACAGTTCTATCAGGACTATCCGTATTGATGATAAATAATTATTCTAACAATACCGGTAAGTTACGAAGCAAAATGGTCGTTTCGTATAACCCTTGACTCTTGGCTGTAATTTATATCTTATGCAACATAATTAATTTCTTCACAGATCTGCTTGATACCAGTATCTGCGGGACACGCCCTGCCTATGCACCCGACCAATCCAGGATTGTTGGTGGTATCAATGCACTCCCAGGGGAATTCCCTTGGATTGGATCTTTGAGGGTCGATGATGGCTCCGATAGGGGTAGATTCTTCTGCGGCACTACTTTGATTACCTCACAATGGGTGCTCACGGCAGCCCATTGCGCGTAAGTATTACACAAGAATGTCCCTCTGTTCTAACACCCATATTTTTCAACATCCCTATATCCTATACCCCTTTAACCTAAAATCCATAAACATTAATACTTCATGAAAGTTCACCTTTATTGGTGATCAGGGGTGGCCGAGCGACTTCCAAAGTGGGGGGGCACCTAGAAAAAAGGGCACTTTCTGGAAAAAAGGGCACCTACAAAGGGAAATCTCAAAGCGAAAATATACAATTTGTTAGACATTGGTAAAAACCCCTACATTGTGATTACAATTATCAGGGATGATTTCAATATTTGTTCACTTTGTACACCAAAAAAGATACGGCTTATGCATCATGTTTTGCAGTTGGGTTTGATTGTCTAAAAATTTGCGAGCGAGGACAAATTTAAAGATGTGTGCTGTCGTAGTGCGAACAATGACACCTTATCAAGAGGAAAAACCCAATCCTATAGGGGTTAAAAGCACATTCTAATAACGGAAGACTGAAAAGACCTTTGATAAGTAACGCAAGTATATCATCTATACAGGCGTGTACGCAGGGGGGGGGTTGGGGTTAACCCCCCCCCCCCTTTTGATTTTTTTTTTGTTGTGTTGGTTATATTTAAACAATTTAAAAAAATGACTTTAAAAAAGATGACCTCTCCACCCCCCCCCCCCCTCCCCCCTCCCCAACGGAACAGAATGTCGATCCGTCAAATTTTTGGGGCCGAAAAGAATAACATTATTTACATAATAAATTACCGTCCGTGTCTTGGAAATACACCTGTATCTTTTTTTTTAATTAACCGTGTCTTAAATACCAGATTGGGTTAAAGTTGAATTTACACGGTAAATCATGAAATTAGAATTAGTACATCAGTAATTTCCTGAATTCACAAATAAATTGAGAAATCGTCACTACAGACTCACCAATCGGAAACTACAACCAAACTAGCCTATGTCCGAATTTCTGTTTGGACTCGGAGGAAACTTTGTCTGTCATCTTTAGTTATAAAAAACGAATTTGTTACTATCATTTGTGACAAGTTTACAAGCAAAAATCGGTGCCTTCAATTTCGCCTCGCCTCGTAGCGAAATAAAAGTTTTCTAACGTACTACCGTGTCTGCTAAAAAGCAAACAAAAGCAAAGCGGAGATTTACGGTATGTCATGTAAATATGTTTGAGTTGTTGCTTTCGTGTTTGATTGAATAAAATAAGTTTGTCATTGAAAGAAAGAAAAAAAATCATTTTAGTAATTGGCGTATGGGCTAAGTGCCTTCACACGTTCAATTACCGCAGGAATGACGCTGTCGAAGTGACGCATCGTGTGCATCGGTTATACCGTTAAAAATTGCTTTTTTATTAGGTTTGATTATAATATAACAACGAGGTGACAATGGCGCCTCGCGTGCAACGCGCATTATGGTTTAATCGCAATTATGCCACATTTTTTATATTTTCCTCCCAGAGGATCCTACATTGATCGGGTGATCTTCGGAGGCCTTCGGCTGTCAAATGAGTCCGAGTACGAAGTGAATGCCGAAGTGGCCGATATCATCATCCATCCCGACTACGACGCCGAGTCCAACGATAAGGACATCGCTCTACTGCGCCTGACTGAACCGGTGTCTTTCAGTGATTACGTCAGGCCAGCAATGTTAGCCTCATCGTCAAATGAATCGAGTGATTATCGTCGATGCCTCGTCGCTGGTTGGGGGGATACCTCTGAAGGGGGAGGTACGGCATTTTAATATTTGATTTTTTTTAACGTTGATGAGCCTATGTTCTAAAAAAGCCTACGTTCCAGCAATATGTATGTGACTGCATGCATTGATAAGTTTTGCGTAGACTGACCCATAGAGGAATTGGTTAATTTAGCAAGTGCTTGCGCGGCCTGTGTTGTACGCAGGGCGACACATGGGGTCGTCGGAACAGATGGATGTCGTGTGCCATATGTAATAGGAGCGCGGTCGGCAGGCGCGGATCCAGGGGGGCCGAGCGGGCCTCGCCCCCCTCCCTCCCCCCCCCCCCCCCCGCACAAAAAAGGAGAGAGAGAAGGAAAAGGAGGGAAAGGGAAAACAAAAGAAGAGGAAGAAGAAAAGAAAAGAGGGAAGAAGGAGATCGGGGGGCAAAAGGACTTGCCTTCCAGGCTCTGCCCCCTGGACCCCAGGCCAAATAGTGTCCTGCCAGTGTTACAAATAATAAGGTATCAAAAATGCTCATCTGACCGTAATTAAACGCCTAAAAGCCCTGAGCTTCCGGGGGCTCTGCCCCCTGGACCCAACCAAGAGCCCTTAGGCGGGCCCCTTGATACTCATCTGACCGTAATTGAGTGCCTAAATCCCTTGAGATTCCGGGGCTCCGCCCCCTGAACCCCAAGCCAATTAGTGACCTGCCACCGTAACAATTAGGTATCAAAATAATGCTCATCTGACCGTAATTAAATGCCTAAAACTCCTGAACTTCCGGGGCTCTGCCCACCTGGACACCGCCTAGGGCCCTAAGGCGGACCCCTGAATGCTAATCTGACCGTAAATTAAAACCTTAAACCCCTGAGCTTCCGGGGCGGACAAGGTATCAACATATGTTCATCTGACCGCAGGCGCGTAGCCAGGGGGGCGGTGGGGTGGTCCCCCCATAAACGCCGGCCCAAAATAGAGAGGAGTGAAAAGGAAGAGAAAATAGGAAGAAAAGGGAATAGACAAAGAACATTTTTGAAATTCAGACAAGGATTAATTTTCGCGAACGGTACAACGAATCGTCTTCTTTCTATAATAATTTAATGAAACGTTGAAGCTTCCGCGCTTCGCGCGGAAGGGGGGTGGGAATTAATTTAGACAAGGATTAAGAGTCGAGAACTGTACAACGAATCGTCTTCTTTCTCTAATGATTTAATGAAAAGTAAAAGCTTCCGCGCTTCGCGCGGTGAGGGGGGGGGGAACTGAATTTAGACGAGGATTAAAAGTCATAACGGTACAACGAATCGTCTTCTTTCTCTAATATTTTAATGAAACGTCGAAGCTTTCGCGTTTCGCGCGGGAGTCGGGGGGAACTGAATTTAGACAAGGATTAAGAGTCGAGAACGGTACAACGAATCGTCTTCTTTCTCTAATGATTAAATGAAACGTAAAAGCCTGGGGAAACTGAATTTAGACAATGATTAAGAGTCGATAACGACACAACGAATCGTCTTCTTTCTCTAATAATTTAATGAAACGTCGAAGCTTCCGCGCGGTAAGGGGGGGGGGGTGGGGAGGGGGAAACTGAATTTAGACAAGGATTAAGAGTCGAGAACGGTACACCGAATCGTCTTTTTTCTCTAATGATTTAATGAAACGTAAAAGCTCTCGCGCTTCTCGCGGGATGGGGGAAACATCATTCAGACGAGGATTATTTTTGGGAATGGTACAACGAATCGTCTTCTTTCTCTAATAATTTATTTAAATGTCAAAGCTTCCGCGCTTCGCGGAGGAGGGAGGGGGAAAACTCGCCCCTCCCTGCACCCACCCACCCCTAATTACGTCACTGCTGGTCACCATTACGTACCAATATTTGGCTCGCATAATTTCAAATTTGGGCCTCCCCCCCCCCCCCCCCTAAGAAATCCTGGATCCGCGCCTGGCGGTCGGAACGTATGGGGTAAAAGAGGACCGCATGGGTAAACCCATACCAGAGGAAGGGGAAGGGGAGTAAACTGAAACATAGGGATGGAAAAACATAGGGATGACGAAGAATAGGGGTATCAAAACGGGGGTTACGTAACTTAGGAATTTCAAACATAGGGTTGTCGAAACGTAGGGATGTCGAAATATAGGGTTGTCGAAACATACACTATGAACATGACTGACAAAGAAGGCGGACAAAATATACAGTTCCTCAGGTAGACAAAGGATCATCCCTTCACTGCTATTATGTACAAATATGTAAAACAGGTGTCACATGCATATTCACCTTTTTACATAATAGCAGTGAAGGGATGTTCCTTTGTCTACCTGAGGAACTGTATATTTTGTCCGCTTTCTTTGTCGTCATGTTCATAGTGATAGGGATGTTGAAACTTAATGTTGTCGAAACATAGCGGTTACGAAACATAGGAATGTCTGAACGTCGGGATTGCGAAAGATAGGGTTGTCGAAAAGTAAGGATGTCGAAACATAGGGATGATGAAACTTGAGGTGTCGAAACATAATGGTGACGAAACTTAGACATGTCGAAACATAGGGGCGTAGAATCATAGTTGTTATTGTAACCGACCTTTTTTTGAGTGGTAATGCAACATAAATACAAACAGTATCGTAATATGGAAACATGGATCATTTTATTTACTCATCAGAATGATCAAGAAGGCTAAGTTTATGAATTTTGTATACAGATATTTCGGAGACTTTACAAAAAGCGGTGGTAAACCTTCTGGACCAAGAATGGTGCAATTCCAACGTTTCTTACAACGGTACACTGACGGATAACATGATATGTGCTGGGTACGAACGAGGAATAATTGATACCTGTCAGGTAAAATAAATCGCAAATTACTATAATTCGTAAAAAAAAAGAGGGATAATTTTTCGCAGTCTCCTATGATATACATGAATAGCCGAGATCTAAGAACGAGGAGGTGACGGGAGATGTTGAAGAATGAAGAGTACGATGAGGAGGGAGTGGAGAGGAGGATAACAGTCAGCAACAACTTACATACACTCCAATTCAGTGAGAGACGAATGCACACATGACAAATTTCTATGTATGTTCAAAGTGACAAGGCGGAAGGAAGAGGATTGGGGAAAGTGAGGGGTAGAGGAGGGAAAGTGAGGGGTAGAGGAGGAAGAGAACGAGGAAGAAGTGGGTGGCAAAGAGAATAAATGTGACGAGGAAGAAGTGGATGAGGAGGGGACGAGGAGGAATGGGAGGAGAAGGAGTAGAGTAGAAAGAGGGGAGGAGGAAAACATTCTTTAATTCCAATAACATTGTTTACCATATGTCGCCAGGGCGACAGCGGTGGACCTTTGACCTGTGAAGGTGATGATGGTCGATGGCATCTGGTCGGAGCAACAAGCTTTGGAGTTGGATGTGCAAGACCACTCTTCCCGGGTGTCTATACCCGAATCTCACAGTTCCAAGATTTTATTACAGCTGTGGTTTTGGATGGTAAGTATATAGTCGGGGCTGTTAAAGGTATTACAAAGTTTTGGGAAATTTTGAAAAATGGGTGAATAGTGATTCTTTACAATTTTGATATATTTGGATGCCCCTGTAGATGTATTAAAATCACCAGAAATTTTAGCCCCTAAAACACTTCTGCTTTCGAGAAAAAATGAATATAAAGATTTACCGGTGCTCCCGGTAAATTTTGATAAATTTCAAATAGCTCCTACGGCCGTACAATAGTAGCTGCGACCATGAAAATCTCAGAGTATGTAGTTGTGGTATAAAATTTCCGAACGAGAATAGCTAATCGGTCGGTTTTAGTCAATAAACATTGTTTTATAGCTTAATTAATATCTTGACCTTGAGAGGGAGCTATTCAACATAAAGTGTTTATTATTTACAATTGCATAACTTTAGAGTCGATTTCGACCGCGAAAACGATCACTGCATATTGTAGGATCGTATTTGCTTCCAATATGTTCGTTTGTACCAAATTCATGACCCAATACCAAAACTTTGTATTACCTTTAAGGTTATATAGGGGATGTTTGGTGCAGATTCTTCTAAAAGCACCAAATTTGGCACAGAGGTAGCTTATCCCATACTATTATGATTTCTGCGGGCGCCAAAAAAGGCGTCCTCTGGGGCCGCCATATTGTGCAAATCCAAAATGGCCGCCATCTGAGTTACAGGTCAAGCGTAGTTCCAAAAGGAAAAAGGCTTGTATGATAATAGTTTATATATTTATGTAGTTTTCGGGGTCAGAGAAACTGATTATGATGTTCTTTTATCGATATGAGGTCTCCTTGGGGCTGCCATACTGGCCATACTGGTCAAATCCAAAATAGCCGCCATCATTATACAGGTCAAGTGTAGTTCCAAAAGGAAAAGAGCTAGAATGATAACAGTTTATATATTTATGGGGTTTTCGAGGTCAGAGAATCTGATTATGATGTGCTTCTATCAATTACAGGTCTCCTTGGGGCTGTCATGCTGATCAATTTGGTCAAATCCAAACTGGCCGCCACCTCTGAGTAAAAGGTCAAGTGTAGTTCCAAAAGGAAAAGGGCTAGTATTATAAAAGTATATATATATTAAGGGGGTTTTCGGGGTCAGAGAATCTGATTATGATGTGCTTCTATCAATTACAGGTCTCCTTGGGGCTGTCATGCTGATCAAATTGGTCAAATCCAAACTGGCCGCCATCCGGGATAAAGGTCAAGCGTAGTTCCAAAAGGAAAAGGGCTAGTATTATAAAAGTTGATAAATTCATGGGGTTTCCGGGGTCGGATAATCTGATTATCATGTTCTTTATCGATTTTATCCCACCAATCCTGCTCTATATAAGGCTACAATGAAGTCCATTTCCTGATTGAAGAAGATGAGGGAAGATGCGCCAAATTCTCACTTGAGTGGGTAAATTGAGCAACATCAGTCATAAATGAGGAAATGACAATGATTTGATCCTAAATTTATTCTTCCATCAGCATACTCACCGGGGATCTACGAAGTCGACCTTGACAACGGCGTTCCCACATCCATCGCGTCGCCGAACTACCCGATGAACTACGACACCAATGACGTCATCGTCTGGAAGATATCGGCCCCGGTCGGCCGCAGCGTAAGACTGGACGTCGTTGAACTTCTCCTAGAGACCAACTACGATTATCTGTACGTGGGCGATGGACTGTTTCCACAAAGTTCTACCGAGTTGGTGAGAATGACGAGTTATGTCGTCAGCAGGTCTGTGACTTCACATGGACGTCACATGTGGATGAGGTTTGTCAGTGATAAAACAATTACTTACGCTGGGTTTGAGGCTCAAGTGAACTCCGTGGATCCAAGAGGTAATTCTGTTACCCCCTGCAGAATATTTTTTTTCTTTACTCTCAAAGCTTGTCGGGAGATTTCATCATCTAACTTTGTATGGTTTTCTTCTAAATCGTAGGTAAAAAGGATGTATACTCATGATGATTTAAAAAGAAATATAACCTCGGTAGTCATAAAAGATATACCATCATAATATTTTTAATCGAAAATGTAAGGCATCATTTGCGTCTGGCTGACAGCTTATTAGGTGATACGTACGAAGTCTACGTATCACCTATTGATTTCGTCAAGATTTGTATTATTAGGTGATACGTACGAAGTATACGTATCACCTATTGATTTCGTCAAGAGTTTTTTATTTTTATTTCGTGATACCTACGAAGTCTACGTATCACGTATTGATTTCGTAAAGATTTTTATTTATTAGGTGATACGTAAGTAGACGTATCATCTTTTGATTTCGTCAAGATTTGTCTTATTATTATTCCTCGAATTTGTTCGCAAGATATCTCAAGACTGAATAGAGCCATTATCATGAAACTTGCCTTGATGATAGATCTTAGTCAAACTCGGCCGTCAGAGTGTAAAACGGTCTAACTCGAAAATTTGACTTTTTGAGGTAAATTCACTCTCCGGGTAATGTGAGGGTGCTCTTTCCAATGGTGCTATCGATAAAATCCAATCATGTCTTCTTTTAGAGATAATTTCAGCTATCTTGGTACTTTTTTTGTATTTTTCCTTAAGATTTGATGATAAAACGGTCTATCTTTGAGTTAGCCCATCGTCGGTAATATCGTTTGGAGGTAAAACGAGATATCTTTTACATAAACCTTTTAACCTTATTAACTGAGATTTTTTAATCATCGCTGTCAGATGGTTAAATGGTCTATCTTCGAGTTAGACCAGTTTACCTAAGTTAGCTCATTGTCGGTAATATCTTTTGGAGGTAAAACTAGCTATCTCTTACCATAGTATGGCAATAGTGTTTATGGATATACCATTTTACCATTTTATGATGTGTAGTGGGAGTGTATTCATGTGCTGTGGTTAAACGGTCTATCTGCACAAAATTCTCATCTATTTTATAATTAAAACCCCAAATAAGCACAAAATTCTTCAGTTATCAGTGTTTAATATGCTTCTTCTTGTCCCATTGCTAAAAATGGATTATACCCATCTCCTAAAAAAGCTCAAACCTCTAAACTTCAAAGTCATTTTTCTCAGAACAGCGATTTTCGAGATAGACCATTTTACCATCTGACGGCCGAACTTAGAACTACGTGACTTTTCATTTAGGCGCCATTTTGTGAAAATCAACTCATGATCATATCTTCATAACGGAAAGGAATTTCTCATTCATAATTAAAATGATTAAGGTCAATATCCGTCCAATCAATTTCAGGTCAATAAATGCGCGCAAACATGCGCGTACGCGTTTTTCCGCGCGTCAATGTGCGCGCAAAATGTTAAATTGCTCCAAATCATCTCAAATTAATTTTGTATACGTTTCATGCCATTATAAGCATTCTATAAAAAATCGCGCAAACGCGCATTTTCTTACCCTTCAATTTTTTAAAAAGGATATTCCTCATATTTTTTCGAACAATTTGATACCATGTTTATCTCTTTATTACTATTAATAACGGAATGAGCGTCTGTTCAATATAACTGTCCGTATGCGCGAGTTTTGTAATACATAGCATATACTCGCAAAAAATGCCTATAAAAAGTCCATTATAGCTCTTTTGGTGGAAAGGAACCCTAATTTTGTTTTCTTCATATTTAGATAGAGTATAAGTCGGAAATATGATTTCATGTCTCATTTCGCCATTAAGTATATTTCGACATTATCATATTGACCTTGGAACTCAAAATACGAATTTGCATATTATGACGTCAGCCTATTTACGGGAAATGATTGTATCTTTGCAAATATTGATAAATTTTCTTCTAAATGTTGATATGTTGTAGCCAAGAAAATTATCTACAAGATCAACGTACATTATTTATCATTTTAATGACATCATCATAGCAAAAATTTAAATTAAAGGCGACATGTCAGAATTTTCTTAGTTTGCGTGTTAGGCGTATTGGGGTGACTTTTTCTGATATCGTAATTTTACAATTCTCTATCGAATACTTGAAGGGGGCGTTATACCACTTTTAATCATGGTCATCGTCATTTAAAACCAAAAAAATCATCATCAATATCTTCATTATCGGCACACTTTCATGATACAAAAATAGCATACGTATCACCTAATTCGTCAAAGTGACGAATTAAAGTCTAGTTCTCCTTAGAACTATAAGCTCAATAAATATTAGCAACAGTCTTTTTCAAGACTACCAACAGTCCTTTTCAGGACTACACGCACACTCAAGAAAGAAGGATTACCGACAGTCCTTTTCAGGACTCCCCAACCCCCCCCCCCCCTCTCCCTCTCTCTTCTACTTGTGTGGATAGGGAATTCATTCTAAGACTGGTTTCTTTACAATATCGAAGTTGTTGACTTCGTGCCACCTCTCCCTCGCTCACCCTTAAACTTGAACGTAATAAATTAATTAATCGATTGATTGATTGGTCCGATCGGTTGGATGGTCGGTAGATTGATTGATTGATTATTTAGTTGATCGGTTCATTAATTGATTGATTGGTTGATTGATTGGGTGATTGATTGATTAAGTGTATGATTGATTGATCGATTGGTTGATTGAGGTTATTTTTTAAAGATACACTGTCGCTCATATAGTTGGATTTTTTTTTTTACCCCAATTTATGGAATTATTTTGACAATGATTTATTCCTAACAGATCTAATAATAGTATACATTCTCAGATTGTATTGAATAATAATTTGCCAGTGTTTATTTTGCGTGACTGCCAAAGGATGTGTATGATACTATGCTTATCAACTAAGGGACCTACGCTCCTAAGCCATAAATGACAGTAATGAGGATTAATGCCCCACAAAAGGGCACTAATATGGCACATCGACATGGTTTTTATCCTAGGGCCTCATAGTTACGAGGCCATTGCTTTGCCACTGAATCATGACTGTAAGCAACGGGGGCTAGGGTAGGGGACAGTTCACACAAACAAAAAATAAAAAATAAAATGCAATAAGTTATCAATAATTCATTGCATTTTACCCCGGTCCCCGACATAAAAAATCCTCTGTAAGTCCATGCATTGTGGCTCAAGGCATGGGCATATTATTTTGTTCTTATATGTGATTATGCACTTACAGTACCAGTGATGCTCTCGAGAAGCTGAAGCGCCTGAAAGGAGATGAAATCATTTACAAACTCCACACACTCTTACAGGAGCTAAAGACTTTTTAAAATGTACAGGCGAGGAGGCAAGCAGATCGGCTATTAAAGTAAATGTGCAAGGGAGCACACACACACACGCATGCACACGCACACACACACACACAAATATTTGGGTATTAAATCTTACTCAAATAGGGAAATAAACTTTGACACGAATGCATTAACTCATTTAATTGAGATTGATAACGCACAGTAATGAGTTTTGTTAATTTGACATTATAGTGACATGAGTATTTTAAATATCGTTTGTAAATATCTTAATTTGTCATTAATTTCTTTTGTAACACAGCATTTGTATTTTGGGGGAAAGTTTGTACATGTTATGATTTGTTTTCTTAATAAACACATAAATAAAAAAAATTAAAAAAATAAAAAAATTAGTATTTTGAAATAGTGAGTCTAATGTTGTGAGTAAATCGCTCCAACTCAACTAGTGTCTAATGCTTCAATTGCTCGGTCAGTCAGGTTATTATGCTCATCACATGTGATTAAATGGCAAATGAGTAATCTAAATTAGTGAGATATTTAACCAAATGTTGTGAGTGAATTGCGATTTGAAATACAAATAAATATAGCCTTGCTTATGGGCCTCGCGATTGCAGGACTTCGCTCGCGCGCTGCCTCGCCATGCACTCCATACACTTCGGTCGTGAACAAGAAGAGCTTCAAAATTTCAGCACTAGATCTAGATTCTTTATCTAATCAGTAGCCTTAACTTGTTTCAGAAAAAGTCTGAATAAAATTTAAGGGATCCACTTCAGTAATATTACTACTAACTGATTCAAAATTTAAAAAAATCAAATATACTTACACTTATTCTGTGGCTCGTCGGCCGCTAAAAGTGTGACGATCGGGTACCTACGTGTGAAAATTGAGTGTATATTCAACAATAATGTGTACTCGTCCATGATCTAACATCGTTTATCCATTAATGAATGAACCTGCATTCAATCAGCAGATGTATGAGATTTATTGTATTATAACCAAAGCTCCTTCTCTCCTCTTTCCTTTTTTTATCTGCAAGTCACTCTTTTTTTCTTTTTCTTTTTATTGTTGTATCTAAGTTGAGGGCTGCGGGCACGTCAGGTTATTTTGCTTATTTCTGTAGCCCTCCTGCATCTAATGTATGTTAATTATGCATTCAATATATTTGTTTTTTTTTCGTTTATTATCTGAATAAAATCATATACACTTCAAATATTGTATCAAACCATATATTATGTTCATGAAAATGTATAATGAAAAAAAGAAAAAAGATGTAGAAACCAATAAATCAAATCAAATCGAATAAAATCACGAACGCGTACGAATATTCATCAGCGAAATATTTAAGCGCATGATACACAAAGAGTAAGATAGCTCCTATGACGAGTACAGCTTCGAAGAGACTTAGGTTGTTGTTGTTGTTTTTTTACTCATCCAACGAAGAACGAGTCTGTGACATATTAGGGAGCAAAAAGCCAATCTACACAATTGTGAATATTTTTACTCATTCGGTCACTAAAGTTGGAGAATACTCATCCAATATTAACTTACATGTACTTTAATGAGTAAAAATACTCATCGAGAAGATAATCGGGTCACATAGTCGTTTTAAATATCATGTGTGTAAAATTTCACTAAGAGAAAAGTGGTGTATTCACCAAATGTGTAAAATAATGCATTTATTAGATATATTCTCTCGACTGAATGAGTGGGCTACGATTTTTACTCACCATACTTAGTTCCGTTTTTGTGTGTGCAGCAATGGAGCGGTAGACCCATGTAGAGTTTCGCATTTTGAAAATTGATAAATGGTTTGATATTAATTTCTTCTTTATGTAATGAAAACAATTAACGAAAACTTGGGAGAAATATGGTAGAGGAATTAAGCGAGGGAACCCAAATATTATATTTCTTTTCCAAAAATCGAAGTATTTTAAATAAGTATGCCCTGATTGGAGAACTTTAGATCAATCATACAAACACTGCCCTCAGCTCATGATACTGTATGTTTACTATGATATAAATTATTATTGTTATTATTATTATTATTATTATTATTATACCTATTATTACTATATACTTCCCCAGATTGTTCAGGTCTGTTTTTTCCGTTTGGATTAAATGAAGGGGACGAATTCCTACCAGCCAACGATGATGGTTCAACAAACGAGCTACCGATTTCCGTCGCCTTCCCGTTCTTCGATCACGACCATACTAGTCTTTTTGTAAGTCCCTCGTTGCTTGAACCAAAATATTTTGTTTAAAAGAAATCTGTCGAACCCGTTACTTGATATCACATTTAGGAACACATATCATAGATAAGATTTACGTCACATTTTGGTACATAATCATCTGGACACAATCGATGTCCCATAAACATGATAAAGATATCGAAGGCTAACAATTCTTAAACTTATTTTAAATTTTAAAAGGAAATACAAGTTTTAAATAATCCCAGCGTATTTTACATCCGGGACTTGCTGCGATTGCTACCGCCTAGTGCAGTCAAAGGACTAAGGCATCGTCAACAACTCCTACGTTCGCCCCCCCCCCTCTCTCTCTCTCTCTCTCTATGTGTGTGTCTGCGTGCGAGTGCGTGTGTGTATATCAGTATGACCGGATTAATCTGTTTTCTTTTTAATTATTATATCACCGTTCGTCTTTTTCAACTTTCCAGATGAATTGGCCAGATTTATACTTACTACCGCCTTCACTATCTGTCTCCCCATTTCTTTGTTTTCGTTTATTTGCTTTCCTTCTCATTCTCTCTATGATATCCCATCGTTGTCACTAAAATTTACTACTAATCACTTTCATATACATGTTGATGCAGGTCAACAATAACGGTGTAATCTCGTTCTTGGAAAGAGTTCCTCAATATACCCCCGATCCGTTTCCACTCGCTGATGGCCGACGGCTTTTGACTCCATTCTGGGCTGATGTCGACACGACTAATGGTGGGACTCTATCCTATCGACAAGTCTTACGATTCGCCCAAAACGACGCCACATTCCTCGAAGCTGATGGAGTGATAAGAGCACAATTTGTTGACATGAGAGATTTTGTGTCGTCATGGATGTACATCGCGACCTGGGACAGAGTAGCTTTCTTCCTTGCTTCTGATACCTCTATCGTAAGTAATAATCTATTGATCGCCGCTGACCCTATTCATATTGATCATCTGTCGCCACTGCATTATAGATTTCTGGTACTGTGTCATGTTATGGCAATGTAATTAAAAAAAATACCCCGACGAATTTCCACGAGAATAAAACAAAATCGGTTTTTTCATGTCACATCTTGCATCAACTAGACGACATTCGCCTTTCGGAAGTCATGTCGGCCAATTTGCAAACACGATAAAAGGATTACAGCAGATATTAGACCCAAGTGCAAACCTCCTGGAAATCAAGCTGATCAAAAATGTGACAATGTGTAAAACACGTCTTTATCTTTCACTAAAATTAATAACAATTGATAGTCATTTTATTCACCATCCTATCGTGCTATCCGTTTTGGTTTAATGAAATATCATTTAATATTCATATCAAGATAATTTTGATATTTAACTTCAGAGGAATTCTTTTCAAGCTGTGATGGTGACAGATGGCCGATATTCCTTCGCCATCTTTAATTACGGTGATATCAACTGGACAACAGGAGCTGCCAGTGGTGGTGATAGTGATACTGGTCTTGGTGGTACCCCGGCTCAGGTAAATCATTAAATCGTTTGGTTTGTAGCTCCCTCTTTTTATAAAATGGATACACGCTTATAAATACGAGCTCATGTATTACAGTTGCCCCTCCCAATTCTATAAAATAACACATCAGTCAAACCGCCAAACCGACTCCAAGTCGAGTCCAGACCGAGTACTCCTCCAACATTTGGTGTAATGTCATTTTTTGGTCAGTTTGATGTTGGTCACGTCGGTTGTGACTTTGGTACTAGGGTCTTAATTTTGAAAGATCCTTTTCACAATTTTGGTTTTAGTTTAGTCAGGAAGGCAAGAGGCTGAAGTGAACTGTGATGACCGTGATGCTCGGGTGCAAGTTATGATGCACTGCTGGAACATAAAACCCGTTCAAATGCTATGCTGCATGTACAGTATCAATACAAGGGAATAGACATACATGTTATAATCGTTACCTTAAAAAAGAGAACAGGAGGAAAATCAAACCTAGTGTAGATCTCAATCGGTACTATTTAAACAAAAATCTGAATCTGTTTGGTGTATTTCCAACCAAAAAAAAGAAAAAACTTTGCAGTGGCTTAGAGTCAGAAGTATGTCAATTCAGTTTATCATCAAATAGAAACAATTAAAGATTTTCACTCTTTCTTTTGTATTTTCTTTTTTTGGTCGGGGGGGGGGGGTAATATGACATGAAATGAGACGAAATCAAACATGAATCGAACCCGTATCAAGTTACATTTGTTTGGAAGTATTGTTTCAAATTTTACATTCTTGACTCTAAGGTTGGATTCAACGCTGGTGACGGAAAGATCTCTTACAGCGTCCCTGGATCTCGGACAGCGGCCGTCGTCGATATCGAAACGACATCGAACATCGGTGTACCTGGAAGATGGGTGTTCAGAACGGACAACTCCAACATCGAAGGATTAGAATGTACAACCTCCGGTGTGTAAACAATCAACAACATTCTTGCTATTGCTGACGTAATAATCATCATCATCATCATAACTTTCCTTTTACTTTTACAAGGGGTTATTTACTTTCGGGTCATGATGACACCCCTTCTCTCCTTTTCTTCTTGTCTCGAGAAACTTCCCCATTTTAACTAACCTTACTGCTTTCTTTCTTCACCATTTCTTTCCAAGAAAATTTCCGTCTTCCTTTGCCCTTTGTGCCATCCACTTCCAGATCCCACGCTCTTTTCACACGTTCATCGTTCTCTTTCCTCAACTCATGATTCATTCATCTCAATCCATTCCTCTTTACCACTTCCACCTCAGTTTATCCCAGATCCAACCATTCCATGTACTCATTTGTGTTCTTGCTATCGGACAGCTTTACACTAAACATCAATAAAGTTAGATTTAGTTCCTTTGTTTCTTTTTTATATCAGCATGTCACATTTCCTTTGAAATACTTTTACGTTTATTCCCTATAAAAAAAAAAATTATCAGGATTTTATAACGTATCATAGATTCGGTCAATTAGAAGATATCTAAAATGATTATGTTTTAGTCATCTCTTGATTTGTAATTCAAAACCTGGTCAAATGACAAGGTTTTGTGTGGAGGTGCGTAGGCAAGTGAGTGTGTTTAGTGCGTGGGTGGGTGTGCGCGTGTGTGTCCTTCTCTCTCTCTCTATCTCTCTCTCTCTCTCTCTATCCGCGTGAACTTAAGTACACATAGGAGCGTACTATCAGTATGCCACGCCCTCGTTCATACCACTTCGTTAACCAGAGGTTGGTTTTCCTCATGACAGGAGACATTTCCTTGTTCCCATTGGTTGGTTCAATGCTTGGCGGAACTCAGGTTCTCATCAACGGACCGTGCTTCAATTCAAACAACCTGATTATCTGTGATTTCGACGGATTTGAGACTTCTGGAAGACTTCTGGAAGACGAGATCGCCCTCTGCGTTTCGCCGACTTTCTACAAGGTTGGACAGATTCCCCTGCGCGTGTCTCTAGATGACGGACGCACGTTCGATTTCACAGGATTGTTCACAATTAGTAAGTTCATATGAATAGCGTCTTGTGTACAAAGCTATAACATGTCCACCTCATGCTGTCATCACTCATCAGGTTAGAATCGCTGGCTTATCCTACAGCTATGCATTACAAGGAATCTTGCCGAAATTCTTAAAAATGATAGTTCATGAAGAAATAAATGATACGTTAATTCATGTTCTAAATCTTATTCCAAACAATAAACAACTGTTCACGGTTATTAATTTTGATTGCTTCTTCATTTGTTGGTATCAGTTCTAGGACACCTACCCCCTGGACATACACCCCCGGATATCCACCCCCAGTAAACTACCACCTAGGACAACTACCCCCTAGGGCAACCACCCTCTAAGACGACTACCCCCGGGAAAACTACCCCGCGGGCAACTACCCCCAGACAACTACCCCCTACGACAACCATCCTGTAGGACAACTAACCCCGGACAACTATCCTAGGGGTAGTTATCCGGGGGTAGTTGTCCGGGGGTAGTTGTCCAGGGGTAGTTGTCCTAAGGAGTAGTTGTCCGGGGTATTTGTCCGGGGATAGTTGTCCTAGGGGGAGTTGTCCTAGTGGGTAGTTTTCTGGGGGTAGTTTTCCCGGGGGTTAGTCCTCCTAGAAGGTGGTTGCCCTAGGGGAAGTTGTCCTAGCGGGTAATCCTAGGGGGTAGTTGACTGGAGGTGATTATCCGGGGATGGATGTCCAGGGGGTAGATGTCCGGATACGGTTGACATCATCTTGCTCGAATAATGCCTAGATATAACTTGAGTGATTTACAGTGCTTCGATTGGAGGTTGGTTCTAGAGAGTGACTTGAGCACAAGTCTGAAAGATTAAACAGATTGCCTCGGTATCATGTTTATGTACCTGGGCATCATTCACGAAATTGTCGTAAACACAACTTCGCCGACATCCCAATGAAACGTGAGTTGATTGTAATATAGACATTTCAATGGGATGTCGACGACTGACTTGTATTTATGACGATTTTGTGAAACGATGCCGAGATTATCTAGACAATTAATTGTTTCCCCTACAGTCAATGTCGAGGACGTTCCTGACAATGTATTTTCCTCGGTAACGGAAAGCAACCAAAGAGAGGCTTACTTCGAGATCACGTGGAACTTAAACCTTGAAGGCGTGGATGAGGTTGACATCGTTGTCTACGGCTACCGAGAGGAGTCAGAAGACAATTTCGTGGAGTTTAGTGGACCTTTGGTCATAGTCGCAGAGGGAGTTGACTATCATCTCGGTCACTACAGTGTTGCAGGGTTACCAGACCTTAACATACATTACGACGTCGGTGTTATTGGGGTCATGGAATCTGAAGGTCAAGGAGGAGAGTAAGAATCAAATCAAATTTGATATCTTTTCCTCAAAATGTAGTAGTATTTGTAATTGTCTTAATGACTCTTTAAAAATACATGTATGCAATTTATATTTTTTAATGTACAAGCATTTTCTTCAACTTCCTCTTTTACTTCTTTTCTTCATGTTTATCCTCTCCGTTTTCCTGACTTCATGTTATATTCTGTTTTCTAAATTTTGCTGCCCAAGCAATCTTATCATATTAACTATATATACTTCAATGTTGACAAATCAATTGTTACTGTATTTTATGTTTGAAATATTCAATGAGTGTTTTAATTGTACACATTACCAATTCAGCCATTAGGCTGCGACACATGTTTGTTTAATACACCTTGATTTGATTGAATGATAAGTTTATCTATCATTTCTTGGTAATTTATATAACGTGCATTGATTATTTGGAGCCTGGTGAACTATTGACCGAGATGTGATCTCGGCGCAGCAATTTTGTAGAGCTGAAGGCGAGGGAAGAATATATAGTATACAAATATACAATGACGCTCGAGGACCTAGGCCGAGGGGAAATAGTACTATTGATGTTCCTGAGTACGAATAGTTTTAGCTTGTTCCGAGTTATTTGTTTCATATCCCTTCCATCGGTGTCATTCCTTAGACACTACTGCGATAACATGTAATGTACTCACATTCACGTCACATTAAAACAAATAAAAGAAAAGAAAATAATAATTGCACTGCTCAAATGAATATTGAATGATGTAGTAGTGTATTGCAGTTACGGCACAGCGTAAATTACACGGCTGAGCGCCGTGACACCGCGGGAATTGCCAGTGCGGAGGCATTTGATATCCTGTATACGCTCGCTAAGTTTTGCCAGATCGGGAGGGGGGCGGGAAAACGAATAGTTCACTTTTTCCCTAGGGAAAGGGTGAACTATTCGTGACGTCAGCAATAAAAATGAACTATTGGGCAGGAAACGTCTTTCCTAGTAAAACTATTCTCTTTCTTGTTGTGTAAACTCCTAATGCAACAATCTTACGATAAGGGATATTATACCTAACATACCTGAGATCACTTAGGCGATGATAGTTTCCACCCGCACGAGAAAAGGGGGTTCATAATTTGTTTGTTTCCCATATAGATATAACGACTGCTTTGATATTTGAGGAATAGTTTCTTATATGCTCTCGGTGACGTTGCATCTCGCTATCACCCCTCGGTACGCCTTGGGTGATAGGAGGATGCAACGTCCCCTTGAGCCTATAAAACAACTATTCCTTTCATAGCAGTCATTCCTCTCATAGCAGTCAATATATTTATACTATCACGCCAAGAAAGAAAATAATAATATCACACCAAGAATAAAGCAATTCACCAGTTTCCATGTGACCTTGAATAGACCAATCGTGTTGCAGGATTCCTGGTAAGTGGGATAGAAATATGTATCTACTTTGTTCCCTTATCGTTATTTTCTCGGGTTCTTCTAGTTCTAACTGGGCTGCCCTCTGGAGCAAGGTCCATGTTCTACAGTGGCACAACGGCAATGACGTCACAAATTGGTGCAATGATTGGATTGAAAAAGAAGTTCTGTCTGATATTTCCTTTCTGTCCGTCACACACTCGTGCCCATGTACACTTGACCAGGCCCAGATCGACATAGGGAGGTTTAGTCCGCATCCGCTGTGCGATGTTGGCATCTCGTCGCCTAGCAACTGTATCCATAAACCTGGGGCGATACACTGCGTACGAGCAGACACACCGAGGTATTTAATTTTAATTATTAATGTGAAAGAGCTAGCTTCTCCATACTATATTGGCATGATTAATAATAACCATTACGAATCCACTTACAACTCTTATAAAGCACTTCACCAGTAACAACTTAGTTGACCGAAGCGCTTAAAGTATTATTAACCTGGAATCAATTACGATTCTACACACACACATGTACATTTCAACGTGCACACTCTCCACTCCACTTGGGTGCATTCCAGCCAAACTTCTTTTTTTAGGACGCCAACATGCTAATCCAAATCACATAATTATGACGTCCACATACTAGCGAGGAGCCATTTAACATCCGGCTGGAGAGTTAAAGTGCCTTTCTCGAGGTTTTAAGTACTCAAGGACGCCTCAACTATATTCGATATTAAACTGATTTCACTTGTTACATACGACAAAAATAGTTTTGTACAATTTTCGTTTTTATACAGTACAGTATGACCTGACCTTTTCAAAGTGTTAGAAATGAACAAGATATGTATATGTTTTAAGATGGATATCCTGCATGAGGGGGAAAGTAAACGTCAACTTCTGCTTTTTCAGCACACTAGGAGGGGGACAGGAGTGTTGCTATGGTGATGAAGGAATGATCATTAATGTAGTTGATAGTCTGGGAGGGGGCTACAGCCATCGTTACCACCATGGGGGCGTTACCCCATATGGAGAACCTAAAAAGGTATGTACCTTTTCGTATGATTATGTATTTGATGTGACTCTTTGTCAAACAATTAGAAGAAGAAAGGAAGAGGATTATACAAAGCGACGAAGAGAACAATTCAACCACACACACCCACCGACGCACACACGCACACACACACACACACACACACATACACACACACAGGCAATATTAGTTCTGCTCGGAGTTTGAGATAATAGGCGAAAATATAACAAATATTGATCTTCCGTGCAAGAAGAAATTGTTTTACAAGTTTTCGCCCTCAAGGAATGATTTTATTTGACTTTAAGGAACGTTATTCGTCAAAACATGTGCATCCTATCCCCATAAAATGTGGCGGTGCGCAAAGAGAGAGAGAGAGAGAGCAGGAGTAATTACGTCATATAGAGATAAGAAGGCAGAAATAAGGAAAAAGGTAATGCTACATTTACACTATGTTCCCGGCGGCCACGGCAACCCCGTTTGACCGAAACGTAGTACGCCGTGGTAATTTGGCCATTTTCCTCTCTGTATTCAAGTTTAGTTACGTCTTGCCAAGTTTTCTCACGGTCTACCACGGTATCCGTGACGGGCCGTTGGGGGAAGGGGATGCTGAGTCCCGGAGGCTCCAAGGCGCACTACTGTTCGGCCCGCGTTCTACCACGGATGACTGAACGTTTCCTCCCGGCCCGTCACGTTTTGATGGGGTCCCTCACGTTCTGTTGGGGTCCCTCACGTTTCTCACGTTCTGATCAAGTTCTGACACGTTTTTTACGTTCTGTCAAGGCTTTCTACGGATGAAACGTGGACGCCGGGCAGCTTTGGAGCACGGTTGTGCCCACGGTATAAAAAGTAGGCCTCCAAAGGCCTCTGTTGGGGTCCCTCACGTTTCTCACGTTCTGATCAAGTTCTGACACGTTTTTCACGTTCTGTCAAGGCTTTCTACGGATGAAACGTGGACGCCGGGCAGCTTTGGAGCACGGTTGTGCCCACGGTATAAAAAGTAGGCCTCCAAAGGCCTCTGTTGGGGTCCCTCACGTTTCTCACGTTCTGATCAAGTTCTGACACGTTTTTCACGTTCTGTCAAGGCTTTCTACGGATGAAACGTGGACGCCGGGCAGCTTTGGAGCACGGTTGTGCCCACGGTATAAAAAGTAGGCCTCCCAAGCACTACTGGTGGTGGTGGTGGTGCAGGACGGAGGGTTTTCGAACGACTTGGCTGTATCGGTGGCATAGCTTGACCTTCTTTCATCGTATTGTAGATGCAGTAATGTGTCGTCGATTGCTCAGACTCGAATGAAGCTCCTGCCGCGTCCGTCTTTTATATACTACCTCCCGACCGCGTGCGACATGTCAGAACGCAACGCGCCGCTTCTGTAAACCGTCAGACGCCGGGATGCGCCGTGATTAACGCAACAAAACGGCTACCATACACCCTGGTCTGCCGTGAGAACCTTGGCAAACCGTGGCAAACCGTGGCAAAACGTGGCAAAACGGGAGAAAATGCGCAGCAACCGTGAAGCAGCCGTGACAAAACGTGCACTAAACGTGGCAGACCGTGACAAAACTTGAACAGACCGTAAGATGCTGGGGAATGTGCGGGCCTCCCTTCCCACTACGGACCACCTCCAAGTTTTGTTACGGCCTATTACGGACTGTCATGTCTTGTTACGTTCACCCCGTTTCGTCCACGGTGGCCTGAAACGTGGTTGCCGTGGCCGCCGGGGACATAGTGTAAACGTAGCATAAGAAGTAATAATACGCCATAAAGAAAGCAAATGAAGAGAGAAAAGGAAAGCACAATACTGAGGACCTGAATTAACAGTTAAGTGAAGTGGAAAGAAAACATACATAGGGAGAGAGAACGAAAAAAAAAGAAGAGAGAGAAAAGGGAAAGACAGAAAAAGCGAAGATATAAGACAAAAGTTAAGAACTGGGAAATTAATGGAAAGTGACATTGAGTCCATCCGGCTGCAAGCAGCCCAGCCGATAATGATTTGTTCTTCCCGGAGCTTGCGATGAACATTTGTACTTAAATAGCATCTGACAACTCCATAAACGTTGATACACATACTTAACATATATTATACATAAGTATAAATAATATATAAATGTGTAGCGACTTGTACATTCGCCCTACTTTTATGGTACATTCATGTCTCCAGTATTTTTCCATCACGCTACTTAATTATATTCATTATTCGGACCACGTGTGTTCATTCCTTCAATCACGCATCGTGTTTCCGCGCATTCCTTCACCCGCGTGTTTTACTCCACTCCCGCTCTCACCTTGGTCGAGTCCACACGTCTCTGTGATCCTCTCTCTATACTCAAGATTTCTTCTGTGCCTTTCGCCTATTCTACGGCACATCTACATTTTCTCTGCCGTGTTCATCGGGCTACAGTCTCCCAGTGGAACGTTATAGTCAGCACCGACATGGCGCCTGACTCTCCGCTGGGAGCTGCCAATTTTCCTCGTTCCGGTAGCTCTTTCCACTCACGAGCTCATCAATTCACCGCAGCTCATCTAAACATTTCTTCATCAAAGTCCTGGTCATTCATCGAGCGACTCACTGCTCTTCTTAACTACCGGCTTTGCTTGTCTACATTTCTATTCTTCACCCCCACACGAGCACGACTCACATAGCTCGTCTGAACAGTTCATCAATGAGTTCGATTCACCGCAGCTCTGATAAACTTCACATCAATCAAAGTTCGGCTCATCCAACTCATCGAGCGACTCACTGCTTCGCATCGGCACCGACGTTGTTTTCATCATTTCTACTCTTCGCCTCCGACATCGAACGACCCACTGTTCCGTCGTCGAGCGCCACATCTCTTCTCTTCTCTTCTCGCCTGAGAGCTTCTTCACTATCTTCATCACGAGCGTCAGCGTCGAGATTCTTCACGGCTCTTCAGCCACGGCTACGAAGCTTCATCTCCACCTTCAAGCCTCCACAGCATTCATCGCGTGAGCCCCTTCCTTCGTTCTCAACTCTCTTCATCTTCATTGGACTTTCGACGTCATTTCATCTATGTCGTAAGCTCTATTCATTCATTATGTACATCGCATTTATTCATGTTCATTCTCATCTTTGATCATTATGTAATCTCCGTGCAATATTCACATTTACCATTTATGCATTTTTATTCTGAGTCATCGACTTCATCGACTTGTGCTTGGCTACGCTTTGCAAGTGTACGACCAGCCTCATCAGTACCCAATAAACATAACGAAAAGGGAATACTTTTATTCTTGTATTTTATTGTCAGTGCAACCTTGCTTCCTCGTAGCTAAAATAAAAATAAGAGTTATGTTGTGTGACGAGTGAACACGCCTTTACAATATTAATTCACAATACCCCCACACACACGTTTTACCACAAATGTAAAAAAAAAAAAAAAAAAAAAAGACCTATGTAACAGCTTTGGCAACTCCCGTGGAAATAAATACAATGCGAAAGGAAACTAGAGAACAATGGTTGCGTAGCTTGAAACATAGTTCGTTATTGTGTGCAAGTTATAAATAATATCATGTGACTCTTTAACTCTTCAGGTACCATATATGTCGCACTACCTCGTCGACATCTTGCCCTGGACCTACTGCTGTACTACTGGTGGACCATATGAGTGCACAAATTTTGGTCGCCAACGGCCTTCTCAAACTTGCAACAACTACGTACCGCCTCCTCCAGGTATTCTTTTTTTGCATCAGTTTTATCGATCTCCGCATAACCCTGATGACATTTTTCTATAATTCGACATATTTGGAAATATATGTGTGTAACCATAAAACCTTGTTCACATCAGACGAGGTAAAAAAAAAACCTGCAAACAAAAGGCTGATGTTATTCTATTTCACATTTTTTTCAAATAACAATATTTTCATGTCGACAAAGGAAAGATAATTAAGCGTTTTTGTAAGAAAAAGATATCTGGATGTCTCTGTGCACTTTACAAAACAGAATACAGAAGGAGTGGAAATGGTGCACTGGGTTCATAATCATTGTGAGATTTTACAAAGTGCTAAATAAATATGTTTTCAAATTACTTCTGAATAGTTTGTACGTTTCTTCATTTCTAAGGTATTCCGGCAAGTTATTTTATACAACAGTGGCTGCATTTGAAAATGACCTTTCCCTGTTAGATTTTGTTATAGTTTGTGGGTCATGAAATAAAGACTTTTTACTGGAACACAACGTTCTTTCTGGTTTATACTGTATTAACAATTCAATGAGATATGATGAAGCAAACTGACGGAAACATTGATAAGTTCATACAAGTACTTCATACCGGATGCGGGACTGGATAGGTAGCCAATGTATGTTTCTTAAGACTGGAATATTGATTGATGTTTTTGGTTTGTGTTACGAGTCTGGAGTGAAAATATATTAGAAGATCATCTCTGACACCCTCCTAAAACCATTTCCCCCTTCAATATCATTTACTAAACTTTTTCTTTTTCCCCTATTTATCCCCCCCCCCCCCCCCCCCCTCCCCCTCCATATATCTCTCCCTCCCTCTCTCTTTGTCACACCATAGCATTGGGCAATGGCGATCCACATATTTCAACTCTTGACTCGACCACGTACACCTTCAACGGTCACGGTGAATTTACTATGCTGAACGCACCGATTGACTCCTTCATCTTACAAGCAAGAACGGCTCCTCTCGTTGGTAAAATACTTTTTTTTCCATTTATTATTTTAGCTCAGTCTTCAGTTAAAATGTACTTGTCACGTCGATGTCAATCCGATTTTACATCCGTTTGCGGGTTTACCCAGATCAAGAAGGTTTAAGAGCTGGAGTCCCACCTGGAAACAAATTATTTCAAGCAGCTGCCATTTTCTAAGGTTGCACAATAAAATCTACGGGTGAGCTGTTACCTTTGATGTCCGAGGTTCGAAGCCGCCAACATCATTGGAAAGCTTGAGTAGTGATTTTTCTCACATTGAAATATCGTTAATATGTCATCGGGAAAAGTGAATAGATGATAAAATATGAATACAAAAGCCTAATTCTGTCGAGAAATTTGCTGACATTGTATAGTAGCAGTTTTAATTTGTGAAAATTAGTAAAATGTTACAATCCTAAAACCTGCAATCTAACAATTTTCCGATTACTTCCGGCTCACGAAAATAAAACGTGAATTTGTTCAAGTACAGTTCTTTATGATGTTATATGTCAGATTAGTGCCCACACATACCCAGTCGATTAATTTTGATTGAAATTCCAGGAGATTTTGCTCCATTTCCTTTCGCTTGCCTCCATTAAAGTTAAGCGCAGTGTACTGCTCGTAGTGTTAGACTAGTGATAGCGATAAGTAATAATTATTACAAAAGCATGTTTCCCTTTGTAGGTGACCCGTTACTTTGCAGCTGGGCAGACATCTTTTGTCTACATATCTGCATAAAGATCCAATTAAACACATGCCTGACATATTGTCGCCTAGCGGCATCGAAGATGGTATAAAGGGAATGAGCTAGATATGACACCATCTCTTAAAACTCCTTGCTCAGATACAATAAAATTTTAATTTCTGATAGACTTTTACGTATTTATTGACAGACATTTTTGTAACTAGCATTAAGTTATTATAATCTTCTTATCGTAAATAGGTTCTAAAAGAGTACTTGAAATTACCTGGAGCTTCTTAAAAGCTATTTTCAAGAAACCTACGTGAAAGGTGCATGTAAAAACCTTGGGACTTAAATGTTTTAACCTTTAGAGATTCTAAAATGAACACCATTCAAGAGATTCCTTAATAATCACGTACACAAGTTCCTCGAAACAACTATTTAGGTTTCTAAATATGGGACAAGATTAGGAACCCAACCGGTGCTATCATCTTTTTTTTGTTAGAAGGGAAACACCTCTGCCTATGCTCAATGATGAAACTAATGCCAGGATATTCATCATATTCATAATGAGTAAAGAAGTCAGAGGTCATCTTTCCGGAATGTCTGTACACTTCCACATCATTCTAAAGGAAAATATGATATTCATGTATTAGTTGAACAAATGTTCATAACAAAATGTATGTCTTACTGTGTCTTCCATTGCAGGAACGTCCGATGCAACGGTGTTTGTTGCCATGGCAGTACGATTTGGTGATAGTGATGTCATTCATGTTCAAACCAATGAACGCAGGGTTCTTGATGCCTATGTCCGACTAGCCGGAGATGGACAACACTTCACAAGGATTGAATTCGATCAAGCTTCTCGATGGTCATATTCAGGTATAAGAAATTATAAGGAATCTTATCGCACGCCGGGCGATATTAATAGTATACATTCATCAGTGACAGCGGGTGACAGCACGCGTGAGGGTGGCGTCTCTCTTGTGATGACCTTTTGCGGCATCTTGAGAGAAAACAACAACATGCCGACGCCCTTTGTGTCAGCACGGTATCTTTCATGTGCGCGTAGCTATAAACGGAAATAGTGCGCGGAATGTTTCGAATCTATATATGGAATTGTATTAGCCGAGATGTATTGGGTTCCCACGGTGCAAGCGTGGGATTCCTCATTCTACTTGCGGTTTTGGTAGACGATGTATGTAGACATTGATCGGTCGCAAATTAATTTACCCTCCACCACCCCAAATTTGTTTTTTCACCTCCTTACGTTTTTCAAGCGTATTCGATAGGGGGTCTATTCGCTATTCGTAAGGACCGCTATTCATAAGGTCCGCTATTCATAAGGACCGCTATTCATAACGTAGAAATTCCTGTACTTCCTGGTCCGCTATTCATAATGGTAAAAGAGGGTCACTTTTCATAAAGAAATAAGGTTCGTTGATCATAAGGACCGCTATTCATAATATGAAATCAGGGTCGCTATTCATAATACGAAGAGAGGGTCGCTATTCATAATACGAAATAAGGTTCATTACTTATAAGGGTCGCTATTCATAACACCGGAAGAGGATCGCTATTCATAATAGGAGAAGAGGGTCGCTATTCATAATAGGAGAAGAGGGTCGCTATTCATAATAGGAGAAGAGGGTCGCTATTCATAATACGAAATGAGGTTCGCTATTCATAATAGGAGAAGAGGGTCGCTATTCATAAAAGGAGAAGGGGGTCGCTATTCATAAAAGGAGAAGAGGGTCGCTATTCATAATAGGATAGTAGAAGACGGTCGCTATTCATAATAGGAGAAGAGGGTCGCTATTCATAATAGGAGAAGAGGGTCGCTATTCATAATACGAAATGAGGTTCGCTATTCATATTAGGACAAGAGGGTCGCTATTCATAATAGGAGAAGAGGGTCGCTATTCATAATAGGAGAAGAGGGTCGCTATTCATAATACGAAATGAGGTTCGCTATTCATAATAGGAGAAGAGGGTCGCTATTCATAAAAGGAGAAGAGGGTCGCTATTCATAAAAGGAGAAGAGGGTCGCTATTCATAATAGTAGAAGAGGGTCGCTATTCATAATAGGAGAAGAGGGTCGCTATTCATAATAGGAGAAGAGGTTCGCTATTTATAATAGGAGAAGAGAGTCGCTATTCATAATAGGAGGAGAGGGTCGCTATTCATAATACGAAATGAGGGTAGCTATTCATAATACGAAATGAGGGTTGCTATTCATAACAGGAGTAGAGAGTTGCCATAATACGAAATGAAGGTCGATATTCATAAAAAGAAATGAGGGTCGCTATTCATAATAGGAATAGAGTGTTGCTATTCATAATACGAAATGAAGGTCGATATTCATAATACGAAATTAGGGTCGCTATTCATAAAAGAAGTAGAGGGTCGCTATTCATAATACGAAGTGAGGTCGCTATTCACAATACGAAGTGAAGGTCGATTTTCATAATAGGAGTAGATGGTCGCTATTCATGATACGAAATGAGGTTCGCTATTCATCATAGGAGAAGAGGGTCGCTATTCATAATACCGAAAAAGTCAAAGTGACATAAGCAATAAACTAAATATTTATGAGAAAGCGACATGCTGGATAGAGGACACCCCATGGCTACAGCGTAGGCCGTGGCTGGGGCGTAGGCCGTGGGTGGGGTAGGCCACATGGTCCAAAACATTTGAAGAAAACATTTATTGAAAACTCACATTTCTGAAGAAAAAAAAGGCGTTCCCCAATATTGAACGTGTCCCATCATTCCGGTGACCAGCCCCCCCCCCCCCACAAGTAAGCCCGACCACGCTGCGCCATTCTGCCCACCCTCCCGGCAGTATTCCCTTGGTACATGTACATATTAGCGACAATTCTCGTCCAAGTAGTTCATAGATGGCGTAGCCTGTGTGTGTTTAAGGGTGTGGGGGGCGGTGGGGTTGTATCAGTGTTGCCTTCGAGCGACAGAGAGAGGGTTGTAGGAACTTAAGTTATATACCATATTCAAGCTTTTTGTAAATATAAAATGTCGCACGACATATTTTCCATATAAGTAAGGAAGTTGGATATTTAGAATCAGATAAAAAAAAATTACCGTAAGACATTATGCGAACGGTTCCATCCCCTGTCTTATGTATTTTGTTAAAATTATTTTACTTTTTAGCTTTGATAATTATAGACATCCCCATAATCTAGCTAATATATTTCCCCCGCTACAGCGGTGAGAACAAGAAGGAAAACACACATAATCCTATCGTCATTTGTCCCGCTTGTTGGAAATCTTGCCCCACCACCCTGCCCCCCCCCCGACTAAGCTTATCGTGGCTACGCCACTGGCACATTAAGTAGAACAAGCATGCTCATTATCATAGCCATTTAAGGACTTAGTTTGCTATTTTAAGAAACTAGTAATTGTTTATACGAAAATAATATTTGTGTAAAAAGTAACTTTTAGTAGGACTTATGGAACTACAAATTATATAGCCTTAGTCAGATCCAGGCACGCAAAAGCTCTTCAATTTCAGCCAATGAAGAGTTTCAAGATTTCAGTTTTCCATGAATTATCATGCCTCAGGATACTAATAATCATATTAATTAACCTAACTTGATTTATCCAAAAACTTGATCTCCTGAAACTTTCCTAACATCGAAAAAAAACGGAGTTTGACCGGACTATTAGCCTATACACTGTGAAAAAGTTGGGCAATATTGTTTAAATTGGCGTGGGGTCCAGGGGCAAAGCCCCGGTGAGGGTCAAGGAAGCTGTGGTGTTTTAAGCATTACAATAAGGTCAGATGAGCTTCCAGGGGCCCGCCTAAGGGCCTTTGGTGGGGTCTGCATGCCCCCGGAAGCTCGGGGGTTTTAGGCATTAAATTACGGTCAGATGAGCATATTTTGATACCTCATTTGTGAAACCGGCAGGTCACCTTTCTTTCTTTCTTTATATTTCCCCATTAACATACTTTTCCAAAAAGGTGTGAGTGTGTGGGGGGGGGGGTTCAAACTATGACACGTAAGCTCCTAAAGTAGCATTTTTTTGCCCGAGTATAAATTTTGGAATTAGTCACTTTTCAACAAACGCATACAAAAGTATGATATTAAAAAAAGTGAAAAAAATCTCGGAAACTTGGAAAATCGTTTTATTTCAGCAACATTTGTAAATCACTGGTATCGAATTAAAAATAAACCACGTTTCAAAATTTCAAGCCCCCCCCCCCCTCTCTCTCTCTCTCTCTCTCTATCTCTCTCTTACTCCCATCCTTCTTCTCTCAGGCTTTTCCCCCTCTCTCTCTCTCCTCTTTTTCATCCCCCCGTTTTTTTCTTTCCTTTTCCTCTTTTTGTCCTTTTCTCCTTTTCTTTATTTTCCTTTCTTTCCTCTCCTTCATCGTTTTCTTTTTTTCTTTTTCTCGGATTTCTCCCTTCTTTCTCTTTCCTTTCTTTCCTATCTTTTCCTTTTCTTGTTTTCTCTCTTTTCCTTTCCCTCTCATTTCCCCTCTCCCCCTTTTCTCATTTTCCCTCGATAGCAGCGCAATTTTACAGACAATATCCCGACAGTCATTTTTCGTACCGTTTACCGTCCGTACATCCAGGCGCGGATCCAGGGGGCGAGGTGGCAAATGCCCCCCCCCCCCCCATAAAAAAAGAGGAGAGAGAAAGTGAGAGAAGGAAAAGAAGGGAAAGGTAAAGAGGAGAGAAAGAAAAGAAAGAAGAGGAAGAAGAAAAGAAATGGGGGAAAAGAAGGTAATCGGGGGGGCCTTGCCTCCACCCCTTCCCCATACAAAAGAGGAGAAAAAGAGGAAAGAAAAAAGAGGAAGAAGAAAAGTAAAGAAACGGGATGTCAGTTGCGATTTTCCCGCCAACAAGGTTTGGATCGAAAGGCCCTTGCCTCCCCCTCCCCTCAGCAAAAAAAGAGAAAGGAAAAGAAAATAAATAGGGGAACATAATTTTTACGCCCCTCTCACCCACCCCCCCCCCCCAACGAGAACAAACGCCAGAAACGCCACTGGACACCACAGGCATACTCAGTGGCGGATCCAGGGGGCCGAAACGGCCGCGGCCCCCCCCCCCCCTCCTATTGGCGGTGCAAAAAAAAAGAGGATAAAAAGAAGAGAAAAAAAGGAGAAGACAAAAGACAGGAGAACAGAAAAGAAAAGAGAAGAGACAAGAAAGAAGAGAAAAGAAACACAGAGAGAGGAGAAAAGGTAAGCCCCCCACCCCTCCCCCCTGCGTACGCGTACCCTAGATAACACTGAGTGGGGGGGGGTCGGGTGAGAAAGGTGAAAAGACAAGGAAATGGCGCTTAGTGACAGTAACTTTTGAGCCACGGAATCAAAGTTAAACGTTAAAACAGCCCCTTGTAATTAACGGTAGGGGGGCCGCTTCACAACTCTTATTTTGCCCTTCATTTGGCTTTAGCTCATATAAACTCGCTTGAGCTTGTTTTTGAGCTCATGTTGGTAGTAATCATGGACAGGGCGGCAATTCTGGCCCGATAGGAGGACACGTCCCCCAGGAAATTTAGAAATATAGCTAGAAAGATATAATTATAGCGGAAAGAACGTACATATTGGGCCTAGGGATTTCCTAGAGTGCATAATGTCAGCATTCAACATTGCAAAATCTCGCTTGGTCGCTACGCTCCCTCGCCCAATAACACAAAACTATGATATGACACTCGGCCCACGCTCCCGGCCGTGATTTGTCCATGGTTGTTGCAATAATTGTTGTTCTTTTTCATTTCTACTAACAATATTGTGTGCTATCACAATCATGATTGATTCATTTTCCCTTTAAAGCCGGCGCGTAGCCAGAGTCGAGAATGGAACAACGAATCGTCTTTTTTCTCTAATAATTTCATTAAACTATGAAAGGTCAAAGCTTACGCGCTTTGCGCAAGAGGGGGGGGGTGGGAGCTGAATAATAATAAGGATTAATAATCGAGAATGGTACAACAAATCCTCTTCTTTCTCTAATAATTTAATGAAACATTAAAGCTTCCACGTTTCGCGCAGGAGGGGGGAAACTGAATTCAGACAAGGATTAATAGTCGAGAATGGTACAACAAATCCTCTTCTTTCTCTAATAATTAAATGAAACATCAAAGCTTCCGCGCTTCGCGCCGGAGGGGGAGGGGGAACCAAATTCAGACAAAATAAAAGGGTCGAGAATGGTACAACGAATCGTCTTCTTTCTCTAATAATTTCATTAAATTATGAAAGGTCAATTATGAATAGCGACCCTCATTTCGTATTATGAATATCGACCTTCGTTTCGTATTATGAATAGCAACCCTCCACTCCTATAATGAATAGCGACCCTCATTTCGTATTATGAATAGCTACCCTCATTTCATATTATGAATAGCGACCCTCTACTTCTATTATGAATAGCGACCCTCTCCTCCTATTATGAATAGCGACCCTCTTCTCCTATCATGAAAAGCGACCCTCATTTCGTATTATGAATAGCGACCCTCATTTCGTATTATGAATAGCGACCCTCATTTCGTATGATGAATAGCAACCATTTACTCCTATTTTGAATAACGACCTTCATTTCGTATTATGAATAGCAACCCTCCACTCCTATAATGAATAGCGAATCTCTTCTCCTATTATGAATAGCTACCCTCATTTCGTATTATGAATAGCGACCTTCTACTTCTATTATGAATAGCGACCCTTTCCTATTATGAATAGCCACCCTCTTCTCCTATTATGAATAGCGACCCTCATTTCGTATTATGAATAGCGACCCTCATTTCGTATTATGAATAGCAACCCTTTACTCCTATTATGAATAGCGACCCTCATTTCTTGTTATGAATAGCGACCCTCATTTCATGTTATGAATAGCGACCCACATTTTATATTATGAATAGCGACCCTCAACTCCTATTATGAATAGCGACCCTATACTCCTATTATGAATAGCGACCCTTTACTCCTATTATGAATAGCGACCCTCATTTCGTATTATGAATAGCGACCCTCATTTCGTATTATGAATAGCGACCCTCATTTCGTATTATGAAAAGCGACCCTCTCCTCCTATTATGAATAGCGACCCTCTTTTTCTATTATGAATAGCGACCCTCTACTCCTATTATGAATAGCGACCCTCTTCTCATATTATGAATAGCGACCCTCATTTCGTATAATGAATAGCGACCGTCATTTCCTGTTATGAATAGCGACCCTCATTTCGTGTTATGAATGGCGACCCTCCACTCGTATTATGAATAGCGACCCTTATTTCGTATTATGAATAGCGACCCCTTTTCTGTGTTACGAATACCGACCCTTTTGTCATAATATGAATAGGGACCCTTATGAATAACGAACCCGATTTCGTATTATGAATAGCGACCCTCTTTTAATATTATGAATACCGACCCTCTTCTTTGATTATAAATAGCGGTCCTTACGAACAATGACCCTCATGAATAATGACCCTTTCCTCCAAATTATAAAAAGCTGATCTTATGAATAGCGGTCCTTACGAATAGTAGACCTTATGAATAGCGAACCTTATGAATAGCGGTCCTTATGAATAGCGATATTGACCTTTCGATAGTATGTTTTACTAATTTTAAGTGGTCAGGAAAATTAATAGTGTGTTAAGTGATTAACATAACGGATTAATAATGATCGTTTATCCACCTCAGTCAAGTACATCTTGATGTCGAAGCAATGCTTGGCAGGTTGGGGCTTTTCTGCGAGATTTTTTCCATATATATATTTTATTATAAACATATAAAGGGTATTATATGTATTACACACTGCTGCAAGATACCTCATGAGAAGGTTGTGTTTTTGAGAATATGAATTGCATTATTTTAATTGGCCATTGTATCGTGCAGAGCTCAATGTATTGGTGGGGCCCCGATGAGTCCAGGCATTCCGTCCTGTCGTTTGTTTATAACTTGTACCCGCCTGTAAATTAGGCATCTGTTAGCCTGTCAAATGCAGGGACCTGTTTGCCTTCTTGTATGCAGAGGGGTGTTATACGTATATCCTGTACTCACAGTTCCAAATGAGAAGGTAAACTTTGTTCGTCAATTTAATGCAGGAAACAGTATCGACATTTTACGGGCTGTGGGGAGGTGTACACAATTTTTCGTCTTTTGGTGGCCTCGATGCAGTACTTTGTATTGGACATGGTAGCTCCATGCTCCAGTGTGTTCAGGTGCAGATACTTGTATAAATTGATCAAAAGATTCGAAAGTAATACCCGGGTCTTTTCCTGGGGCGGATTGGAGCAGTGTTACATTTAAAGTAAAAGTATTCTATATTCAGTTGGGAAAGCTTGTATCGTAGTTGTTGCTATTGTTTGTTACTGTGAATGTAAACAATTTTTTGTCCATATCGCTCCCGTTCTTGGAAAATATCACGTCTATCAAATTAACCTCGTTTGGGGGGTTTTCACGTCATGCGGTAAGATTTATATTAATTCAGTTATGTATCCTAGAAATGTTTTCCCTCTTCTTCCTATCAAGAAGAAGCTGGGAAAGCAGTTAATTTTCTTTAACAGTTGCAAGACTTTAATGTTTTGACAAAGTTGGTTTAGAGGAATATCGCATCACTCGAAAATATGATGTTACTTCGAGCCAAGAATGTCTAAGCTTTAGGAATACTGTTTTTTCACAAGCTACTGAGCTCTCTCAAAATGAGCAGAACCATAATGTTCTAGATCCTTTAATTATTTTTTTTCTCTCATATTTTGCTATTAATACCAATTGTTGTACGATAAGCTAGTCAATACCATGCATAGTTGAGTTCTTTAGTATCCATCTTTTTGCTTCTATTCGCTTTCTTAGGGGTCTCGGTAACCGGTCGCAACATTACCTCAGATGGAATTATTGTATCTTTCGACGGAGGGGTAGGACTGACGTTGAAGGCCTCAGAGGGGGCCATGAGCATTCTTCTTGTAGCTCCAGATTCCTTCCTAGGTCAGACGCAAGGCCTGATGGGAACGTGGAATGGTGATGCCAGTGACGATTTTCTTACTCCTCAGGGATCTTTTCTTTCCGCTGATCTGACTACTGAGGAGTTGCACTACCAGTTTGGACTATTATGTAAAATCAGATTTCTTGCTTTCAATCATGTTTCCTCTCACTGTATGTTAATATTGTTTATAATTGTCAAAACATTCTATAATCTTCTTTGCCTTTACTTATTTTCATTAATATTTTGCCCGTCATAGATAGGATTGTAAAAGAATGCAAGCAATGTGAGGGTATTTAGTTTATAGTTGAGTTCTGGTCTTGTAATTAAATTTTGAAGGAAATCATCTAGAAGTTACTTTAAGGTTTTCGATTATCAAAACTACATTGGATTGAATCACCTTGGCGACATCACATGCACTGCACCCCGAAATGGGCATTTGGGACTATATCTACATGTCAAATTTATGTTTGCTCGAAACTTCTCAGCCATTGCTCGTAATTTTTCCAGCGAGGACATTTGATAAGCAATGTACGAATTTACTTGTAAGAAATTCTTCCAAATTTAATTTTACCATTAAAACAAAGGCTAAGAAAGCTCACAAATTATTTCATCACCAAAACTTTGCCTTCTCCTTAAAGTGACTTGGTAACATTGTTGAAGGTTGATGAAAAAATTGCTTAATTTTTGTATAAAATGTTACTTACTATATTCCTTCTACTGTATTAACCCTCTGACATCCACACAATCCTGAACAAATTGTTAAACCACGAAGATATCTATGATTTTCTTTGAAGGCGTCGATGTATGACACCCTCTAAAAGTGATTAACAGTAAGTTCTCCCAACCATTTTTGAATTTTCCCGACCGTTTTTCCATGAAAAAAAAAACATAAAACAGGCTATAAAAAATCCGTCAACACTGAAATGTCTGGAATGGAATGCCATTTTATTGCTTGTGAAATTGTGATAATATAGTTGGGAGAATTAAGGAATCGATCAGATCAGTTTTTCCCAATTTGTACCATGAGCAATGGTCCATTTTCACTCAAATTTTCAGATTATCTTTAATTGTACATCTAGCATTGAAGTCACTACCTTAGCACCACTATCTCTATCCTGAACAATGTTACCAAGTCCCTTTAACCTCGGGGATGCAAGACCATCCCCTCCAAAATTGTATCATGATTCTTTGAATACCCTCCATAGCGTCTGTGTCTAAGGGTACGTTTTTGCTCAATTTTGAAGGCAGAATGAGCGATTTGAAACGCTCATCGTAAACGCTCATCGTAATCGCAGTTCCACGATGTACTGTTAATGCACACTTATCTGGCTCATCCAGGTATGATTCTGGCTCAGAGCCAGAATCATGCCTGGAGGAGCCAGAGAAGTGCAGTGCAGAGTCTGCAGCTCGATTCGCAAATGTTGACCCCATTTAAACGCGTTTACAAATGATTGTGCGTTTATGCTTCCCCAGAATCGCTGATTTTGCAGAATCGCCGATCCAAAATGCACCTTTTTGTGAGTTTACGATCGGCGATTACGATCGCCGTTTTTCTGTGATTCTACAAAAATGAGAAAGGACGCAACCGTATTTTAAACTAAACGCGTAACAAATGCCTCATTCTGGCCAGAAAAAGAGTAACCCTTAGAGTAATGATTGTCTGCATTCTTGGTCACTTCTTTTTACTTCAACACAGGGGAAATCGAAGCAGCAAAATCGTTGTTCTATTACGAACCGGGCAAGGACCACGAATTTCATACCGACCGTACTTACACCCCTGTCTTTGAGCCTGTCGCCAACCCTTTTGTAGACCAGAGCCTTGTGGTAGAAGTCTGCGGTACAAACCGGTTCTGTATCTTCGACTACCAGACAACGGGGTCGCAGAGTTTTGCCCGGAATTCCGTGGAGGCACTTGTGCAGTATCAACAGGCAGTCGACAACAGAGCATCGTTCGGTATATTTTAAAATGTCATACCGGTTACTCACAAAACCTCATTTTATTGCGCCAATATCATTCATCCATTTAATATAATATCAAAAGAACACGACAGAGCCTCTAGGTTCAGACGCATCTTCTTGACGCAAGGTAATGACAACCTAGCGCAAGATTTCGTCTTGTTATGCCCGCGTTGCGCTTGAGACAACGTTTCGTTTTCGTTATTACCTGCGCTAAAACCAAGTCTAACCAAGAAAGTAAACAGCCATTTACCGAAAATTAAAGGCAGTGTTTGAACTATTCATTTCGTATTAGTTCTGGTTATGATTTCACTCTCACAAGGCATGTCAAAGACAGCGCGAGTCAATGTTGCTGTCTTCCGTCAGCAATATAACATCTCGTGTGCAACGGGCTTTAAAAATATACCATTATTCCATACACTCTCGCTATAAAGCAAACCACTTGATACGGGTTTGATTCCTTATGTGCATCTCGTGTTATCTGTATTGCTCGTTGTATCTTTGTCAAAGATTATTCTGTTTGAAGGAATCTATTGGCGCACATGAATAACGCCTTGTATTGCTTGCTACACACGAAGTGTTAATTCCCTTGGGTCAATACAAGATAAATGCACAGGACAGACACGGACGCGGTTTGTTGGCACAGAGTTGGCACTCAGGGTTTGACTCGTTGTTGACGGAGCCCTACTTTTAAGGATATCATTGACTGTAAAACTTCATCTTCATCATATGCTGATTTCGCCGATATGCTTTTTTGAACCTGTATTTCCTTTGTTTATATTTTGTTCTAATCATCATTTCTTAAGTGAGTTGCCCAACTCTTCCCGCCCCTGCTAACGGAAGTGCCAACGCGACGACCAACATGACAGGGGGCGTGGCAAGATTCGTGTGCGATGCCGGCTTCGAACTGAGTCACCTGGTTAACTTAACCTGCCAATCAAATGGTAGATGGAGTGCTGGCGATATCCCGACATGCATCAGTGAGACTACGACGCCAGGTAAGCAATTTAGTCAGGTCAATGTTGAATGAGCCCTTACCTTTTTGTTTTAATCTGTTGTTGTTTTCGTCATAGAAACTAACCAATCAAAAGAAAATAACAAAAAGTTATAAAATATATAAACATAAACAGAATATAAATTTTACATAAGCAAGGAGAAAAAATCTTATGGCATAAGATTTGTTTTAAATATCAAGAACGAAATAAGGCACAATAAAATAAATAAAAAGAGAAAACGGAGAGCTGAATAGCCCATGGGTACCAGAAAGAAATAGAAGAAGGATAAGATGGAGAAAGAAAAAAAACAAGATGAACAATAGTATTTGAATAAATTATGTTAACGTCTGACGGTATTAATTAAATTAGTTGTAAAAGAGATCGTTTGAATAAAGGGAGAGATATACAATTGCTAACATAAATGGAAATGATATTTCGTATATCCTAGCCCCCACGTAGAGAAAAAGGACGTTTGCAGTTGTTTGTTCGGGATCTGGGAAGGGAAAGATTATTGTACCATAGCTGATAAGGTATTGGGGTATAAAATTTGTTTACAGTTAAATAATATGGTGCCATACTATTGAGGACTTTAAACACCAGTGCACTGATATAGAATTTTTGTGAGACTTCAAAGTCTCCCACCGCATTATTTCATGCATTGAAGTAACAGAAAAATGTAATTGAGGCTTTATTTTTCAGAATAGTCCTTCCTAATCTATTTTGTAGCTTTTGTAATTGATTTATATATTTTTCATAAGGAGATTGTCATATTATGTCCGCAAAATTTAAATAAGGTAGAATAACATTTTGATGTATGAGTTTTAACTTTTCTTTTTCTTCTGTTAAGATAATTAACAACATTTGTATAGCGCTTATCACAAAATATGTCTCTAAGCGCTTAAGAAAAATAGAAAGAGAAGGAATTACAGCCAAATATTAAGTTATACATAATAGATAGTGGACAATCGAGGGGGCTGCATATGCAAATAAAAAAGGCTATTTAACAAAAAAGTAGGTTTTTAACATGGATTTGAATTTGTCTGTTGAATCTGCTTGTTTTATACATTGAGGTAAATTGTTCCAGAGTTGAGGGGATGCTGCATAAAAAGTTCGGGAACCATAAGACTGGGTATTGGTGGCAGGAACTATTAAGAGTGATTTCTTGTTTGAGCGCAGGTTGCGGGAGGGTAAGTATTCTGATATCAGCCTTTGAAGGTAGACTGGAGCTGTTTTTGTCAAACATTGGAAAGTCAGCAAGAGGATCTTAAAATCAATTCGTTCCCGGACTCTTAGCATGTGAAGCTCCCTCAACAGTGGAGTGATGGACTCACGTGAACGACGCTTTGCAATAAGTCTAGCAGCTGAATTTTGTACTCTCTGCAATTTGTTAATTTGTGCATCAGGAAGACCATACAGAAGACTGTTGCAAAAGTCAATACGAGACATGACCAGTGACTGAACAAGTCTCTGGGTGGTCTTTTTAGTAAGAAACTGACGGATGCTACCGATTTTATGCAACGCAAATGAGGCAAATGAGGTATTCGATTCTGGATCCTGTATGAAATAACGTTTGTTTTTTTCCTTACCCCTTTTTGTATAAAACTAAATACCTAAAAACTGCAAAGTTATCCGAACAGATAAAATACAAATATCAGTAAATATATGAAGTTTTTAAGTCAAGAATAAAGTAAATCATTTCCTCTTTCCCTACAGTTCTGTCGACGCCCGCTATCATCGGAATATCTGTGGGATCGGTCATTCTGATCGTTTTGATCATGATTGTCATCATTTTGATCTGCCTACCAAAACAACGTCCACCGTCGAGCAGGTATGCTACATTTGTTTGTTGGCGCCAAAGAAATAAAAAAGCACTGTCATCATAATAGCAATGACCTTAACAAAAGCAACTGCCGACAATTTCTATACCCTATTGTACATCCAATATAAACCATGTTGGGATCACGTACTGTATTACGTGTAGTGTTCGCACGTGTTAATATTTCATTGACAGGGCTATTGACGTTGCCTTGACTTTCAAGAAGTCATTGCCATCATGGGATTTCAGGTAGACCTACATTTATGTGTCCTTGTACAGGGCCTTTTAAAGAGGGTGCTCCGATTTGTGGAGGTGTCATAGTATAGTGGTTCTGTCATTAACTTGTCATGTCTCTCAATCCAAGAGTTGAGGGCTCAAATCATTGTCAGGCACTAACGTCCTTTACAGCAAGAAATTAATCCACATTGTCTGTGTATTAAGCTCTTTATTAAACCATATATTAATTTTCCTTAAATTAGAGGGTAAGGGTTAGTGTTACAATTGGCTTGTAGGTTAGGTTTTGAATTAGCATTAAGTTTGGGTTATTGGAATGTAGGGTACCGTGTTAAGCCTAAAAATTCGTAGGAATTTACCGCAAAGGATACACATGGTCGACTAGAAAAGTGTCTAACAACTATCACGAGCTTCACCTAACACCATTACATAATTATTTAGCATTATCCCGTTTAATAATGCTAAATATATTACTTATTGCGGATGTAGCATCGAAAATAATATCTCTAGTGATATTCGTTTGTCTCGCAATGTCAACAAGGGATCTAAAAGATTACGACGTTTCGTGCGCCGCTGCAACACTTCGTCAGGTAATAACATATATTGTAAGCAAGTGTTTTTTATACTCTACGGGCGATCACCTGACAAAGTGTTGCAGCGGCGCACGAAACGTCGTGATATTTTAGATCCCTTGTTGACCAAGATTGCGAGACAAACGACGCCCACTAGCGATGTATTTTCGATATTATCCCGTTTGTTTGTATACTTCATTTTCATTATTATGATGACCTTTTCTTTCATCCTCAAACTTCTTATCGCTCTTTCCATTTTCATTGATTTGTTTATTTTATTAGGAGGGTCAACCCTTCAACATACCAGGCTGAAGTTCATGGAACCCCTACCTACGTCCAGTAAGTTCGTTTAGACATACAGCTGAGTACTGGTGTCAAGCAGTGGCATTGTGAAAGATTAATTATTTTATAATGGTAGTTATAGTTATGATGATAATGATAGTTACAGTAATAATGATAATAATAATAATGATAATAAAAATATAATTATTGTAACGATAATAATATTATTAATAAATACTTATAATGATAACAAAATAAAGATAGTCTTTTAAATTTCAAAATAGACTGGAAAGTCTCTTTATGCGCTTATCCCAGAAACAAAATACAATTTCATGCTAACATATTTATACAGATTAATTAAAAAGATTACTATTAATTCCTATTAATTCCTATTAATGTAGTAAAGAGGAGTAGATTCTGAAGTTTTTAAATGTTAAAAATGAAACGAAACTTGGCTCAATCTTGGCAAAGATCACACGATCTTGGTACAGAAAGGGGTATATGGAACTACACGCACATTCGTCATTGACTGTTGGATGCAAACACTTTAGCTAGTACTAGTCATCTGCCGAATATGTGGGTACTTCAACTCTTCAAAAGCAATCATGTTCATGGGGGCATTTCTACTTCCTTTTAAAATGAAAAACAGAGAGTGAGGAACTCAGCTATCTCATTAACTTCATATGAAAGTCAAAATGAACCGACTCTTCCATAAGATTAACTTTCAATGTTAAATTTTGTTTTGCAATTCAGCACTTGGCCGCTAATAAACAATTGTAAATTAATTTTCTTTTCAAGATTTAAATAATTGAGAAAACCAATGTCATGAAAATATTAATTATTTCATTTCAAATGGAAATGGAATCGTGTAGGATTTTGTCCTTGAGTGTATTAAACGTTACATCGGAGCTAAAGGCCGGGTAGTTATATCTTAAGTCCTTATGACGCACTTAGAAGTGTTATATCATAAGAATATGTGCTATTACATAATAATTTTTGTTATTTCTATTATTAATCGTCGATTTTCTTTGTCTCTCTTTCCCTTTCTTTCTCTGTAGTGCTTAGTCCTGGCAATAAACTTCAATACAACGAGTGGATCGACGTGTGAGGACATAGCTACTATGTTGATATCTCTGCAATGCATGCATGAGCTGATAACTATATAAACGCTTTTTCGTTGGCTCTTTTACTTTTCATAATGTTGTATTAATTTTATTTTTTTTTAATCACAGGAGCGTTTTTTTGCTATTACTCAGACTTAAATGGCTTTGATATATAGAGCATATAAAATGTACAATTATACTATGTGTGTAGCTTCGTCTTTTTTTCTTTTTTTTACATTTTTCGATTAAGATCAAATTTGGTTGTAAATATGAACTATATAGTTGGCACCGTGTTCGTCAACGTTTTCTGAATGATAACTATGATCTATAACTATTATTCATGTCACATCTTTTAATTGTGTAAAAATAACAAAAAATGGTGGTATCCAGATATCAATGTTATACCACTTTGGAAACAAAAATCATTCAAATGTAAAATATAATGGATTATACATGTATCATAGATGCTCACTTTCTCGTAGATTCATTGTTATGATATCTCTGAAATGCATGCATGAGCTGATAACTATATTGACGCTTTTTGTGGGCTCTTTACTTTCAATAAATTGTATCACTTTTTTTTAATCAAAGAAAACGTTTTGTTCCTATTACTCAGACATAAACGGCTTTGGTATAGAGCAAATAAAATGTACTATTATACTATATATGTGTAGCTTCGTCTTCTACATTTTCCGATTAAAATCAAATTCAATTGTCAATAGGAAATATTTAAGATGGCACCGTTTTCGTCAATATATTCTTAATGATAATCATTATCTATAGCCATTATTCATGTCATATCTTAATTGGGTGAAAATTTAAAAATGGTGATATCCAGATATCAATGTGATACCACTTTGGAAACGATAATCATTCAACATGGCAAACCTAATGGATCATATCATAGATGTTCACTTTCTCGTAGATCCATTTTGTAATTCTAGAATGAACGGACATATGTTTCCTGTTTAGCATATCTATCTTTGGCTTATAGATAGCAACTTCATTCAATAGGGGGAAATTCTTTGAATTTACCCATTATAAGAATTACATCGGTATTTTGGGGATAATAGTAATAAGTATGTTTTTAGTTGTTTTCTTTTTGTTGGTTTTGGTTTTACTTTTGCTGTACTGTTTCATCAGTTTGTTTGGGGGAGATTGGTTAAGTTTTGTAAGTTTTTTTGTTTTTAATCCATTTTTGGCAGACATATTTTTGAATAGGTTGATTAATCAGAGCGCGTTTCTATTTCTTTAAGAGCGCCATCTGCGAACAAAGAATGTGTAGTTTTTTCTCTTGCATCGAGAATGACGGAGAGGGAGGTAATCCAGAGTTCGTTAGCTCAAGCTTGATTTAAGATCAGTGTAATAAATTAAATTGGCTTTCATTTATAAATACAACAATACGAACGCTTTTACATGAAATGTTCTTGTCATTGAGCTTTCTTTGTGTAATAATAAACAAACTTAATGATTTACATAAATTATGAGTGCTAATTAATGTGTCTATAGAATTTCGAGGTGTGTTCACAATTTTACTGTTTACCATCTTCATTTTCAAAAAGCATGGTCGTTAATCACCACCATCAACAACAACATCACCAGAAACATCACAATCATATCCATTCTTAATATCATCATCCGTATCATTTCTATCAGTATTATAGTAACCATCATTATCAGCAGCAGCAGCATCCCCATCAACATCACCATTATCATCATCCCCATCACCATCACCATCATCATCACCACTACTACCACCATACTCATTATCATCACCACCATCATCATTATCATCACCACCATCATCATCATCATCACTACGGCCGCTAGTCATCGTTATCATCAACAGCAACATCATCTCCATCATCACTTAAATATCCACCATTACCACTATCCACATCATCATCATCATCATCATCATCATCTTCACCATCATTATCATCGTCATTATCATCATCATTCCTTTCGTATCGCCCGTCTTCGAAGGAATGGAACAAACAGCTGGTGACCTCTAGCGAATTAAGCAGAAGAGAATACGCTCGAACATGTCAAGGTGTTTTTCGCTTTTTATTACAAACGAATACCATGTACAAAGTATGTTGTGAGACATTTCCATGAAATATCACAACCATAATGCTTCACGAGTGAAGATAAGTGAATGATTGTATTCTTTACAAATTCATATAATATACGTTGATTTTTAGTATAAAACTAACCACAAAAGAAAAGAAAAAAGTCAATAAATCAAAACATAGTCAGCATCTGTGGAAGAGGTTATACAATATGTAAAACATCTCCTCTTTTATACAATAAATAATTAAGTAAGAATGTACTCTTTTGCAAGTCAAGTTGGATAATAAAGTCAAGATGAATTTGAAATCGAAATGTGTATATAAAAGACATGAAACTGTTTTAAAGAGGTTAGATAGGATAAAAGCGAGAGAGAGAGAGAGAAAGGGAGGGAGAGAGAGAGAGAGAGAAAGAAAGAAAGAATTACAATAGAAAGATAGAGAGAGATAGATGGGGGATAATGGAATGGGTATGATTTTCTAGGAAAGTAGCACCCTTACACACACAAAAGGACGATTATGACAGTGTCCCAGGGATGTACAATAAGTCTCATTAATTACAAAAACAAAAAAGGAATACCTGTTATCACTCATAATATGGAACAGTGTTGGTCGAAATGGGCTTATATATAAGGCATATCGAAAAATTAATATCAAAACAAGAGATGATCTTTAAATTTCTTCGAACTGTCAAACATAGAATTAGTAAAAAATCAATGCAATTCTACGTTATTGTGTAGAGCATAATCAAGATAACAATTTGTTACACATAGGGATATTTGTGATTTTTAAGTTTCTACAAAGGGTTCTTCATTAAATTTAGCCCCTCCCCCCCCCCCCCCCAAGAAAAAAACAAAAAACAAAACATAATATTAATATTAAAAATAATAATAATCACAATAAATATGATGACGATAATACTAACGATGATAATAAATAAAGGAATAACATTCATAATAATAAATAAAAAACAAATATGATAAAGTTTACACGAATATGGACACGTGTAAGGGATTATTATTCATAACATACTTAAATTTGACATTTCAGTTTTAACTGTAAATCCTTAACGTAATATTAAAGGGAAGAGCAAAAAATACAAGCTTACAAAATATTGAAAAAGTAACAATACACCGGTGCTACAAAACTAGTTTGAAATGTTGTTTATATGACCTGACTACACTTTCGATCAAACCTTGCTTTAATAATTTATCATTATTATCCTGATCAATACTATTATCCTCATTATTGTTTATTATTAATTTGTTCCCTTTTACCACGCTGTTGGTCGTAATCCACTATACATTACTGTTCATATTCAAAGGCATGTCTTTTAATATTTACATATCAAAAACTCTCATATCTTTATCACATATTTCATCGCGACACTATTCTTGAGAATGAAAGGCATTGTGCAAAATGAATAATGATAATTAACAATTCATAGAGAACTATATAGATAGGTTAGAAACTTGTGTATAAATACAATAAAAACATTGTGTGACTCAGTTTATTCTTTTCACCATACAAAATTGTGTTCAATTTGTTCAAAATGAAAATAAATAAGTAATCAAACTCCCAAAGTATTATACTTTGAAGGAAAATATAGGACCCGGTGAGGGAGGTTTGACGTGGTTGAATTTTTTTTTTATTTTCGAAAGAAGATAATGTTTTAACGAAATTACTAACATAAATAAATATGATATATTACAAGATATAAACAGTTATGGTCGATGGTGACAGTATCAAGAATGAAATAAGTTTATATTAAAGCATTCATTTTTGTTTCTTCCAAAGATAATCCAATAATCATAGTTCTTATAACTAAAAATCCAATTAAATCTGAAGATCTTCTTTAGAAAGACCAATCATGTTATGCTTTTTTATTTTTCCAGATAAACAAATGTTGAATTACAGCTTTTAGTCAGAATGCCCGGGATTTTTTCTTTACTATCAAGACAGGAGATGAATTTAATAATAAACTTTTTGTGACACAGAAATCTTAAAATACATGAGAAAAAGATTATCTAATTTGAAAATGTCTTAGAATGTGAATACTACAATCAAATTTGACGGACAAAATAATATGAATACTTGTGCATTCATTCATAACGCAATTATTATCAACATCTTTGCCTATTACATAATTCATTGAATTTCCTGAGGCGAATACCTTTATATAATGTGAATCATCTACTTCCATATCTAACCGTGACAAATACAAAATATCATCATGACCATTAACCATGTGAACGAAAACGACTGAATTCATGTGCATCCTTTTTTTTTATCACAAATTATCGCAAAGTATTTCAAAATGTCTGCTTGCACGATTGCGTAGGTTTCGCACAGAATTATGACAAATATATTAATATTTGTAGTTTGATAATGTAAAAAACAAAAACATCCATGTTTGTGACGATGGATTTAAATCCACTGTCATCCCAAAGTTCTAAGCTACTGCTAATAGATGGAAATCGAACTCACTAACTCTGAGTTAGTTTCCTAAAGAATAATCAAAATATATTTTAAAAATGAATAAAAACGACTAAAGTAATCCTATTGCACCAATACCTGCCCGAATACACTTGGAAATATATTTCAATGTTTTCTTCGCATAGCGTTGAAACGACATGTTCAGAATCGAGAGCAGTAAACAAGGAATGAATAACTTAATTCATCTATTTAGAAAACATCACCTCAACCAATTTCTTAAGAAACATCAAAGGTTCGAAAAACTTCTTTGTAGCCAAGTGAATAAATAAGATAAGATGCAGCAAAAGGCCGTACTGTGCATTTTGTTTGTGCGTTTATTATAGCCAAGAAAATAATATAATAGTACAAAGGGGAAAGGTTTTTAAGTAAACTTCGATCTGTGAACCTTCATGTTCAGCGTTCACGCCATCAAATCAACTATTCTACAAGTATAAAGCATTGCCTTGCCCATCACATAACAGAAGATACGCACGATGTTGGAATCGTCGTCGTATAAGGTATAAATACAAGACACACATTCACCAAAAAATATACACTACAAAAAAAACATGGAATAAATATATACAATATAAAGGAAACATTGAATATTTTTCTAAACATTTCAGAGAAAGGCCCTTTTTTCATAGAAAATAAATCTATTTACAATAAGAACTGTTTGATATACTTTGTACAGGAAAATCGCTACGAACAAAAACGGTGGTTTATAAAAAGGGGATATCCAAAGTTTTGATCCATCATTACGCTCGATTTCGGAGGACTATCCAACTCGAATGATTTGTATCTGGTGGGACATTCAACTTATGGTGGGAAATAGTTGGTTGCATAATTTGCACTTGATCATTCTATGTTTTCATCCTGAAATATAGCTTTTTTTTTCAATATAGTTTGTTCGACAGGCATTATAATGACGGAAAACCAGAAGTGTTTGTTTCAAGACATACATATAATTACGTATTGGAACCAGCATTCAGCATACTCAATGGAAGGGGATCATGAGCTAGTTGAATCGTTGTTATTGATTGTGGTGATGATGGTGGGTAGATTGGGGTTATTAAACGACAGGGGTGCCATTTGTTACCCCTGTACGTAGATCCAGAACGTTTGTACCCCTTGGTTCCCCAGCGGGACCGGTTGAGATGACAACTACACTGGTATCGGGCGACGCCGCCATTGTGGTGGCCGTAAGATCATGAGGACTGTGCCGCATCTGTTGTGGATGATGTTGCTGGGGTTGCGATCCTGGATGATGGTTGATGCTTGGGGTGCTGCTGTTGCCAGCGGGGGAGGTGGTGGTTGTGACGTTTTGTGGCGATACAACTCTGTTATGGGGGTCGCCGACCAACCCAGCTTGCGATGAGGGATGTAGATGTGCGTTGTGGCTTTGAGCTTGCAACAGGTATTGCTGATGCTGCTGGTGCTGTTGCTGATGTTGCTGGTGACTGGCCTGATTGTGGGTTGACATCTGGGCATGCGCCTGGGGGCTGCCTTGTTTGGCTATAGGGTCATAAAAAAGGTTGGGAAGAGTTACATTCATTGGCCCTCATTGGTAGCTATAATCTGCGCACGCGTATACAAGTTTGTGATAATGAATGAATGATTGGTTTGGATGGGATGGGTGGGTAGGTGGTTGGGTGGGTGGAAGGGTGTGTGGGTGAGAAAAGAAACAAAGAGACAAACAGAATACAACAGATTAGAACAAACTTGGGTTACACAAAGGGAGAGGTCATATGAAGGAAGATTTACACAAAAGACGAATGGTTGAAAGGAATACAAGAAAATGATCACATGAATCACAAACTACACATGCAAATTATGATGAATATAGTTATATTAACTTAAATTAATTTAAATGACTGCATGTAGAAATAAAGTATGCATGCTAATACGACGAAATGGCAATATCATGTTGTTCTGTTTACGCCAAATGATATTTTTGATCTTTAATCTTAAATTCATCATCATGAGTAAAGATTAAAGAATTCAATTTGGTAATGGAATCTACAATGCTCGTGGCCTAGTGTAAATTTTCACTTGGTCGGTAAATAATTTTGTGATAATAAGTAGTAAATCTGCATAAGTAATGAAAGTGTGGAAAACCAAAATACTAGATTCACATGAGTAAGCAGCCGTTTTTTCATCGAATTAACATCATTATTCTGGTCGTGGCAACAAAATGGTGAGATGGTTTTATAACTGTCCTGTTTAGTTTTTAACGTGATTCAAAAATACAAATTTTACAATAATATAGATGTTAGTGAATTCAAACATGATAGCTAGTCTCTTCACAAGCCGTATCCCGTCATTTTTGTGATTGATAATACTTACAGGTCTACTTACTTAGCAGGCTCTGGCTACCAGTATAGCGTTGCCAATCGTTGTAATGGCCTGAAACTGAGAATTGGGCGTGGGGATGGTTGTACTGTGAAAACTGGGAGGAATATTCACCTGGGAAAAGAGCGAAAACAATGAGAGGAAAAGGAAGAGTTAAATAACCTACAGTTTCACTATAGCACTGAAGATGCATCATCAAATGGTAATCGATTTCTTAGAAGGACAAGTTTATCATCGTTTTTTTCCATATTTGGGTTAGGTTAATCGGTACTTTTCCCTTCAAATTAAGACTATGCAACTCTAACAGCCATCATGACATGTGGTCCATCAGTTTGATAAAGAAAGAGGTCATGAGAGTGAGGAAGGGAGAGAGCGAGGAGAGAAAGGGAGAAACCAATAGTTAGATAATTTTATCATTTTTGTCTTCAGCAATTCATTTTGGGGTGGGTTAAAACGATTTAGTGATCAACATAAAGTTTGTCCACGTAGAAACAAATTCTTAAAATGACTGTAAGTCCACGCCAGAAAAAGCGTTGGTTGGTAAGCCGCCATTTTGTTAGAACTTAGTCTCCACTACGGTTGTTTTGAGCACTCACCTTCCCGTCCGCTATGGCTGTAAGAGCCACCGCCCGGTGGAAGCACTAGAGGAGGCACGATACTGGCCACCGAGCCGCTGGAATAACCGCCTTGAGATGAGGCTGGGTAGCCGTGAAGTGGGGTCATATCTCGACTCTGGCCTGAAATGTAAAGAAGGATGGATGGATTGAAAATCGAAATATTTTGAAGGTTTGACAACGTCTTGCATCTCAACAAAAATTCTCAATCTTGTCTGGAACAGCTAAATAAAGGCACAGTTGCATAAAAAAAAAGATGTTATTACCTGTTTGATGATAACCTGATGTCACCGCATGATGGCGCTGTGCTTCTAAACTCGCATGGTATTCTGAGGCGCTGGAGATAGGCATACCGACCTGATAACGAGAAATAAAAGTACAACAATCAAGCTTCAAATTTGAAGGGGAAAAAAGATGCATTGATATCTGAAGTGATTCTTAAATCTTTTGACCTGTTTTGAGGAGGACATTAATAACTGTAGTGTATGCACTGATCTGGATCTATGTCAAATCGTAAACTTTTTAGACAACATTTGATGAAATTCCTTTTACATTTGTTTGTGTAAGTGAAGTACATGTACAAACATGCAACGTATGCATGGAGTTCAATGAACATAAGTGAATTAGACTATGCTTGGTTTTTCTTTTGTGAAAAAAATGGACCAATTAGGCATCCAACGTTTAATCCCACTCCTGACACCAATAATGACATAGTAAGATATTTTCGAGTTGGTTGAAAGGCATAAAATAGTACCATCTTCCTGGTAATCACCTGACCACGGGCATCCTGGGCGATTTCCTTGCGGTAGACGTCGGGGTAGAGTGAGGGGTTACAAGCCTTCTCCATCGCTTCGATCTGGTGGGGAGAGAAAGCACCACTGTTCGTCTTCATCATCTTGCGGGCTTCTTCGGCCAAGACAGACTGGCCATCATGATGCCCTGGTGTACCATCTGTAAAGAAAAAGAAGAAAAAGAAAAAGATTCATTATAAATATTTGATCGTGTTTTCTATTATTTTTTTCCTATAATCCATGATGTCACAAAAAGTTTCTGGAACCCAAATTGTCAAACCTATATTAAGGTCGAGGGATATAACAGAAGATAGTGATGCTTATAATTATATGCACATGCATCTTGGTAAGATTCGAACCAACAACTTTCTGATTGGTGGTCAAGAATAATAACCACTTCACAAAAGTTATCGGAAATTCGCTAATTATCTTTTGAATATAGAGTTATTACATTTAACATAAATAACAGTATTATAAATATAATTTGCAGTTGTCACCGCCATGATCATACTCATCACCATTGCCACAATAATCATCATAGTATCAATTGCATTGTCATCATCGTCATCATGATCATCATTATTCCAATCATCACTATCATCACCATTATTGTCATCATAATTCCCACCATCACTATCATCACCATCAACATCATTGTTATCATTCTCATCACCATCACCATCATTGTTATCATTCTCATCATCATCCCCTATAATTCATATACATCTCAGCATCTCAAGACAAACATGTCCCAAACATTTGAAGAGACAGTTTCCATGACAACGACTTCATCGCGTCTCCATCCTTCTCGATCGATTCCAGCCCTTGTTAATATCAACGAAAGTAAAATGAATCGCTTAATCACCTAGCTGAGTGAAAAGCATCAGGACAACTTTATTCTTATCTATGTCGTTTCGTGGAGGATAATTCTTCTTTTTACAATATCCACACATACGGGGGGTACTACGAATACGGATAGCTTACACGTGTTTTGAGTTGTTTCTCTTTGCTTGTCTACTTCTTGTCTTTAACACCTCCCTGTATTTCTAGATGAGTTATGGATACACTAATTCTTTCCATGTATACAATCAGATATCGTAGAAGGTTGAACTACACAAACGAAACTAATGTGAACATAATCAGTATAATGATATCGTCATGCAGTAGACTATATATATTAGGTGAATGTGTAAAATGAATAAAAGTGTAATAGCATGCTTTAATATAAATGAACCTATTTTGGTCTTTGCTTTAAATTCTAGATAATATCAGGATGTCTGGTAACATGTTTATCATTGTTTCCCTTTAATGTTATGCTTATTATTTAAGCTTAATCAATTCACTTTCTACAACGTAAGATATCAACGTAAAGTTTTCAGTCAAGATATTCATATAATTATGTTCATCCTCATCCAGATATCAAATTTTCGTGTCAATCTCGTTTGACAATTCAAACCGCAATGGCATATTGTAGGGTCATAAACAAAATGCGTTTGTTCCTTTTTCACCTACTATAATTGATATATTAGTTTAGAGTTATCAGTCAACCCAAGGATCTCATCACCAACCACCCAGTCTGTCCTCTTTCATCATGTAGGTTTCGACTGGACAAAGCAAGATGTGTAACACAGGAGGGTGTAGAGTTTAATAGCGAGAATACTTCTGTTGGTTTGGTAACCAGAGTTATGATTTGTTTTCTTCGCGATATTTTTGTTATGTCCGTGATAATGTCAAACCGCATCTTTTCTTTCTCCATCTTCGTGTATAAATCCTCGGTCTGGGGTGTATACGAAACAAGGAGTTGAAATGGTCGGGGTGGAGAGCGGTGTAATGTTAGAGGATAAGAACCTTCGGTCGGCGTCGAGCGAACGCCGAGGTCGGGGAGAGCGACGATATCGGATCTAAACTGTCACTGAGTCGCAATCTCTGCTTACAAATTGACGAGTTGGAATATCAATATATCATGCTCCAACAGTAATGAATGGGCCGTCTGTTTGTGCCATGTCGTAATGGACAGTTCTGGCTTTTGTCACCGTGCTGGTGGTTTTGATGAACTTATCAGCAACTTCAAATTAAATTCCTCCAAAGTCAATGCTTCAAATACATGTCGATTTTCAGGGATATATTTTTTTTCTTTTCTGCTGTAAGGGGAAATATACATTCGTACTTAAGCTGACAAGATAGACAGATGAGGAAAACGTATCCAAATCTTCACAAAACATAGTACCTGTGGTCAATAACAATTATCAGAGAGAGGAGCACAAGAAATATGGAAATCAATGGAGCGGTTTAAGAAGGGGATAAGATAAGTTGAATTCAATTCTTATAACAACAAAAGGATGCTGGTGACGAAAGAAACATTTGACAAAGGAGAACACGGTTTATAAAGGAGAGAAAAGCATAGGCTTTGTGACTTCATTCTTTTGTTTGGTCAAATTTAGCTTGTGTCCAGCCATTCCATTCGTACTCAACGATGCACTGGAGGTACAGGTACAAATACCAGAGTCAGGGTCATCGTCTAGTGCCACGATGGCAGTCATCGTCCCGCCAGACGGCCCGGCTAGAGTTACCCCTGGTTGCCGTCTAGAAATCAGGAGGGTGAACCCGACACTAACACAACACTATGAAATGTAAACTTAGAACATGAAGCTTTCCAAACTTAGACCCGAGGTTTGGTCGATTGCTGGATTTTCAGAAAGCCTTTTCGCGGATTTTCAAAATTGAGGTGTATCTTTAAAAAGCAGAGGCACTTCATAGACTCTTTATTCTGTACCATTGCTCTGTGAGAGTTCAATGTACGCTTTCCATATTCCCGACGATTGCTTGAAAAGATCTTGCGAATTTTCTGCCATTCCTTTCATACCCCATATACTATTCTTCAGTCGAAGAAATAGATTTTGAGAGACGAATTTGCAACCTAAACATGAAACGTGATTTTGAAGCAGATCTGGGGACCTGAAACACGTAAAGTAATGCTTCATCAAAATAAGGTCATTTTTATGTCAGGAGTGGGATTTATATAGTGTTCTAATTCTTTGGCATTTTTTCTCAGATAGATACAAACTATTTATTCAGTCACGTGTAATTGTTTAAGTTCAGGAGCCTTAAAAGTAATACGGAGACGCAAAAGCTTTTTAGCAAAACTTTAGCTTCCGTCTTTCCCCTTTTTATTTTAACTTCTGATGGATGAAGGGGATGTTATAGCTATCAGTTTGGCGCGAGTGCACTTCAAGTCTTCAACATCCAAAAATAAAGGGAAAAAAGGTACAAGAAATCCCTTGGGATGACCCTCCGATCTATCAAGCTCCCTACATCTCAACTGACACTGCCCCTTAAAATACTTCTCCTCCAGTCATATTGCTTTTATCCCCTTCCTTTACCCCTCACCCTCTCTTATCCCCCGTTCAACATCTGTCGCGCAGTAGCAGCAGCAGTTCAACCCGGGTCCGTTTATTAAGTACGCGTGTCACCGTAATGCCCCCACCCTGGCGCGCACGCTTTTCTCGTTAGTAAAAGCAGCAGGCGTCGAAGAAATCCGATCCTTGCCGAGCGCCGTTCGGCTCACTTTCGACCGCGCGCGCTCTCGTAAGAAATGTACATCACAAAGTCAACTAGGCCTGACGTAGAACAAGAGAAGCCACTTTCCAGGTTGTCCAACTGTCTTCAAGCTTTAAGTACCGCCTAATTCAGAACCCATTTGTTGGTTTTTAGATTTCCTAATGCCTCGTGGCAGAAGGATCAGGTATTGCTAAAATTGTTTTCGAATCCTCCCCTTGCGTTCGGGGACCTATACCGACTGCTCGTACGTACATGTATATTCTTCAAGTAGCTGATGATATCACACGGTATTTCCAAACCCAAGAGAAACCTTCTATGCCAAAAGCAGATGAAATTTTGTGTCTAATTTTTTTCTCTCATTATTATCAATATCCAACGCATTGTATTTCCTAATTGCACAGTACGATGAAACGGGGGGAAAGAGAACAAATATATAATTTGAAATACAACAAAAATGGCTATTGAATATGAGACCCGACAACACTTAAACTGACGTTCACACACAAAAAAGACACTATGTAATTACCATGCTTATTATAGATAACGTAAACGTAATTAACGAGATTCATTTCAAACTAAACATACTAAAAAAAGGAGGCGTTCTGCAGTAATAATCACAACCCTTTAAAACAAAAATGTTAATTCTTACGATCAAAAGTTTTCAGTGCGGTCTCTCTTTCTGACCATATGTACATCATCTATACAGGGTACTAAATTTACGCCAATATTTGATTTGATGACCTGCAAAAAAGTACATTTCACGACCTCGCCCCATTCTCTTTCACCATGGACAAACAAAGCTGAAGTCCCATCTTCGATCATTTAGGAACACTTTAGATAATCCCATAATGATACCCTTTTTTTCATTTGAAAAGGGTTCAAGAGTCTGCAAGATAATAGGATGGGCAAGTGATACACTTTTGTAATTATGTTCTATATGGATAAGCAAGGAAGTATTACTTTCGTGTCGAAGAGAGGTTTTGACTTGAAAGACACTTAAGAAACGTGAATAGCATAGATAGGATGTCGTATTTATAATTCTAAAAACTTATCGGGTTTGTAAATCAACTGGAAATCTGTTGTTGTTGTTGTTGTTGTTGTGTTTTTGTAATCGTTATCTTTACACACTTGCAAAGGAGAAAACGGATGTCATTATGCAATTACAAGATTTTGGGTTTTCAACTTTGTATTCCAAGATGGCGCCTCCAGTTTCACGTTTATCAGTTAATTGAGATCATCGTGGTTGTGAATGTATCTCTTTCATGAGCTTACTCTCGTTTCAATTATCCAGCACTTGTCTCGTTTTTGGCAAACAAAGATTCAGGTTGACATATGGAGATTGAAATTTAAGGGGAAAAGTTGCACATAAAACTATCACTTTATTCAAATAAAGAATGCATTTCGATTAAGTATTTTACATCAAGAGGCCCTCAGATGAGTGTATTACCTTTAAAAAAAATACTTGACTTAATGTAATGACTTTGAATTTAATTACATAACTTTTTACCATGATCATTATGTAATATCTATATTAAAGAATATTCAGTTTGCATTGAGGGTATGGGACTCAGATTGGATTCAAATTGCATTACCTCCTTTAAAGGTTGCGGACATGTTTTGTCAACCAAACTCATTTATTTTCTGGTATTTAATCAACCCTGTCAAGACCTAAAATTAGCCTGAATAGCTTCTATTTCTGCCCCAATTTCAAACCTTTCTCTACTTGATTCTTTAGTCCTTATCGACAGGTAAGCATAAGCCTTAGATCGCTCGCTTTTGTTCTCTACCCCCTCACTACCCCCATCCATTGTTTAGAGGAAATTCGTCCCCCTCTTCTCCTCTTTATCATCCCCTCTGCCTTTAACTAATAGATCAATCCTGTGAAGAATAGAGCTTGGGTTTTAATCTCTCCTGGGTCCTTCTTGAGGTGGACTATCAATTTCCGTTCTCCGTTAATCCCAGGGCTTGATTCCTTTGAAGGGAAATGTACCCCATAGTCATCCAATTCTTCTCTTAAATCGCTACTTAACCGCGCTCTATTACTTACTTGAGAAGCCATTAAGTCGTAGGCTACGCCAAGAGTTCGCTCCAATTGAAAACATGTCGGTCAATCGAAGGTTTACCCTTATATGTGTATTTAAATCGGTATCTACATCATTAATCATCCCTCTCTTTTCCTTAATGTGTATCTCGTGTAACCTTAGACATCTCCTATAGTTATTTGATTGTCATGTTCTAGGTGTAGAGAAATATCAAGGTTTAGCACACTTAAAAGGCTTTTTTGCGACCTCTTTTTAAATTTGACGTTAAACTGGTCATTATTTCAGATTAAGAATTGAACTTATTTCTTTTTGGTTATTAGCAAAGTAATAACATATTGTCACGAAGAGAATCATACAAAGAATTGATATTTGCAGAAATTGTAGAATTAGCTTAGTTATGTAGCAGTTAAGAAAAATTATATTTAATTTAGTTGTTAATTTATGATACAAGTAAAACTAATGTTACAAGTGGATATGTACAATATTACACTGAATCTAAAATTATGGTAAAAATAAAAATGTTAGGATATCATAAGCAGTGATCATATTGGACGGCTTTACGCTCTCACGGGTAGCCGCATGCATTAATTTTGGACACGGGCTGTACGCTTTGGAGTATGAAATCATGACCAGTGTTATCAAATTTGATCTCCAAGTATAATTTCAATTTATCTTCGCTCAGCTGGACTTACAATCAACGAATGACCTCTAAAATGCACTCCTCCAGAAGCACTATGGATGCACACACGGTCAGTAGGCTTCACTTCCTTCTATACTTTCACTTCTCTGAACCAACGGTGAAGGGGTTCTCATTGGCGCCTTTTTCGCTTTACCGCGCATCGGTCTGTAATGACTACATAACATGCTTTTACATGTCCGTATTAGTACTGTACGTAATCTCTTCCCGAAACCTACCCGAAAGCGAAAATCGTGCACAAATCCATAGTTGTTGCTACTTTAGTTGGCTATGGGAACTTTCCCAGTGGAAATAGGGACTGATGGCGATGGAGGTAGCTGCTAACATGGAGAAGGGCGAGGAACATCTTAATTCGGCGGAAATAATTGGTCTTCAATTATTAACGCATACTATCATTATGTTGCACCCTACATGATGTTATGGCGAAAACGAAGAGGGTAGAATGAAGAGGGTAGAATGAATGGGACACACAGGATGAAAAAATGAGTTTGTGGATAACGTGATTTTACGCTTTATATCGTCTCAAGACTCAATTATCCATTTCTTAATACCCATAGGCAAATTGTTTTGATCAACAACTCTAACTGCCTTGTCAATAATGAGGTACACTGCTTATCATTTTGAAGGACAAAAAATGGCGTATAGCTCAAAGAGAGCATTTACACAAATAATAAATAGCCCTCTCCTTTATAACGATTTTCAGCGAATGCGCCAGTGAATGCGTCAGTGGTGCGTCAGTGAATACGTCAGTGAATGCGTCAGTGAATGCGTCGGTGAATACGTCTGTGAATGCGTCAGTGAAAACACGAAAAAGGGAAACTTGAGGCAAGTAAGAAGACAAGGTGTTTAGATTGAGGGTGGCAGATTTTCAGCACGTTCCTTCTGCAAAACTAAAACTTTAATCATTCCAGACTCTCATGCGCTCCATTACCGAGCGCATAGAACTGAAGATGACACTTACATACGAACATCATCCTCCCCGTCATCATGATATACAACCATCACCCACATCTCATACGCCCTCGAAGCGACAGCGCACCCATCTCTACCTTAAGAAAATACAAAAATCCTCAAGCAGCTGATTTTGTCATTTTCAAGCTGCGTAAGCGCTAAATATCCATGTCTAATTTCATGAAGGTTTTGCCGGCTGGAAAATCATTATTTTGAGGTGAAATTGAAGAATGAAAATGATGATGCGAGGGAAAGTGCTGTACCATATTTCCCCCTATCTCTCTCACTCATATATACGTTGGTTATGACAAGGAAAAAGAAAACCTAGTCCTTTGCGGTTATCGAAAATGGCGGAGTGCTTCAGAGTTGCGGATGCGTAAATATTCCTTTTTAAGTCTTTTTCAATTAACAATAACCTTTAAAAGAATATTCAGAATATTTGAATGATATTTTGAAATCTATTTTATGAGATTCCACGTAAAATTCTAAAAGATATCATTATCTATGTGTTGAAGTAATATTTAATCCCGAAGCTTGCTACCTTTTGTTACATTGGACTTTAAAAAGACATGATAAAGAGGGGAAATGAAAAAGTAAAGAAATACAAATGGGGAAGAGAGAACTAGCTAGAGGAGAATCAAATTGATATTAGCTTGATTTTTTTTTTATAAAGCTCATGGGAGGGGGGATGGGATGGATTACCCGCGATCATCGGTAGAAAAGAGGTCACGGGCAGTATGGAGACGGGACAGCTATAGCGTAGGTTTTAATGAGAACCCTCATAGGGTTACCGTCGATGACATTATTATCCCGTATTAGATGCTCATTGGATGGGAGTGGAGGGGATAGAAGGAGGGTTTGTGATTGTCTGCGGCGTAGCAAGGCATTGAAGGGGCAATGGAATGGGGGAGGGGCGCCAAGGTCTGTGTTAAAGGGTCATCGGATGGAAAGGGAAGAGATGGGCAATGGCGTAGCAAGAGGGCATGAATTGAGGGGCTCTGTATGACGTTGTGGGGTTGGCAAAAGCATCGACCTTATTGGGTGGGTGAAATGTGAAACAATAAGGTAAACGGATATAGGGCGGTGTGGGAGGGGTCCTTAGGTCCTACTCTCACATTGTTTTCACCCTCTCCCGTCCACCCGAAAATCATCCAACGACGATGGAAACGCCATTAATCTCAACCACAAAAACAACCCCGCCTCCCCCTTGCTCTCTCTCTCTCTCTCTCTCTCTCTCTGCTCTCTCCACCCCCCCCCCCCCCCCCCCCCCCTTTGGCATGTACCCATGTAGATGCAAGAAAAAGAAAAAGAAAGAAGCGGAAAGTTTCCTTTTGAAGGTAGGAGCAGATATGCATGAGGAGAGAGACGGGTAGACAATCAGGCAAACTGATAGACAAACTACCAAAAAGAAAAAAACATTCACGGGACACATATAATATAGTAAGGGTCTAGAGAATAAAAAGAAAGGATTTTAAAGCTAGCTAGCAGAGGCAGTATAGAATCAATGAACTGACGGCAACGTTCACGATCCGTGGCGCTCAAAAGCTAAGGGGAGACGAGTGCAGGGGAAGAAGATCATCATCATCAGGAACAGAAAAAAATGGAAGTAAGTCGTTAATTGAGATCGCAGTCTCGCTCCCTTCTCTCTCAGCCAGTCTGTCTTGGGAGGCGGGCTAGAAAGTGAGATGGTTTGAATCTCGATTCGTTGGGACATCCTTCATTCCGTTCTCCCATTTCGACGTCCATATCAAAAGATCGTAAGTCACAAATTTCACCCGAAAGAATCAAATGATCAACATTGCAGATCAAATGTATGTTCATTATGCATTCAGCCGCTAATCAATTAATCAAATCTAATCAAACCAAATGATCCATTTGCAGGCAAAGAATGTCGTCAATAACTTCTTCCGACCTCGCTACATTTAGATTATTCCTAAATTTACGATAGTGACATTTTTTTAAAATTGTTGATAAAATGTTGGCCCTCCCACAAAACTCTTTAGACATTTACAAAATAAAAATTATGGATTTGAACAAAATGAATGTTTACTCTCAACGTATAGGTCTACAAGCACAAAATTATGTCGTGCAAGAAGTGTTCGTAATTGGTGATAACTGCCTTCTTGCACTCGGCCTACTGGTTGATGGAGATGGAAAATAAGAAAACAGGTTTCCATCCTAAAAATAATTGTTCATCATCCGTATCACTGATGTATTTTCAAGACAAACCACCCCAAACGAGGACCCCATTCTTACGGATGCGCACCAGTAAAAAAAAATCTGTGAACCGATTTGCTATATTTTTATTCCTCATAACTCTATCTAAGGATTATACTTCCAAAATTGTAATCAGAATCGATGTGTACCTTTTTTTATGTTGTTCTGACGTTAACACAATTCTGACTTGTTATTGCTTCAATATGAGGCTTCTCATTTTGTTGAGCCTCATACAGATCGATCCCTTTATTGTTTTTTTGCTTGTTTTTTTTGGGGGGGGATAATTCTTCAATGTTCACGTTTATTTCTTTGAATTGCGAAATTGCATTTCTTTAGATAAATGAAAAGCATTGTCAACAAGTATTGATTCACTCTATTTTTGGAAACATTAACATGGTTAATCAAGTCAAATCAAATCGTCAATAATTTCTTCCTGACTGCGTTATATTAGGATTATTCCTAAATTTACGATAGTGATATTCTTGAAAAGTGTGGATAAAAACATGTTGGCCCTCCAACCAAACTCTTCATACATATTTTTTTTTAAAGCACTAACACTCAAATGGTCAATGTTCTCTCTATTGTCTTAAATAAATATAATTGTAATATGATAGTTAATTTCCTGCAGTCGAACTCTTACGCAAGATGTGGTCTTTCAGGCTAGTCCCATGTATACAAATTCCTATTTGGTCTTGGCTAATGCAACAAACTAACTTTTATACAGAGCTATTTTTTTTTTTTTTTTGTATCATGCCTTTATTCAAGAGATGATAAAAATATAATTCTTATCGGTAACTAGACATGATCATGAAGGAGATCTTTGGACCAGTTATACCGGGTCCCCAGTGGTTCCCAAACGAGCCAATAATATCATCAGTTCGCGTACTTTATTGCTAGCATTCGAGTCCCTTAGGGAGGGATTACTGAGCTCCTCGAGCGGAGCGGGCACTGATGCGCGTCGCCCAAGCTCCGGCGGGACGATAGAATGACGCTACGCTACACGATTTGATTTCTCCTGCAAAGAAAATGTGGGGTTACACGACTGTCGTGCAATAAGGATATGATGGTGAATCGGGTAGGATAAGGCCGAGGTAGATTTAGGCTTGGAAAGGTCCTATTTTCGAGAATGAAGGGGATGAAAATAATCGTTTCATACAAAAAGGAAATTAAGACATAAAAACTGTCTACATGCCTTGTGACTAAGGAATTACGATTATTTTCTTCCTAAATGAGGGATAATGCATAAGAATTTTTATTTATAATTAGCACATGCACGGTAGCACTGACTGTGAGAAACAGAGGTGTTTTCCTGACCCCAATTAATGCCAATGTGACTATTTTAGTTAACCGTTTTTTCATCAATATAATAATTCTGACCACTGATAGTGATACACTTTACACCAGACCAAGTCAAACGCTTCAATAACTAATATGGTATTTGAATCTTAACCAATCGAACTCCATAGACGGCCTTATAAACTTAAAGAAAATGCTCTGTCTTTATTAAGACCTGAGCAATTTATTAGCTGGCAACCCGAGGACGACCGAGGACAGACAGTAACTCCAGGCCGACCGTCACCCGATTGACGCTTCGTCATCCTCCGCTAGCTCGCTCATAACGTGCTAGACTCATCAGCGAGGCTGCGAAGCGTGGAAAGAAATTCGTTGCAGTGCGTCCCGAGACACCAATTTACCCAAATTCCCATTTTTAGCATACAGAGATTTTTCTTTCCCCAGAATTTCCCCCAAAGTTACAAAAATTGGAAATATGAATGCGATTCCATTTTTTATTTTCGTGAGGCATTTCTCATTTTCTTAAAATGGAGATCATTATGTTCAGGGTCGAGGAATGAGTTTACAAAATTGAGATATTAGAGGGGACCGGTGAAAAATTTAAACATAGATTGCAAGATAGGTAGAGAGCGATACCTATAAAGAGACGAGACTGATTGAGGTATAAAGGGAGAGAAGAAAAGATAGTGAGGGAGGAAATACATTTTGCATGATTTTCTAATACATAGATAGGAATTGAGCAATTGTCGATTATTGTAGCAAACCAAAATAATACGGTTCGCAAGGTTATATCACAGATCAATTCTCAAAGCTAAGAAAGGGATCCCACAACCCCCCCCCCCAAAAAAAAAAAAAAAACACCCCCCCCCCCCCCCTTCCCTCTCCTACTCCCTCTCCCTCTCTATCCCTCTCTCTCTCTCCCTCTCTCTCTCTATCCATCTATCTATCTATCTCTTCATTCAAGAATAGTTATGCTAATTATATCCTTCCTTATCGGTAAGAGAGCCGAAAACCCGCCCGCCAGGCCGTGATAATGCCCCCGGTTCTGATATAATATTCTTGTCTGATTTAAATTGGAAATATGATTTTCGCGTCGTCGATGATTAAGTGCGCATCGTACGTGACTCACTGTTCGCTTGTATCCAATACATGTGTTCGAATTACAACACGCTGTCGACGATCGCGTGGGACGCATTCGAAATGTCGCAATTACGCTAGCGAAGTCCTCCTCGTGGTTGTTAAGATGCTGTTGATGATGAGTGTCCCTTCGTTTTTTCAGAGGATGACAATGGTCGGTTGATAAATAAGGTCAAATGAGTTCTACGTTGATCGTGCTAAGTAACGAAATTTTTTTAGCATTTCTCACAATGTTTCTCCTTGATAATTTTTAGTAATTACGATTTTAATAGAATATTTTTTATAACTATTTTCAAATTACATCAACGAAGTAGAGGGGAAGGGAAAAAGAGGAGGATACTAAAAAAAAATGAAAGGATTAATAGAATAAGGATAAAAATGAGGGGGAAATAAAAGAATGAAAGAAAAATGAATGAGGAGAAAGAGGACAGAGAGAGACAGAGAGGGGCAAGAAAGTTAAAATATATGCTTGCTAGATTGATTTTTTTGATTTTTTATATCGCCGGTGTGTTTGATTTTTGTTCCCTTATGTTTGACTCTTCTGAAGACCTTGCTTCTCTATAAACATCCAAGATTCGTCTTACTCGACTTTCTTGAGTTAATAAACCGAAAGAGACTTAATTAAATCAATCCTCATGAGAAAGAGGGGTTGCGGGGGAAAAGGCAAGTCATGTAGACTTTAATACCCTTGACGTTAAAACCCAAACGCCAATAGTACCCTCGATAATGTTTCTCAGCCTTGCATAGAGGAATGTAGTGGCAGATGTTAGAGTAAGGAGTAAGCGCGTGTGGGAGACGCTCAAATGAACACGTCTTGGGGTAAGAGAGCGATGGCGGGTCCCTTTTCCTACCCCTTACACCGTTCATATAAGCCCCTCCTGGTATCCGAGAGGCGCCACGCGTTGCCCCTGACGTAAAGTTACCCCCATCCGTCTATACGATGCACCCATTTCGGGCAAGGGGAAGAGAACATGCCGCAAAGGTGCGGCCTCTTGTACGTCGAAAACCCTGGAGGTTTTGACTTTTAATAACATACTTTATCTCGCTTAAATGACAAAATTATAGCTTCGCGCTACTTCCAGAGGCTGATGAAGTGTAAATTACTGCCCAGGGCGACATTATTAGCTCCATCTATTGAGAGAGATGCGGGGAGAGAGAGGGAGATGGATGGAAAGGAGACAGCGAGGGGACAAAACGGAAGGGTTTGCGAGATAAGAATGAGTCTTTAAATACTTTTAAATCAAGCGTGGATAAGGCCCTTTGGTGAGGAATGGGAGTTGTAAAGTGTCAAGTCCGAATGAAATGGATGTAGATAGAGCGTAATAACAACACGGGTTCTGTTGACTTATGGTCTATGATTATGACACGCCATAATGCTTCTCTTATGGAGCCCTCCGCGCGTCTGGTCTATCCATACACCAAGCAATGAACCCTCTCCAGCTCAAGTCAAGTGTTTAAATATAATCTATACTACACATCTCAAGATCACCCTCTCTCCTCCCCCCCCCCCCCCCCCCCCCCCCACCCTCCTCTCAGGATCTTAAGTGGTAGCGCGCCGCGAGTCAAGAGAATTGTTTGCACTGCTATTGTTCTCCCCCACTTCACTCCCATTAAGATCCAACTTGAATCTCGATCACTTCCAGCCATCAATTAAATACGATTTGTTAAGAGAAAACACGTTTATCATTGGTGTTTTTAAAAAGTACCCCCCCCCCCCCCCAAATCTACTTGTTTGAAATGTGCCCAGCGGGTTTTTGTTATAATCCTTTCTGTTTCAAAACCACATTATCGACCAATATCTTTTTTGTTAATATATTTTGTTGTATTCCTATACCTTCTGCTCCTATATTTTGTCCCATTCTTTTTATTGTAAATTACATCCGAATTACTACCATCCAAACAAGGACTAAAGGTATACATACATCATATATTTCAGAGCTTTTCCTTTCAGGATACTAATTAAACCTTTGTTAAGACTTCGTTGTGTTTTTTTTACCAAATCTTGTACATCCCCAAAGACAAATTTGTTATGATTGAAGTCCCGTTATTGATTAAGCAATCGAGCGGCCTATCTCCCGAAGACCGAGAAGCCAAACAAAATAACTATCAGATGTCAGAGAGTATAATATAGGGCCAATCTGCCCCTTTCATAATAAAAAAAGGGACATAAATAAAAGGAAACAAAATTATCATGAAAAATTGGATCTCGCATAGGCTCTGCAAAATTGATGTCATTAAAGCACCGGCATTTTTATGGCCAACGCCGCCGAATGGAACTGGAAAGGGCCATTAGTGAGTCACGCTAATGAGGAATGGGGGCCAGAGACGGGTCAACGGGCATCTATGCAAATGAGCTCGAGATATGCAAATTAATAATGCATGGGAAATGAAGGTGAAGCGTTATCATGGTTATTGCGTGTATTTTGTTACCCAAAAAAGAGGAACTTGCATCGTGGGGAAGATGACATTAAGGAAAAAAGTTATTCATCTTCCCGTTCTTAGAATATCATAACTAGCCTATATCTATGGTTCGTGAATCACTCATAAAACATCAAATATAATGAAATTGAGCCCTATTCACAACCTCATCAGTACAATCATTATCACCAACATTACATTTTATTTTTCAGAAGTATCATGAAATACATCAGTACCACCACAATGACCAGCATCGATAATCCTTGGCAACACAATAAGCATCATCATCATTAGCATCATCATTATCATCATCATCGTCATCGTCATCGTCATCACTAATCCTTAGTAATTTCATCATCACCTAGGAACCATCATAACGACCGGAATATTCTGATTATTCTCATCATTAACACAATATTTTCAACAACACAAATCACGAAATTAGTTATCTAAAGTCTTCATCATCACAAAGCATCATCATCACCATCGCCACCACCACCACCACCACCACCACCACCACCACCACCACCACCACCATCATCATCATCATCATCACCACCATTCCCATCATCGTCATCACCATGGCAATCCAAATCCAACCTACCTGGGTAGAGTTCTCCCTTGATCCTCTTCTCCTGCTTGGGGATGCCCAGGATCCCGTTGATAGAGTAGGAGGAGCCGGTCCTTTCGGGGTCCCCTGGGTGGATGAGGGAGGATGGAGGGGAACCAGAGGTCGGAAGACAACCCGTTTGATGCTCATCGAGCTTCTTGTCTCCTAGCTTGTTCCTTACAATCCTGTCAATCCAAAAGACATGAAGCAAAAAAGAAAATCCAGTATATTATTTTTAATAATCACTCTCTGATTGATAATTTTTGAGCTTCTGTGTGCTGAGCTTGTCTTGTTTGTATAGAAAATTTATATATATATTAATTTAGTATATCGCAAAAGTTCCATGGTCTGTCGCATAATCCTGATATAGTTTCGACAGGCATTACAATCATGAAGATGGGGTACTAGAATTGCCGTTGTTTCTTGAAAGTCTTTGACATACGGCTTCAAATGTATAATCATCAAGTTGCTTAATTGAGGACCACTCTTTACTAAGAAAACGTTACATGAGGATCAATTAACGTATTCTGTGAAAGCAAGAATGTTTTCAACATAATCGAAGGCTTCCAATTGATATCCATTCGTTGTAAATTTACACACAATAACAACAGCCTTCAATTCTTACCTATGAAGTAAACAGATTTAGCATGACAATCATTTATGAACTTTGACCTCACCTGTTAATCGAGCTGACACTGGGAACGTTGTCTTTCTCGCACACGCCCTCGGCCAGCAGCCGATCCCGAATCTCCCAGGCGAACATGGTCGGATTTTGTCGTTTATAATCGGCAATCTTCGACACCACCTTTGGCGTCGCAACCTTGGGTTTGCTTCCTCCGATAACACCGGGTCGTATTGAACCGGTTTCATAATATCTGACAACAAAAATATGTCACGAAAATGTTTTTAATCATTGCCGTGACATGCATACTGTATGTGTTAAAATTACGGAATAGTTATGTTTGTAAACGATTTAATCGCCGTGGAGTTGAGGTTATGTATCTGGTTCATTTTATTTAGGTTTTAACACCTTTTCTGAGAGGTCAATCGGGTTTCACAAATCGGCATTCGGGTTTAAAATAAGATCACTTTTCTTGAATCGTTTTTATTTTAATCGCGCGATTGTCCCTTTTTCTGTGTGTTTTAGTGTGGTATCATCACTTTAGAAATTGTCACGCAGACGAAATTATGCCCCTTTCAGAAACCCATCAACCCACCATCTATTTTTCATTAAGATCTCAAGGTTGGCAAAACGGCAACAGTACAGACTTCATCGAAGCTTCATGACAGTTCATGAATTATTATTGCGCGTGAATCACGGTTGAAGCTAGTCGCCGAACTCGAGCGCGCATGGGAGCGATCACAGCCAATACAACCGTCGGCCTCCTCTCAAGCGGGATTCCATGTATACAGACAGTCGACGGGTGATGGGCGGGACAATTTATGAATGTTATTATTTCATAAACATGGACCGCTCGACGAAGCAGGAAAATTATGTGATTATTGCTTACCTACCAGAAAATGAAATACGATATGGCTTATGCAGGTGCAATTAAACTGATATTAAATCATAGTTGCAGGCTGAAGGGAATGGGGATATTGGGTTCTGCCAATAAAGGAGACGGCATGCTTGCTGTAATCAAAATGACAAATCTTCTTTCTTGCTCAAGTCGTCTGCAGGTCTTTCGTGTTCATAACGTATACACATTTTTCAAGTGACTGGGTATTTTAAGATTTGTTGATAAACTATGTACGAGAGACTGAGCAAATCAAACGTGATGAATAATGGTCAATTATTGAGATGTGATGAGATTGGAATTGTCTAAATTATGTTGAGAAATCAGATTATTTGGAACAATCATAGTATAATAGCTAACATTTTCAAAATATTGAATTTGGTTAGGTTAGCATAATGACTGTAACCAATAAATTCCAAGTCACAACCGCCATATTCAAATAATTTGGCAAATAATGTTTCCTCATTGTTTCGCAAATAACATGTGTCAGAAAAGAATTGTTGTTTGAACTGTTTATTCAAATTGATTATTCAAATAAAAATTGGTTTGTTTCCTCATTGTTCCGCAAATGACATGTGTCAGAAAATAATTAGTGTTAAAATTGTTTATTTAAACTGTTTATTCAAATTAATAGTGGTTTTGACAGCTATTACATGGAAATTTAGTTTTCATTATATCAGTGACCAAAAAGACTTCAATGAAAAACAACAGTCTGATGAGAGACAAAAACAAAAGAACAGAAATGTTGTTATTTTGTTTAGGTAATCATCAGCTAAACAAACATCATGTTTGAACTTAATAAAAAGGAGAATCTAAACTCTTAATGTAAAAAGTGTCCTTTGTAATATTTTCAAGCTGTCCTTTAATTTAGAACACAAAACACACTGCCATACAACCCTCCTTTGTTCATCCTTACTTTCCTTCACTTTCAATAATATTGTTGACGATATGACAGTTCGCGAACCGGACGAAAAAAAAAATATTGATGACACCCTAAAATTGAGCGAGATGGTATAAAAGGTGTACAGATGGTCGCCATGCCAAATTTAGAATGGGCGAATTAAATCGAGATGCGCCAGGGTCTATTATGATGTGATGCCGCGATCATACAGCCAATAGATTAACCCGAAATCCCGGCCACTGAGCTCAGAATAGTAACAACGCAGCTGGGTGGATAACATAATGACTCCATAGTTATTAAATCTTCATCCTTTTTCTTTCTTTTTTTCAACGAAGAATGAACGTTCGTGAAATGAATATTGGCGGATGTTGATGTTTTTCCTTATTGTTTTCTTCTTTGGGTTTTTTTTTAATTTAAAAAGATATTACATGTTCAGATGCAATATGTGTTTATCAATCGTTTTTAATCTACGTTAATGGGTAAGAATTTGAAGTCGTGATCTCATTACATTGACTCTTCTCCATTGGTATTAATGACTTAATTGATGGGCTTTTCTGTTTGTATGATATAAGCTCAATCACTGTTCCATTTAAGAGTAGCTATACAGGTTTCACATGGATATGTCTCAAAAGTTCTTGACAAGTGAGTTGATGTCTGATATAACACACATAGGCTATGATTATTATTAATAGTATTAGTATATTATTATTTGCAAATCGTGTTGAAATCCCTTGAAATCATTATACAAAAGGTGGAGATATCTATCGTGTAATATAACATGTTTCCGATTCACTAGTGAAATCATGTTTAATTCTGAATTATTGTATAAATGAACTATTGTTTATTCTAAATAATTTTGGAAAGTATTATTACCTAGTCCTATTCATTTTCTTAATTCTGACAATTTATAAGAACTATCTCAAGATGGTACAAACTTGTCAACGTTTAAAAATCACACATTGTCCCATAACGAGGCATCTTGTTTACTATTGACGCTCCCTACCCAGGTCTATATATCAGACATCAACTCACCGGCCGAGAATTTTGGAAACGCATCCATGTGAAACCCGTAGTTGTCTTGAGATATCGCACGGCCTGACGCCGCTGTGTGCGAGATCGACGATGCGTTGGCGAACGACATCAGGTAGCGGCCTTCCGTTGACGAACACACCTCCTAGTTGGTTCACGCCACCGTGACCTGAGCAAAGATGGAGGAAAACCGATGAAAATCGTTAAAATCAGGTAAAAACATGAAAAAGGGCGATTTCATAGATACTACACGTGATTCAATGATGGTAAACATACAAACTACACCGCGATTAAAATAAGAAATAAAGATAGGAATATAGTACTTAAGGTATTCTTTCAATAAATCAAAAGATAAAGTAGGGAAAATTATAAAATTAGGCAAAATTGTATCATAGTTAAATATCTATAAGTTAATGTCAGTATAGAAATAACAACAACAAAAGTATGTTCAAGTAAAATACATGCTATCAATCAATCACCCGAGTCACTATACAAAAAGCATTATGTATACACTGGGAGGGATAGCTAAACCACAGAAATATTTGTGTGGGTTTTTGTGTTTACTTGAGCCAATAAATTAATTTCCCCGGGGGCGATGTTAATTGCTTGATTTTTAATTGAGGATGTATGGGTATAGTGTGCGTGTGCGTGTGTATATTTCATTCCATATACATTCCGCTCAATGTTAACCACTTTTGATCAACTATATTGATTTTAACCCTCTCTATGCACCTAATGCACAAAACGGTGATGAATAAAGGCGGAAATAGCAAATATGCAAATATTACTCTTCTTATATCACACTATTCGATTAATTCTAGAGGTATTCAGAAGAGTGTTTGAATAACTCTCAAGATTCAACTTTCTGGATACAAAATTAAAAGTAACCTTAACAGTCAATAGTAAATAATACTCTGAAGTACATACTAATAGGAGTGACAGGAAACATAGAAATGAAGACGAAAAGACAGTACTTCAACGTGCGATTTCAAATGTTCCTCGAAACCAGTTGCAGCCTTGTGGCATTATTGTGAAGCTTTCCTCTTAATCATAATCGTGTTTTGTCCATAAATTGCCTGATATTGACTGTATGATTTTGACTTCATGTTTGGAGTTACTTTGTCTCGGCAACCCCCAATGTATTCCGTCTACAGTCGCAGGAGCAATACCACAAGAACGGAAACAACGTACCCTATCACTCACTCGGACTACGCTCGCCATGTTTGCTTAGGAATCCGATTACACGTTAGATGCCTAAATCCTCATTTTGGCGACATTTCATCCACATTTTGCCTTTTTCCCTCCTCCATACAATGCGAGAACGTGTCTGTCAATGCAAATCGGTGGCAACTTCACCCACAACGGTGCGTGTTGCGACACGAAACCCATAAGCAGAAGGTTGAATATAGTAACCTTTTTTTTTTTGCCTTTCTCTCTCTCTTTCGAGGTACGGCACCGGACAAATCCGGCGAGTAAACACGGCTCAGCCGAATAATTGTTTTTGTTTGCCGATAAATGTCTCAGCAGGAAGTTGTTTTGATACGGCAAAATTATATTGTGACTCTAGGAGCAAAATGTCATTACAAGAGCAACAATGTGTGCTAGAAAAGGGGTGAATTGTGCACTCCTGAACTAGGTTTTTCTCCGTAAGGTCGTCACGATTTAACACAGATCGTTCTTGGGTCAGTTAGAATATGGAGTGAAAATCAGGTAGTTGCCTATATTAGTTAAATATCCAAAGTGTAATAATAACTTGACAGAAAATCAATAAGAAAAACCAAACATTACCAATGTTGTTCACAAACGCGAAAAGGATGACAACTAACAATTGAATTCATAATTATGATAATAATGTGAGGGTCGACAAATTGGAATTAATACTGCTATTTCCGCGGGCCCTGCAATAACTATTATTACCCCAGCCATTGCCAGGTATACCCATTTACACCTGGATATATATAGTACAGTTGGACAAATGGGGACAAAACACCTTGTCGAAGGGTATAAGCACCGAGAAGGCCTCGAACCCGGGACCTATCGGAGAGCCGAGAGCCTTCAACATTATACCACAGAGCTCCCATTGCATTATCACTCATATACTCATATGACAGAAGACACATCAAGCTCTTCATTGATGCAAACCAAGGTAATTATATGCACACACACATAGAAAGGTGTCAACGTTAATTGGTTTAACATAGTCTATCCTCTTTGGTAACGCCTTCTCAAGACATCGACGGGGCTTATGAGGATACAACGTTGCTTTGTGAATCGTTTCTTATGAAGTAGATTACGCTATGGTTAAGGACCTCTAAAGTTACGCTTTCTAAAAATTAATGTTGGGCTTTAGAGCCTTAAATACTGAGAAACTGAAAGTATATTGAATGAATGAGGTATGTGTGCAAATACTGTCATTGCGCCAATTATGAACTGTTCTGTGTCGTCTATCCAGCCATATAATAAGCCCCTCAATACATGTAAGTAACTTTAGCAAAGCCAACCATGGAGACAAAAATCAATCTACATTTCTCTGTCACTGCCCATGCATATAGTATGGGGATTGTCGCTGCGTGTCCTTCTCACGAATAAAACAGGGGTGCCCCCCCCCCTCCCTCTTCTCAGGGTAAAGCATGCCCAAAGCATCAACCGTGAAAACTTTTGACAGCAAAGTTGGCTGCGTTGGCCACCGGTCCGTGCCGATGGTTTCGGCGCGAAAAACTCGTCACCCAAGACGATCACCGGGAATTCATGATAACGAGAGTTGTCTGAGACGCAGAAAGATATGGAGAAAAGGGGGGAGATGACAAAAGAGAGGAAAAGGACATTGACAGGCGAACTTTGATTTCTATGAATGATGTTTGATGTCCAAGCCACCGTACATGAACACACAAAGCGACAACGTACATGTTGCAAAAAAATAGAAAACAAAACTGGAACCACTGACACGATTGACGAGACGTGGCTTTGATAAGAGGCATCTACTTTACATTTCCAAAAGTAGGAATTGAGACCCAAACGGGCTATGGAAAAAACATGAAACTTAAAAATACATCGGAAATAATCAAAACAAACTGTTCATGATATATTGTTTGATGCTCTTTTGTAAAAGCCGGTTCATGGAACTACAACAAAAAAATACAAGGCCTTTTTTTAACACGCACATGCAGTTTTATATTTTGACAACTGTCAGGACTGTGAGATATTTTAATCGATTTGTTGATTTTCCCCTTCCAGTTTTGTTTCTGTGATTGTTATTGAAGAAAAGGATTAGTGCTTCTATTATGTATCGGTATTGGTATTTTGTTGATTTTCTAAGTTTCGGTACCCATTAATTGATACCAACTCAACCTTTAAAATATCCTAATTAAAAAGGAACTTGAAGAGTAATTCCATGAAACATCCTCTGAATGAGAAATATCAACCACGAAGAAAGCATGGAGGCATACATATAGATTTATAGATAGATAGATAGATGTATGGATGGATTGATCGATAGATATATAGATGGTATTAGAAAAGGGGAGATGTAATGGACGCGGAGAGTACTGAAGAGAAAGTGAGAAGAATGAAAGAAGGATTGACAGAATGTGGAAAGCTAAAAATGAATTAAGAAAAGACAAAGAGTTGGCATTTGAGGAAGCATGCACTGCAATAATATCAAGTAGAAAGTGAGTTAAAGAGGAAGGAGGGAGCAGAGGATAGAAAGGGGCGAGGTGGAGAGGGGGAGGAGAGACAATAGACATGGGAAAGAGAGGGAGAAGAGAAGGAAAAGAGAGGGAAGAAGAGAGGAAAGGGGACATGCAAGATAGAGAGGGAGGAGAGAGGGGAAGGGAAAGGGGAAAGAGCAAGGGAGAGGGAGTGATCGACGGATCGTGATGGAGAGCGGGGTGTGGGCTATGGGACGAAGGGGGTAGGGGTGAACGAGCGATTTGGGAGTACCCGCTCCGACGCCTTCCCCGCACGCGACCCCAGCACAAGACAGGAACAAATCTGGATAATATTTTTTCTGCTTTATCACCGGTCCTCAACCGTGAACCTGTTCGCACCTATGGTGTCCCTAAACACACAAGACATCCACAAACACTAGTTTCCAAAACCAGTCGTCGATCTATTCTAAACTTTGTAAATCTTGTCTCCCAACTTCCCAAGTGCGATTAAAAAGCTGCAAATGGTATGACCGCCCCGTTTGGACACTCGATAGCCGAAGAGAAATGGACATGGCGATTAAAGCCAATTCGTTTTCCTTTTTAAAGAAGTAACGCGCATCTCATTTTCAAATAAGAGTCTGGCAATAGTTCAAGTAAGACTAAAATTGGCTTTTCAATCAACCAAATCCCCTGGTATTGAGACTATCACAGTGTGTTCCCACGTGATCTAGTCAAGTTGAGAGGTTACATCAGCATTTAACTCGCTTCGTCGCGTTTACTTCGACGTCCACTCATCATCAGAAATAGGTATCTCCTTTTCTAACTTTGAAGACTATACCACGTTCAGAGCAAGGCCCTGCTTCATCAAACTTGATATATCAATAATAAGAATATATAATCATAATATAATATATAATAATAAGATTATACTTAATTCAAAATTATGTATGAAAGAAAAATCGCATGTATACACAATGTACAAGTCTCTATCATTTTCATATTAGTCAGGATGGTCAAACTCGTATTCTCTCGAGATATTAACACCAACAAGATGCTTAAACAACGTCACTTAATCACTAGAAAAGATCTCCCGCCCGTTTCCGTCAATTCTGCCTTCTTAAAACCTTTGCACAAACCGGATAAACACCTTTAATGCAGCAACGATCTTATCTAATTCAGGGACCAATTAGGGTTATAATACCGGGGCTTGATGCGGTTGGGGAGCGCGACAGGAAGAAACTACGAAGGGGAGGAGGATGGATGCAAAGGCGCCATTTTCTCCCCATCCGTCATCTTCCCCTGACGGTGAAGTGCGGGTAATAGGGGCTTGTCTAGGATTAGGAGGCCAATATGCTCGGCATAATTTGCGACATCCCAATAACATCAGAGTCTATTTACATTGGGGGTTTTGTTCAGTAGGCTGCTCTACATATTTAAGTATGTGGACTCATTTCGATTGAGCTACATGGATAGTCAGGATATGAGGAGAGAAAGTGGGAAAGCATGTTTGAATTACAATTACATAATCTGCATCTATTTTCATTCGGTGCAATTGTACACAAAATAACGGCCTAAATACTATAATAACATTTAGATATGTACACAAAATCGGCAATAAATTCCAGTAGGACCTAATTAAAACTTTTAGGAAAAATAACCATATGGGAATAGAGGTATAATCCTTTATTTTCTTAGATAACATTTAAATTTAAAAATAAAAACATTTTAGTGCGTCGTTCTTAAACAGGAGCAAATGGTGATTGGATTGAAAAATAAAATGATTACGCACTATTTACAGTTACACAAATGGGAAATAGTTTCATTATCAGAATGAGTTATTTATCCTTTCATTGTAAATTAAACTCGGCGAAACCAAACACAAGAAGGTGAGACTACAAATAAGCTTTGATCGTGTTATATCACGCAGAGATAAAAGCAGTACGCGACAGATTTAGACAAAAGACTCGCTCACTCGAATGCGAAAGTGAGTCTCCGCTGAGTGGAATTAGGACGAGCGGTCCACAGCGGGAAGATAAACCAGCAAGTTCGGCGAGGGTTAAGCCAGCACAAACACACGAACAATTGCGAGGGTGGATCGTAACACCGACGGTTAATGTGCCCGGAGAGTCGGGGCACGTGTCAGGCGCACGCTTGCTATCTGCGCGGGCTGAAAAATGATAACAGAAAGTCAGTCCTTGTTATGCCATTTACGTCGTATGATATATGCTAAAGTTATAATTGACAATATAAGTTCAGTTCATATGTTTATTTTTTATTTCTTTAAATATCATATTATAATTTCATCCGAATAATAATCATAACATAAATATAGCGAATCATCATCATCTTCTTCATGATCAATTGATAGTTTGGAGAGATTTAGAAGAAAGTTTTGTCAGACTTAATTATTACACTGACTCAGCGGGAATTGTTCTTCTTTTATTTGGATATTGTTTTCAGAGATGCTACCTTTTTTATTAAAAAAAGAAATGACATTTAAGGAAATCTTGGTGAAATAGTTAAGTACTTGTATTTCTATCAACTATACGTTCTTGAAGAAAAAACATGCGTAATCGGTGTAGATAAAGCATAATCTCTTCAGAATTAGTTATTCTCCACCTGTAAATAATGAACTTGGTATTATTCTGAATAAAGTATACGTTCAAGTAGAAATACTTAATTGGTCCTAGTCGACCTTTGTCGTTTACCTGGTGGTTGTATACATGGTTATGTATTAACATTTAATTACTTAACCTTGTCTAGAATTATGTATTCTAGTCACTGTGGCCCGAATTCACAAAGCAAGGTTTGAGCTCAGACCAAGGTTTGAGCTCAAACCTCCTTTTGTTTCGCCAAACCTCCTTTTGTTCTTTACAAACCAGGTTTGTAAAAAACGCGTAAAACGCGTCATATGACGTACGAAAACCAAGGTTTGTCGACAAACCTCCTTTGTGAATTCGGGCCTTACTGTTTGACGACACTGTTTTCTTTTACGACATAAATTATTGAAAATACGTGTGAACAGCTGGTGGCTAGACTGTATTTTTTATACAGACTCTACAGCATTTCATAGAATTAGGGGAAATTCTTTCATCAAGGCACCGTTGCATTATTATTCACTACTATGGTTCTGTACAGATCGTGAAAAGCGTTTTCATGTCTGAACAAAGCTGCCAAATTCAAGCCTTCACGTAGAGCATAATATCCAATTTGCTAGGTGTAATGGATTCTTTTATACCTAAACCCATGCGCATGTATTATGAATCGACCAATTATGCCTACCTATAACCAACTATTCTCCACCCGCGTGAAGAAACCGTGTTAATTAAAACTTGCTCTAAATAGAGTGGTTTTATTACCAGAATGTCAATTTCAAAGCAAGAATAGAATGGGTAATACCAATCATTTTCAAGAGTACTGACCCATTTTGGTATCAGTATACCTGTATGTATTGTGTTCTCATGCGTTCGTATGTTTAACTTAAGAAGTTCACATCGATTTTGATGGGTTTAGCGAAAGGCCAACGGGATTATGGAACCGTTAATCCTGATTATGGTATAAATGAAAAGACAAATGAAAAGACAAATCGTACAGACAATGAGCATGGACGGGATAAGGTTAAGATAAGGGAGGAAATGACTCAAAGATGCCGAAAAGGATTTGATAATTAGGTCGTTAACTGACTTTAAGGATACCAAATCGTCCGAACTAGTCAACTGATAGAAAAGACGGCTTCCTAAAGTTCACACACTTCTTATATACATCGTGTAATCCTTAACTAATTTCAACTTGAACTGCTAAAACGGCAATTGTTCAATTTCGTGTTTTCTTTGAACTTCCCCGCATGCATCGATCGACCTTTGTCAATTTGGGTATCGTTTTCTTGTTATTATCATGTTGGGAGTAGAGGGATGAGAGAAAGAAAGAAAGAAAAGAGAGAGAGAAACACAGAGAAAGAAAGAGAGAGTGAGAGAGACGGGAAGACAATAATGGGGATGAACGCAGCGGGATCTTTATCTCCGCCACGAAGTCTAGACTTAAAACCTAAGATGTATACAATAATAGGAGGTGTTTCTTTGGGGCTAATTTACTGTGCGGCAAGCCGCTATCTTATTCAATAATCGGTGTAGATTCTTCCTTTAGTATTTCAACGTTTCATTACAAGTTAGTTCTCAAAAGTATCGCTTGTTATTGTGGGATCCTAACACTGAATATCAAAGTGCAGTGCCATCAACGAGATCCATCTACATCTAACGCGGTCAGCTTAATACTTCATGTAATTGATACTATTATTGTTATGTGTTTGAAAAGTCAACTTCTTATTCATAGAAAACACAAATATCCCGGGGAGAGGGCGAGAGAGAGAGCGAGCAAATCCTTCTTTCTTATTTTTCTTGTTACAGCTAAGTCAATATATAACTATCGGTTGCTAATACAGTGGGCATAATAGCTAAACGCGTAACAATGGCCTCGCAATTGTAGCGAAAACCACTGTGTAGATTTATCGGAAGGGGCGCTTTTGTCCGAGCCAAAAGAAGACGTGAATTGCCGTACACATAGCAGACGACTCCCGCCTTTCAATAGCGCCAAAAAGTACAGGTAACCTCCGACGCCTGGGCGTCTCTGTAAAAAGGGTCGCGAAAAGAAGAAAAAGCCGTTTCCTTTTCTTTTCTTCTCAACTCGGATCAATTCCGCTCCAATCCTATAGTTGCTTTGCCCCTGTCATGAGTAGTGTACATAGGTTATCGATTTGTGACAGCAATCGCTTAGACACTTTCATTTTTTCCCCTCTCGCTCCAATTCGAAGATCGATGCGGGGCATTTAACCCTCACCTATTTTGTGAGTGTATAATATATACATGTTTTAGAGAAGTTTTCTGCATAGTCGAGTGTATGATAGTCCCAGGTATTCAAATTCTTGCCGGTCTGTCGCTTACAAAAGTTAGTGTTGCACTCAACCTTGTCACGTTACGGCTATAAGGGGCTGATATGACTGGGGGAATGACGGGTGAGAGTTCAGTCTGAGGCCACCCCATCCCTCAACTTTTAAACCCAACGCTGATGAAAGAAATATGCTTCACATGCAAATGCATTCGACTTCATTAACTGTAAAGAAAGAATTTGTTGACCATACATTGCGAGATAAACGAATATCACTAGAGATATTTTTCCGATAGGAAAGAATTCGTTTCGTTTTTTCTTTGACACACACGAGTAATTATAATATTGTTTGAACTGTTTTCTTCTTTTTTAATATTGGCCTATGATATTTTGTCCGGGAAAGTAAGGATAATTTACACGTTCTCTTCGTCAACATTGATATCTAGTCAATGAATGAAATATATGTCATTCTACAAAGTAACTTTGTAACATCAAATATCAGACATTACTAGGCACAACAAAATATACACGAACATGATGAAAAGGTAGACAGTTTCTATTAATGCGATATCAATCATAACTCTTTACTATCAAGTCCAAGTTTCCTTGTATTGCTTTTAGAAAATATGATTTGCGTTTGCCCAGCTTACTTTCTCAAACAATAATACTTCCATGAAAGGGTATATGATACATCTAGCATGTGGTATTTTACTTATTTTGGCATCAAAACAAATTGTAATTTCCATTAGCAGGTGCCCTTCACGCTTTATTGTAAGTTTATTTTCAAATAGGAGTTTCATAACCATTTTTACTTCCCATCGAACGAGGAAATGTAGATTATATTGCTCCAATGATATCCACTAAGCATTATTATGACCTCTCAAATATGAATTAAGAGTGAGAGAATTGACCACAAGGTTATTTTCATCTACCAACGATCTTTTAAAGAACAGCAATAACTATCATTCTTCAAGTTGATCAGCTTTATTAATCGACACAATGTAAGCACGTCAAAGCCACTCCGATTCGGTTGCTAATTTGATGAATTCCACTAGATCTGCTTTATTAACTAATTTACAGATGGGGAGCAGTTCATGTTTCCGAACGTTGGATTTTAATCATTATTGATTAGAATTTATGTTGAAGGTCTGTGTCACCTCAATGGGGGTGTTAATACAGGTATCAGTTCGGCTTGGTCGGTCCAGCGGAACTCGCTAAATATTAAGCGAAGTTGATTTGACAGGTTGATGGGGACGCTGTTATAAGAACATTTTCACCACATAGGCATTGCACGTAAAAGCGTGGCGCCTCGGCTATGGCGCCATTATTTACGTAGGCCTATATACGCTATATACACAATCTAATGGTGGTTTCTATTGTTTTAAATAGCGAAGGGTATTTTGCTGTACATTTATATGATACGGATTTAATTCAATAATATTCACACAACGTACGCGGAATATACGACGGTACACATCATAACTATAGTATCTGTTAGTAGTATGTAAATGCAACTCATGTAAATGCAATAATAGTTCGGAATACAATCTGATCAACCTACAGAAGATATTTTTTAGTTTAAATTGTTTAACATTGCTACTATATATATATATGTCCATAAGTATGCGAGTTTGATCTGATAATAAACATATCTGCTGGAGTTTACATTCCGATAATCAAATATAAATAAAATCATAATTCATCGCCATTATGACTAAAAGATTGAGCATAATGCTATTGAACTTTCTCTTTGCTTTGTTATAAGAAAAGTGCATTGCTATTTGTGTTCCCTATCGGGATAGTCATCATGAAAATTAACCCCAGGTGATCAAATTTTCTTACTGTCTGTGATCGACTTATTTTACGAATTCAGCTTGCAACACAAGTAACTCAACTGGGAGTACCCATTCTTCCATATATATAATTTGTATCGCGGTACTCTAAATCTGAAATAAGGTAAAACAAAAATTGCTTCTAATATTTTATTTCACCCATGCCGTATGGTGCTGCCTACCAAGTCCCTTCAAAATTGGCAATGTTTATAATCTCCGTTTGTATTTCATGCACACGCGGCCAAGACTCAGTTTACATTCTACGGGTTTCTCCGATTCTCTTTTTTTCTTCCACCGGCGTTTCTTTCTCTTTTTTTTTTACTGGGGTAACATTTCCGATGTTGACTTTAGGGCTTGAAAAGGAGTTTGGTTTTGTAAACGTCGGGTGAAAAAGCACGGCGCCTGGGGCAGCTTCAGCCAAGGACAGTTTGTTATTGTAACGGCGAGAGTAGCCGCTTACCTTTCCTATTTCCGAGCGATTATCGCATAAAAAAAAGTAATGAATGGAAATTGTCATAACTAGATTTTGATCTTGTGAATTATGTAAATATCCGGTCGATTATTGCACGTGCGGCGCTGACCTATTAAATGGCGTGTAAGACCTCAATGTATAGGCATTGCTGAAATAATTCATGAAACATGGTTTCATTTTGGCATCATTTAGCCAACAATTATTTATCCGGCTTGCCTTTCAAATTTATTTTATAATCTAATAGATTTTATCAAAATTATATCTTTATTCCCCTCACAATATTTTGTTGTACGGTTCTAAAAAACATTTAGACCTTCTATTATATTTCGCAATACAACAAATAATTGGTACACAAGTCAATACCTAATTCAGTTTATACATACAGTATGTCTAGATCATGAAAATATGAACTGTGCAGTCAAAGATATTCTATATCACAAACCGTATCTCTGTTGGGGTTAGGAATGCATATTTGCCTTAAAAATTAATTGGATTATGAAATATAAATGCCTTTTGGTTCCGCGAATGCGAGGGCCATTCGATACACAAACCACAAGCTGACATCACACAAACACAAATACGAAATATTGTATATCCCCCGACAAAAATAAGTGATTAAATGCTAATAAATTCCTGATCATATGCTTACTCTAACCACCGGAATAATTTGGAGGTTAATTTCTGTGAGTTGTAATAATTCAATTCAAACTTTAATATATTTATAAATATTCAGATCACAATATAATAAATAACACTCTAGTTGATTCAAAAGGGACATCGTCATAAAGATTAATGGTTGCTCCTCTTTGCCACCCCTTTTCAGCGGGAGTCGTGGTGTCATAATTATCCTTACCTTTGATTGCTGTTTATTTCGATTGAACGGTACGGCCTTTTGAAAATAAAGATTTCAAGAATTAAACCAAAAAAGCATGCTACCTTTTAATTTCTATTAATACCAACATCGATGATTATACCAAAGAGTTACTTTATGATTGTATATACTCCTTTGACTTCCTCAACTACTATTTTCCCCTGCTATTTTCCCCTGCTATGGTTACTTCTGTTACTTTGTGTAACATGTAAAAACAATTTTTGAAAATAATTTCATTTTATTATATATGCTAAACGTTACGGACAAGGGAAGAGTGTCAATTGAAGCATTGTGGCAACCCTAGCAAAGTAATCACAAATGAAATGTAATGCTCTTAAAAAATAATGATAACTAGTAAATAATAACGACATTGCCAATGATACATGATTTTAAGAAACATAACATCAACGAGTATGCATATCGGCATCATCACAGTCAAATATCAGATCGTGTCTTATCCGGCAAATTGGCAAACCACTGCGGATACCATTCAAAATTACGTGGCGCCTCTGCGTTTAGTGGTATCAACAAATTGGTATAAATTGGTATCAGTCGGGAATGAATGCCCCTAAATTCCTAGCTGATCACGTTTGGTAATGAGGGGGAAATGAAACTAATTCAGGTAGGAGAAGATTGGCATTTTTTCATTAGGGTATCTTGTTTCACAGATCAGTTGGTCAAAGTATAAGGGTTTGTTTTGGATTTGTTAAAACATGCATGATGAGGCAGGCATTAGCTAATTACGCGTTGTTTTTTATCCTCCATTACAACATTTCTAGCTTATGGAGTAAAACGTGTGTTTAACTTACTATTATTATTGACAGGTATTAAAGTAACACCCTCTTTAAGATAAATGTATTGTTAGAAAAAGCCGAATGTTACTTAACTACCAAGAGATCAAGATTTTATCCAGCAAAAAGTGACGTTACATTGTATTTATTAGGATTCAAGTTGTACAGCCATATATTGCCTTTTCAATAGACAGTCGCTCTTTTCACCTGGCAATGTAATCATTGTTCACCCTAATCAGTTCTGCACCACCATTCTTTTAATAAACATTACTTAATCTACCGTATACAGTCCCTTTACAAATGCCCCATTTATCTGTATACTATTTATCATAAAATTATAATGGGAGACAGCAATAATTCAATTAAAAACATCACAATCATTGAAGGCCTACTTATACACACGAAGTCAGCGGAAAAACCTCAATTGGTTTCACAGGTAGGAAAGAAAAAGACACAAACGTACAACATGTTGTATGATATACCAATGTATATCCGATGCCTCTTGCCATAGCTTGGAAGCTAGCCGCAGAAATTATCATAAATACATTATTAATTTTTCACCACATAAGTAAGCATCATTCATTATCAATGGCAGACTGCGCTTCTGCTGGCCGGCCCGCCCTAGAACAATCCTCCACTTTTTTTTTCAAGTGATTTTCCAATCATTATTTATTCTACCCGCATGTAAAATGCATTTTACAAATTGGATTCACAGACAATATAGCACAGAGGGAGATCTGTGGTGCTATTATAACACACTAACATTGACATAGCGTACGCTGGCTGCACGTATTTTCCCATCGTTTCCATAGACGTATAACATAACAGAACATAGCAATTCTGTGGTATCTTTTTATGCCATTGACGACTGGGGAATTTTTTTTTTAAAGATACGGCTAATGATATTTCACTAAATTCCTAATGATCATGCACGATTAAATTGTGTGATAACATAAACGGCTTAAGTCGAGTAAATGCAGAATTAGGTTATATCCTTATGAGTACGGCTTAAAGTTATAATTATGTGATCTGTTCAAACTGAATCACGCAGTAATTTCGAAGAATGTTTAATTCACAGCCCGACGAAGAATTAGACTTCAAAAGCAATCGAAAATACAGAAATTACACTATACAACGATCAAAAGTAGACTCATATATGACTGGTGTTACATTGTACTAGAATGCTATAAATATTCGTGGTCGTACTTTTACATCAATCGCATAATTGGATTCATTATTGTGCCACCGCCAGACGAGTGACTTCTCAAAATAAAGGTTTGTCGTCACAATTCGATGCAATGCCTATTTTATTTTGATCCCGAAATTCATGTTTCGAGAAATTGTAATTAAAGCGTATTGTCATGAAATAAGTTATCAGGAGTGATGTGCTCGTTCAAATAAAATGTCGAATTACAATAAACTAGATCATTAACTATCAGTTGTTCGTTTAAGTTAAATACATGGTTTGATTATTCGCATAGTGAACGAAGTCGCACGTGACGGAATATATAATGATGAAACATTGTAGCCTATATTTACTGATATGTTTTTATGAACCAACGTCATGATGAAGCAGTATACATGTACATGTATCTCTTATGATTATTAATATTATAATAAATAAGATGTACGACGGTACAAACGCTCTGGTGCAAACTCCTTGATCATGCCTTGTATTTGTTGCCATTCACTTAAATAAATTTAGTGATGATTGATCATAAATATTTAAATGAACAACTTCTTAGCCTGGCTGCTTTTCGGAGCAAAGCCTTGTACCGGAAATAATAAAACTTACTCTTACATGCACCGTGTGAGAGAGTGGCACGTCGGTGAAAATCCATGACCATCGACATGGTGACTGGGTTGTGAGGGGCACCTGGCGGCGTAGTTTGCCGTTGACATGACGCTGCTTGGCTCGGCAGGAAAGCCATGGTCGCTAAGTTATTCTCTCCAAACATATAGGCCACAAAACTCGGTCGAATTAACTCAGATGTACGGACAAGGTCCGTTGGTTAGAGTCCTTGTCGGGTAAATGTCCGTGGGACGGAAGAGGGCTGGAGAGTTCACGACTGGAGAATAAGCAGACGATGCCCTTGTTTGTCGTTTATCTTTCCGCTCTGTGCTTGAGCAGCGGAGTGAACTGACGGTGCGAAGCGATTAGCCGGAGCCACATTCACCGGCGATCTCACAGAGAAAATGGGTCTAGCGGTCGCTCTATACAACTCTATGGTCTAGAACTCAATAGCGTATCTGTGCCAATGGTCGGCGGCGTACGCATACCAAATAAAAGTTCTATCGTGCAGTGCAGGTCATCCAACAATTCACCTAATCGTTGGACCAGGTAAAAAATCGATTGAAAGTCAACTTATCAGGTCCTTAGGCACGACCCGTGGTTGGAAAAAGAATTGTTCGCAGAAATTTCGGCAATACAGACTCCACGATGAATATTGTATGAACTTGATAACACGTATAAACCGCATCAATCTTTTCACAGGTATGGCAAAACTGGACGAAAATTGTCCATCGATTGAGAGAAAGAAGAAGAGGTTGGAACGTCTTGAATGAGAGAAGATGCTTTGAATGACAAGTCTGTGTTTCTTGACACGCGTTTTTCTTAGATCCATCGAACGGGAAATTATTACAATACAATAAAGTGTCTCACAACTTATGAAGTTAGCCGTGCGTAGCCTCTCTGTGAGTCCTCTCGAGTGTGCTCCGCTTCGAGTATCACGCACACACGGGCACGAGTCACGGGCATTTCCGCACAAAGCGACTGTAGAATGAGGCTCTTAGTTTCGCTTAATCGACCTGACTACGACCATGCCTGATTGGTCAATGGCCAGTGCGCTTCGCCACAGGCGAGTGGCTGCGAAACGTGTGATAAGCCAATCAGAGGCTCTATTACATGAATAAGTTTCCACGTGTGGGAGTGTCCTCGCTTGAGTGGCGGTGGTTCGCACACACAACGCCGAGTGCTCCTGGCCTTACGCCATACGACCAAGAATTCATTGATACTTTTGCCCCCACTGGGCTCCCTTTGTCACCCTCTTTAGCCAATTCAGCCCACTATTAACCTCTACTCCAACATCAAAAACACACATCTCACACTCCACAAGACAATCTTTTCAAAGCACCAGCCACCAATTCTGTTGTTGCTTCTTTTACAAGACAAATTATATCCTTATTTCAATAAGACGGGCTTATTTTGGTGGTTGTGATAAATAATGCCCATAAACCGCAGTCGGTGGCCAGTCGAAAAATCATTCATCGATTTATCACTGATATTACAACGACTTCTGACTCTGTCCCCCACTTTACAAGAATTGTTACGTTAACAATGAGACGCCCAAAACTTCCGTTTTTGAACAATTCAGCGGTTGGAAGGGCCGTGTTTCTGATCGTTCCGACAATTATATGATTCGGCAGAAACTTTAGTAAACAACATTCCAGTCGTGTTGTATCGAAATGAAATAAATGGACATATAAAATGAAACTGACTAATCGTCAGTTTCTTGTCCAGGAAGACAACATTAAGGTGTACTTTCGTAAAAAGAACACACTCGACCAATTTGTCTATGCCGGGAAACAATAGTACTTGGTTGTTTATGAAATGTGTTGAAATAATTTGATATACAGTACATTATTTTCTCTGTTGTTGTAAAAACCATTAAAGTTTAAAGTTCTATGATGTAAAACCTTATCAACCGTGTTTAATATTGATATTATTTTTAGAAGGTATAGAAGGTAGAAAAACAAATGTATTAAACTTTCATCAACGGAAGTCTCCCTTGCAGAACTCATAAGTAATTCCTAGAACAAGAATTCACTGAATTCAAAATGAATATAGAATAGTTTCCAAAAATAAAATTGCTAGTTTAATGTTAAACCTATGACAATGTGCATGACTTTATTTTCCCCGTGTAAAAACCTTGACTAATATTATCCCTAAACCCGAAAGTGTAATTCTGGGAAAGGGCTATAAAAATAAAAGCATTACTATTCCATTGAATGATGTCTTGCTTATAGAGAAAAAAATTCCCTATTTTTGTCTACCTTTTAAAAAATATCCTATTGCGACTGATCACGGTTTTATGCAGAAGGATACTGTCTACACAAGCAAAAAGTTTACACAACTTTTGGTGGCGCCGTGGTCCCACCCTACACAAAATGAGAAGGTCTACCAACGGCAAGCTATGAAAGCAAAGCAATTTACTTTCTAAAAGACTTCATACCGCAGTTGATGATGATGATGACGATGTTTTTGTGTTTCACAAAAATGGGGCAAAGCGGGAAGAGTGCAAGTGTGATTATCCTCAAAAGAGAAATCATATTAAACAGATAAGAAGGCTCAGGCGATCAATATTGCTTTTGTTTTAATTACCGGCAGATCCCATCAGCTGCGCGTGTAAGCCGCCATCGAGATGATAGAGAAAGAGAGAGAGATAGAGAGAGAGAGAGAGAGAGAGAGAGAGAGAGATGGGACAGTCAGAAAATCCTCGGTCTTTTCGACATGACGGGCCGAAGCTTCCCCGCCGCGGTGTTCGGCTTGGGCTACCAAGCATGCTCGGCTCGCTGCTCTCTGTGATATCTAAAACCGTAATTATGTTCCTCCTCTTTTTTCCCCTTATCCGTTCCCTTTTTGTCTTAAATTTGCTTAAAGGTCCGGGAGTTATAAATCTATCATTAGCATATTTGGATAATCGGGTACGAAATGATGAGCCATGCAAGACAATATGTCAGAATTAGGATTGGAAAAGGGCGAACAAATGTTTGAACAAACGCCTAGGATGACAGTGATGTTGAGAAAAATATAATTTATTGCTCTCCGAATGATCATGAGTAAACCCATTTGCCATAACCACTAGCTTCCTTGTTTGTAATACGATTCTCCTTTGTTACTCCTATAAGTGGTTATGAAGTAATAATATTCCCAATAAACTACATTTATTTTCATAAAATTTAATGTTCAATTTAATACAGATATTTGAACGTTTTTTTTCAACAGAATATTAATTTAAAAATTCAATTTTATGTTGAATCTATGTCATCTTGATTGATATCAATGTGCAGAAAAAGTTAAGGACAGCTGCCGGATTTTAAGTAAGGGTGATAATGCCTGTGTATACAGACGTTGCATTGTGCATGAGAAGTCGACAGTTTTACTAACTTATGATTTTCATTTATGGAAACTAACCCGCCTTTCAAGAATGAATTATACTCATCGATAAGAAGATAATTGTATAAAGAAGCAATCAAAATACGAGAATAAAACAGAATAAAAGTAGCTGAATATATTCCATCAATAATTTATTCTAGGTTTCCATCTCTCCGGAAAAGAGTATACAAAACTCACATCAATTCCAACACTCAAATCGTTCAAGCTATTTATATAATAATATTTTCACATTATGTGATTGTGCTATATTTCTAATTGTGCCATATCACATACATTGTGAAATAATGAATACCGAATTATGAATTATGCTGTATTAATTTTTGTTTTTCAAATGATAAAAAGTTTTTTTTAAATTATGTTTCTGTTTGTATAAGCCAAGACTATATGAAAATGCTTTGCTTCTGTGTTATGTACGAAAAAGAATAGAAGTGTTGAAAAATAAAATCAATGAATACACACCCAAAAACATCGCTACCTGGAACAGTACAGGCAATGGGAGGAAAGTTTGTGAATGAAGAGGGTGGTTAATCTTTGTTAAAATATGTACAAGAGTACTGTTGAATAGTGATGATGCCCCCGAAAGGTCCCTACTTCACAACTAGGGTCATTCCAATCTCAAAATGAAGCGGCGGCGCCATTTTAACTGGTGGGGAAGGGCACATTACGCAGAGGTCGGTCGGAGGAAGGGGTAGGGTTCCCCCTCCTATCGAATCCGATTATATTTAAGAAGACGACCCGTTATATAGAATATGAGTAAATTTAATTATAAGTTGCATGGGTATCACGGCCTTCAGACGGAGATATGAAATGGGTGGTGATATAAAAGATATAAGAGGTAATGCTTTATTTCGTCTGTGCCTGAAATTCATTCATCAATACACATAACCCCAAACATGATCAGCATGGAAGTAGCAAAACAATTTAAGCATAAAAACCAACAAATGTTAAAATCACAGGTTTCTAAGAAGTTTTAAGGTTTAATATACCTCATCAGAAGAAAAACAATCTAAAAAAATATGAATAAACTGAAGTTTAAAATAATAGAGTATATATATATATATATATATATATAGTTCAGATCAGGGAACATAGAATCGTAATCTCTAATATAAAAAAATGTATCTTTTTCTGGCACAGGGTGATGGTTAATAACTGTATAACCATCAATATGATTAAGGTTAACCTATAGAGGAATGTGCCCTTTTGTGACATCGCGTTATATTCACCTAAGAGCAATTAGAGTGATATATTGTACGGAGAGCATATGGTTTACTGAGCCTATTAGGTTAAAAGGGTAAATGAGTGTTTCCCTGTGAAGACATCTCCCCCCCCCCCCTTATTTTAAACGTCTTCTACAGCTCCCATTAAGTGTTTATAGTGATGTTGCGAAGACCTATAGCTTAGATCATGGCATACTTGGGAGGGGGTTTAAATTGTTAAAAGCTAGCAACCCTACCCCTCCACCCCCCCCCCTGACGGAATGTGAATGGGTACGCCCCTGATCTAAGGAGTGTGGGGTGTAGGGAGCGGAATAAAATTGAACATTGGCGGGGACGAGCTAATAACGGCACGACAGGACCGGCCAGCTTGCCGCTTCGCCCCATCCCGCAGTCATCAAATATTAAAGCCAGCTCAGCCATGCAGAACTGTCATTTCGGAGCATCTAAAAGACTGATGAGATCCAGTGAGCAATGGAAGTGGATGATGGAGAGAAGGAAAGAAAGATAGAGATAGGGGAAGAGGGAGGCATCAGAAGAGTAATAAAAAGAGGTAGGGAAGCGGACTAATGACATAGTGATAGAATAAGAAATTTGACGAGTAGCTATTAAAGAAGGGAGATATTCAAAGTGGTTAGAGCAAGAGAGACAGAAAGAGGAAAATATAAAGAAATACATTGTTTAAAAGATATATAGACATTTAAAAAATAAAAAAAGGCACAGGGGGATAAAAACAAAAGTAATTGTTTTGGCAGGGACGTTAGATACATTATGCATAGGAATAAACCGAGAAAAGACAGGAGAGAGGGAGACAATAGACAGAAGGGACATGTAAACCAAAATCAGATAAACATGCAAAAATGGAGAATGAACGATCGATGTTTTTAAAGTTTATGAACACTATGCAACAAAGACCAAAAAGTACACTGATTTATATAAGACATCAACTAAAGACTGCTTTGAGAGAAATATATTCATTTACATGGGAATCGGAAATAAGTATCAAATGTAAAAACCAGGGTGAATTTAATTCGCTCATGCTGAAGAAAGAGTGAGAGATAAGAACAGAAAATGGATAACAGAAAAAAAAAGGGTAAAAAGGAAATTATGAAGAAACTAAAGAAGAGAAGAGCCAAAGAGGTTATATGGGAGAATAGGAAACAGAATTATCATATCAAAAGAACAGATAAGTGTAGGCCTACAGATGGGAAGAGGAAAGCGAAAAGTAGGCTTATATGCAGTGCGTGTGCGTATGTGTGTGAGTGTGTGTTAAGGAAAGAGAGAGAACAGAGACAAGATGAGGTATAGAACCGGAAAATATAGCTAATTCACATTTCCTGTTAAATATACGGTATTTACACGATAGGCACGCCCGTTCATGATGACGTTCTTTTCTCATCACGATTGAAATTAGTCATCATAACGACTGCAATTCCTCTAGAAAATTGTTTTTTCACATCTTTCTGGCTCTGTCACTGTTGTGCAAGGCAAATCTATTTCCAAAAAAAGTAATTAATTTTTAAACACTTCAAAATAGTACAGTAAAACACACACAAAAATATGTAATTATCTCCCTCTACAATTTTGTTTTAAATCTGGTGTAGTAGGGTAAGGATATTTTTTTGTATTGAATGAACAAGAGCAAAAAATTAAGTTTGTTTGAGATATTTTCGCGGAGGTGATTCCATTTGGAGGAGACCTGTCGATATATAACATTTAAAAATGAGTTTTCTTATTACTCTTAATCTATGTAAGATGTAGACATACCACTTCATTTTTGTTCTCCATACATCCTATTTCAAATATGTAAGCATTCTATACTATTCTTCATTTAGATTGAATAAATTACTAGTACTTTGATGACAAAAGCCAGTTTTGAAAGTAAATTACCAAGATCTAAGTAAGATGAAGAAATACCGCCATAGTAATGTTTTAATAACACTTTCAACAACACCAATACACCGCACTATGCGGTCATGATTAAACTATTTTTTTTTCTTTCTAATATTAGTTTTTTCCGAGAAAGCAGATTTTGAGAAGAGAAAAAAAGATAATCAGAATCATAATTATTTCAAAAGAAAACAAACAAAAGAATAAGTAGATGGTGGAAGCACAACGGTAAAAATAAAGTATTATTCCTACATGTACTCAGATCTTAATAACTTGTTTAGACAAAATGTGCTTTTCAAAGGAAGTCATTAGTTATTTATTCATTTTCTGAAGAAATATGTTACAAAAAAGTTGAAGGGGTAAGATTATGAACGCTTTAGAAAAATGGCAATGTTATGAATTAAATAGTAATAAGTATAGTGATATGAAATAAGAAATTAAGAAATGTATCGAACATGAAAGGGGGTAGATTTTGAAAAAAATACCAAGTCAATATTTTGCGATTAAATGGCGTGACAGGTAAGATGAAAGGAAAAAGCCTGACCAGTCAAGGATTAAATCTCCAATATCCTTCGCTCATTTCCCTCAGATAGTGTTTGACATCTGGTTTGAAGATCAGGCTTTGATTAGAAATTGATGAGAGATATCCGCATTATATGATACATCGTAATTACGGACACTCCGGCACATTTTCGGACAGTGTTAGGGTGGTTTTAACTACGTTTTTGTCATCATTGTGTTTATACAAGAATGATAATGTTTCCGAGTAACCTTTACAAAGGCATTTCTTTTTACAAAATGTGTCCATAACGATGATGTTCACATTCACACTATAGAAATAGTCGACTTGTAAAAAAGAATGGAGAAAATAAATTTTAATTAAGCACTGTTGAAAGAGTTGTGTCAAATTAGTTAAAATGTCATTTCATTACCCAAGAATGGGTCCCTATTTGACTTAACCCAATTTATTAACATCATATTTTTGAATTTACATGACTGATGGCAATGATTAAAATGTATTATCATCGAAGGCAACATTGTATTATGCAAAAGAAGTCTCAAAGAGAGTAACGGAATATTGCTTTTTTTAAATATATACAATGAGTTATATTTTTTTTAAGTCGTAGCAGCATGAGATCTCTTAAACTCGACTCTGGTGGACATTAATCGTAAGTAAATTTCAAATAGCATTAATCAGACGTGGACAAAATGTCAGTAAAAGAAGAAGAAGAAGAAAAGGAGGAGGAGTAAAACAAGGAGGAAGGAGAAGAAGAAACAGGAGATGGAGAAGAAAATAGACAGGGAAAAAACACGAAAAAGGGAAGACAAAGAAGAGGAAAGCCATGCAAAACCAATAAGGAAGGACAAACAAAAGAATACAGGAAAACGGAGGAAATGATAGAAGAAGACAGAGAATAAGAAGAAAAGGTGGAGGAGTAACACAAATCAAAAGAACAAGAAAATAAGAACGAGAACAAGAACAAGAAGAACCATATCAAGAATAAGAAGAAGATGGAGAAGAAATGAAAGAAGGACAGGATGTAAAAAAAGGGATAGAAGAAGAAGAAGAAGACGAAGGGTTGATAACTCTCCCTTTAAGAACCTGTCTCAAACCATGCATAGCGTCAGGGCTCGATGATCATGGAATTAAAAATCCAGCGAGACAGACCAAATCATCATCAACGTCAAAAATAACACGACTACCAGAGACACCTTACCAGGCAACCAGCCCAGCTAAAATGAGAGAAATGAATGGTAGGGGGAATACAACGTTAGCAGAGAGAGAAGGTAGAATGGAAAAGAGAGATAGAGAGAGGAAGAAGGGAAGGCAACCCACAGAAAGGGGCGATAAACATTTGTTTATATAATTATTGTTACCTATATACATAAAGTAAAGAGATGAGGTAAAGGAGTTAAAAGATGAAATCACCTAAATTAGAGAGGAGCGGAGTTGTGGTGTAAGATATTATTATTATTATTATTCATGATTTCTTTCAACAGGGTATTTTCATTCAGTTCCACCGAAAGCCAGTGGTCTTGCTTTTCAAGAAAGCCTTGCATAATACATTATATGTGTGTTGTGCGGAGGAGGAAGCACTGAATTAGGTTAGATTCATTTTTTAGTACAACAATGCAACAAGAAAGAAGGAAAAACAGAGAAAAACATACATAAACAGGATAAAGATGATAGAGGAAGGATGTCTGATGGAGAAAGGAATACTTTTAAATATGGAAGAAAATATAGGTGACGGATAAAAGAAATTACAGACCCTGAACATAACTATCATATTGGTTATATAAAGAGAGAGATACAGAAATATAAAGAGGTCGACTCACTGACATAGCCGTACTGAAACAAAAAGACCATAAAGGCACGAGAAAATAAAACGAGAAAAGGAGGTCAAAATAACTCGAATAGAGGTGTAGAGAATAGGGAGATGATTTGAATTATTGATTGGCATACACCGTTTTATATTTCTATAGTCTTGCATTTCATTGTACTTTGGGGGTCACCAAAAGTGCATGGTAACATTGTTTTTTTGAAAGTTTTTTTGTTAATTTATAGTGCATGAAAATTGAAAACTTTTCATATCATGCATTGGTTTATCTCCTCGTAGTTTAAAATAATTTGAAAAATGTTTGATAATATTTTGATCAAAAAACCATGTTTTTTCGGTTTTGGTGCTGTCATACTATAACAGAGTAGTATTATTATTATAAGTAGTAGTAGTAGTAGTAGTAGTAGTAGTAGTAGTATTAGTAGTAGTAGTAGCAGTAGTAGTAGTAGTAGTAGTAGTAGTAGTAGTAGTAGTAGTAGTAGTAGTAGTAGTGGTAGTAGTAGTAGTAGAAGTAGTAGTAGAAGAAGTCGTAGTAGTATTAATAATAGTAATACAACAAGAAGTTTGTTGTTTTGTTTTTGTTGTAGTTGTTGTTGTTTTTTATGTAGTTATTGTTGTTGTTGTTGTTGGCGTCGTCGTCGTCGTCTTGGTCGTCGTGTAGGTGTCAGTTTCAATAATCCGTTCCAAGAGATTGATTAACTTGCTGAGAAACCGTGACATCCCTGATAATCTACAGAGCATTGATAAATAGCATGAACCTCTCAATTAAACATTTATCAAAATGGTTGATCCTTACTAAGCCAAGACAAATATTTTGTATGCTTTTATATCTTGGATGAGCAAAACCCTTCATCCAATCCTATGCTATATCGTTCTACTACAGACATTCCCTTGGTGTTAACATGCAACGAAAAAGGGGAAGGGAGAAAAAAAGGCTACTCGCAAAACTCGCAATGAAATGATATGCGCCTCTATTACTACCGTCCTCGTTCGAGTTCATTCAAAATTGATAAGTCATTTAAATTCAATGTTCCCTCAACAAGCGCTCTCTAATTATGCAAATGAGCACCGCTCTCGATTCGACCCCGCGATGCGATAGTCTCTCGCCGAGGATTCTCGGTTACACAACGGGTCCCCAGCGGCTGCGTGATGGACATGCCGGTGCCACTGTAATCGGAGATAACTTCGTTCGTTTGCTCCCCCTTTTTCCTCTTCTTTCTCGTTCTGTTCTTCTTACTCCCTTTTCCTTTGCGCTATTCTTCTTATTTTCACAAAAACCTTACTTTCTACCCATCATCTTCTCAGTTTTATTTGTAGTTACCTCGCTTTCTTTTCTTTGTTTCTTCGTCGTCTCCTAAATCTTCTTTTAATGTCCATGTATTTTTTTCGGGGCTGCACAATTTTTATCTTCCGTACCCATTCCTTCAGTTTTACTCATATTATCTGTTTGTTTTCCTTTCATTCTTATATTTCTCATATCTTTTCTCCTCTTGTAACCTTCATTTTCCACAGGTTATTCACTCTTACGTGAACAAATAAGTGACATTTAATGATAAAATCATTTGTTATCTCTCTCTTTTCCGTCAATCTGTAACTGTTTCAATACTTAATAACATTTCGTCCGCATAATATGCACATAAAAATTATTATGTGTCATAAAGTCCGACCCAAGATCTCTATCGCAATTTCTGCTGTCCGAATTCCACGATAATGTCCATTTGGGGGGCTGTCAGATTAATATGTCTTCATAATCTATTCATAACGCCCATGTACTTTTAAACTTGCATGTATAATTGATAGGAATATTTATCCGTTAACACTTTTGAATTATATATGTGACGGTGCTACAGATGACCGCTTTGTGACACTAAGATAATTTTGAATGGCATTAGGATTCCCAGAGTCCCTATGAAGTACTTTAACAGGAATAAGTTAATATCGGTAAAATTAATATATTAGGAGAAGATTGAGTTTGATGATTTTTGTTTTTCATATTTCCCTGTATTTTCTGCAATTTTATTTCATCTTTATTTTCAAATTCCGTTGAAATTAAGATACTTAAAACAGGGACACGACTACGGGGTTCCACCCCCTCCCTCCACCATCTGATAGCCAAAAAATGAAACGGGGAAAGAGAGAGAGAGAAGGAGTGAAGAGAGGGGAGAGGGAAAAGGCAATGCGAAAAAGATATATGTTACCTACCCCTTCCAACACCCTCCTTGCACACCTTGGCCGTTTTCTGTTCCACTTTATCCATTTAATATTTCCGATGTGCCGCCCTCCCCCATGTGACTGAACCCACGCTACGCCAATGACTTATAAACAACTATGAATGCAAAAGCTCTTAATAATCAGCTTCTAATCATAGCTGATCATTAAGAAATGATCAATATTTGAATTTGAAGTCATGATATTTACTCAATGCCGCAAAATTCGATTGTGTATTTTTTTGTTACATTTATTTATTTAGTTTGTGATAATAATTTTTAAGAAAGACATGAGCTTTTTAAAGCTTATTAAGTTCTCTTTCTCTCATCTCGTTTGTACAGGTATAAGTGGATCCGATGATGAAAAACTCCGCACGAAAAACGAGTTGGCAGAACCCCTCTATAGCCACATCATGGGGACGACTCAACTCATTAGCATCATGAGCCGTCAACCACGAATAACATTGATTCGGGGGGCCCGTTTCACTTGCAAGATGCATGGGCAAACCGTGTTGTTCTCGAAGTCGGCTTGTAAAGATATGCCCTGCTCTGTTACGCTTGCCGAGCGGGTAAAAGGGGAGCAGGGGAGGTGCCAAAAGTAACAGGACAGGGGGTTCACATTTGGAATACGTGTACATGTACGCAAGACTGAATAATATTGATAGGATGGGGTCATCGTATAAGATCGTCGCCACGGTACGCCGATGACTGCGAGTGGGACTATTAGTTGAATTTTTAAATCGATGATAGAAGTAAAACCTGAAGTTCAGTATGACTTATTTGGTAACTTGATAATTATTGATGAATAGAATAAAAATCGTAATGAAAACAGATATGCAAGTTTGATGAGAATTGTAATACTATTTAATGAGATTTACAGTAAGATGTGGAGAAGAGGAATATGAGCACGATGAAAGAGGATGCGAGAGAAAGATAGAAAGATTCAATGGAAAGAGAAGGGAAAGGCTCATAAGTAATTAAACCATAGATCATTAATAACTTATTATCCAAATTACGAATTATCCCTATGTTATGTAAAGCATACAGATTTCTGTTTCACTATTTCTCTTTGGAAAGGGACGGCTTAACACTGTTCAACGGCTTGTGGACAAAATGGCGTCAAACTTGTCCGCCGATCTAAACGGATACCGAAGTGGGTTGACAAACATACGGCTACACCAGATAGAATGTTGATTGAGGGGGATGAACTTTAGCGATAACTTGAGCCCTTGGCGAGTGTGACGAGAAACAAAATGGGGGACATAAGAAATTCAGGGTTTAGGGGGCGGCTTGCTCTCAGTAGGACGCCATCGTCACCATCAGGCTCCACCTCCGACACTGCGCAATATGTCATTGGCATGCATTATACACGGCATCGCATATAAATATTGCAGTGACACAGTGCGCGCTTTGCCGCGGGAACACCCTCGTCATGCGTGGACCGGCCGAACCCTGTCAGGGAAAAGGGGGCTGCGCGTTGCGAGGAGGACACGAACCGCTAAGCGCGAAAATGTTCCCCACGCCTGGCGAGGCATCGAAATTCGCACCTCGCGACCATCCCTCGGTGACCCTCAGATACGAGAAAACAATCTTGAGCGCGCCAAAGCGAACAGAAAGAGAGAGAATGGACAAGAGGGTTGGAATGACAAAGCAAGAGTGAGAGGGAGCTAGAGAGTATGGACAAAAAACTGACGAAAGGAGGAGAGAGATGTAGGAGATGAGAGAAGGAAGAGAGAAAGATAGAAGACGGAGAACGATAAATGAAGAGGAAGAGAGAGAAAGAGAACTACGTAGGAAGATATAAAGCTATTAGGAAAGGGAAGAGGGTAGACAGCAAAAAGTACGATGGAATAGAAAGAAAGAGAGAGAGAGAGAGAGAGAGAGAGAGAGAGAAAGCGTTGTAGAGAAATAAAAGATGGAGGAAGAAATTATGTTTATGAGAAAGGCAGAGAGAAAGACAGAATTAAAATGGTGGACGGCAAAACGAAAAATTTAAGAGAGAAAAATACAGGTAGGAAGATTCTGGGAAGGAACGAAATCCATGTGAAAACAGAGACAGAGATAGAAAGGAGGGAATGACAAAAAGACTGAAACAGAGGAGAGGGACAATGATAGGGGCGAGGGGATGGAGAGGAGAAAGTGATGCGATCCTCTCCTCTGTGAGGACCCGGATTAAAGTGTATCTCTTACCCTTTGAATCTTTCAATATCTCGCACGCGCGAATGCCAAACGAGAACGGCCATCGTCTGAGCAGGTTGGACGAAATATTCATAAGATACATGATGTCATTAACGAATCCTTGCGTGTAAGGATAATGCAAGAGGTGAATTAATGATGGCTCTTCACAGCTTCTCCAATGTCCCCGTGACGAGAAACTTAAAATTCGAATGCGTACGTAAGAGACACAGGGATGTAACAATAACAGGCAGAGATTTGATCATGGGAATTTTATGTATCGTTTGGCTATATAGGGTCTACTTTCGCACCCACGGTGTCGTACATTTTACTAGGTTTGGCTTATTTGCCAATTTATGTTCATTTAACGGCAAAGTGTTTTCGTAAATTCAAATTACAAAGACACTGAGACGCCCAACGGATAATATAAAAAAAACGATTCATCAGTAAGAAGAAAATATTTTCATAACTTTTGAAATGTTTGATTTACTTCAGTATTTCCCGATGAGTAACAAAAAAAGGAGGACAAAAAAAAATTAAAAATTCAGATTTCAAATGTTAGAAGTGCATCAAACCTTTTCTTTTGAATAGCTATTTGTATGAATACAAACCAGACATAAATACATTCATAGATTGAATGCTAGTAATGAACTAGCATGTTTGTGTGCAGGGCTGTAATCAACAACCATTACATGTTTTAATAACTGACTAGGCAACTCAGTATGTTGTTTTTTTTAAAGATGGCATACACATAAATAGATGCGAAGATAAAATTCGAGTTTCATCCATCTAACATCCAATGCACATATCCCTTCTCCTTTAATGGAGCGCAGGCAATATGCACCACGTACATGATGAATTAAGTCTGGAGTCTAATTCTGGCTACTGTTATGGTTTCGTCATCTTAGAAGATGGAAGATGGTAATAACATTCCCTTTTTCACAGCCAGTGGATGGTGTAATATTGGCGTTACGACGTGGGTCGGTAATAACAGAGCAGAAAATGTGTCTCCTTCTTCTTTTTCTCCTTCTCGCCTGCACTCACTGGTGGCTAAAGAACTGGAAAAACGATCTCACAGACATGTAGGGTTTTCTTATGCATGATCAAGACGTCTTGTGTATAGCCCCCGAAATGATATTGCGATTTCAAAATAAGAATTTTATTCATTTGACGCAGCCTAAACCAATGATATTTATGCTTACAGCAGCCCCATCTAAAAATATTCAATGATAAATGAATGCACGAAATGCCAAGAATAACAATAAAGTAAATACATTATAGTATCAACAGTTTTAAACCCATTGACCATGTACTTTTCACCTCGTGAGAACCATAGCCCTATGTAGTTTGAGATTCAAAACATAGATTCATTACATTCCAAAATCAATTTGAAAAAAAGGTTTATTGCATTATAGATTGGTAAAGTATTGAAAATAAGAACGATCGCAATATAGATAAACTTGGCCGACATGGTTTAACTGAATGAATTATCATTCACAAATATACGATGATCTAAATTGATGGAAATGGGAAATGCCCAATTTACACAAGTCATAATATAGTATTCTCCCAACCCTAATCTTTGTATATTAAAATTCACGATGCAAAAACTTAAAACCATTTCATTCCTTTAAATCATACTGCTTTAAAGTTCAATTTCCCAACAAGGTTATCGCAGCTAATGTGTTCGTCACGGATGATACATAAGTATTTAACGATAAATTTAATTCGTTCACAGTTATCATACACTCAATAAAGTAAAGGTTCTTCGAAATAAAGGACGCAGTGATTTGGGTAGTGATCACGTGACCATGAACCAGCGGTGGCCCGTAATTAAACTGCATTAATTGGATGCGAATGGCAGCCTAATAAAGGATTGATATGCTGCTCGACTGGATTTTTTTTGTATAAAGTGAGTTCTTCTTATTCCTTTGTATTTTATTCTTTGAAATAAAGATGTCTCTGGATAAGTTCATAGGTCAATCCAAAGAAATGTCAATTATCATCGTGACACGTGATCAACAGTTACTGAAATAATGTCTCTGTAGAATTAACGCTTATTTGAAATAAGTTTCAATTAAGATGACGACTTCCCCAGTTGACTACAGCGTTTAACCCATTTGAAATTATCGAATCAAATATCATGTGTTAGTAGATGGAATATTGATTTGCGGTATCGATCGGGTTACGAATGTGTTTCTGGAATAATATATATTATAATAATATAATTGTTGCTGAGTTGAATAAATGAAAGCGGTGGATCAACAAAAAAACAATCAAACAAACAGACATGTGCAGATAACACCGGGAAAGGAAATGGTCAAACCGGTTGCTTAATGACGAAACAAATAAACAAACACAACTTTTGAATAAACCAAAGGAAATATTAGTGACCGACATATAGCCTTGATATCCCCCTATTTTTCCCAAATTAATATCTATTTGTTCCAAAAGTCACCACGAGTAATCTAAAAAGTAGCCGCACGCGTTAAAAGAATGAAAACAACAAGTCCACGTCACACACCGCTGGTGGCAAGCGCAGGCCTATATATTATCAAAGCATCCATATAAACTAATCGATGATTACCAGACCAATTGTTCCTTACCCCCTCTCAGCTAACCCCCACCTCACCCCCATCCCCCAACCGCTATCTCTGATGGCTATAGTAACCACTATACATCTGACCAAAAAAACGAACCTATCGCTATGGATGGGTAAAGATTATTTCCGTTGTTTTGTATTCTGCTTTTGATCCGTATTAATGGCGGCTTGCAGTAGACCTTGAACCCTTTTCATCAAAAAGTCAAGTTAAATTGTTTCAGAAAGGAACGAATGGTGGTAACGTTTCAAAGGGGTTTAAGCAATCCTTATTGCGCTGGGAAAAATAAAGCATTTAACTTTTATTTATCTCGTAAAAGTTGTTGTTGTGACAGCAATTTTTATGAAGAGAAATGATTGCATAATGAGGGGTGATAACAATATGGCTGCATTACAAGAGAAGCTCTCGAGTAGACTACAAAATGCAATCATGAACCCCCCCCCCCCTCCCCCTCTCCTTACAGCAATGCTCCGCTAACATCCTAGATCTCTATAGTATACTTAAAGTTAGACTGATACCATTAACTGGTCTGAACAAATCTGCAGAAATAACCATGTTCCCAATCTAGATGGAACAAAAAGGAAATAAAAACTGATTGAACGGATCTTACATAATGATGGTGTGCGTACATCTAAACAAAAAATATCTCTTAATTCTTCTCTGCATATTTCATATTGTGATATCCAGGGCTTCAAGGAAGGAGGGATTCCTAAGTATGCCCTTAAAAAGAGAAGTTTTGGACAACGACATATAACAATAAGTTTGGGAAGACTTTGAGAAAAACAATATTGAAATCTAAGGAAGATGTAGAATTTCTCCCAATAAATCAACAACAAAAAGTTTTTAACACAACCGTTGTTTTTTATCTGTTTGTATATTTTATTTTTATTTGAAATCCTACTTTTACAGACAATAAGGGAATAATAACATCATGTATAATGAGATCCCTCCGCTTTGATGAGCGAATCTAAACCATAATTTCCTTAGTCTGTCGTGTTCCGAATGGATTAATGGGCTATTAAACCGTGATGGATTTAAACAGGTGGCATCAGCTAGAACGGGTCGTATGCCTTCTGAGACCAAACGATGATGTGTCACATCGAATGGCGTCTATTTCATTCTCAAAATCTCGTTCAGCCTCCAGTGCGCGGTTTCAGAAAGTTTATTTTGTTCCTTTTCTTTCTTTCTCTATCCCTTTTTCCGGGGGATCCGGCTAAAAAGCCTCCGTAATGAGCAAAACAGAAGGCCGTCTTAATTACCTTTTTTGCTGGAGCTGTTTCGCGGCGCGACGTATCAAAATAATACTCCCAGTACGTCATATGATCGGGGCATTAGCCGGGCTCCTACGGCCCCCTCGCATGGGGGGTAAGAGGAGACACCGGCGGGGGCCTTTGGGGAGTTGTGGGGTGTACGCCATCCCCCGCGCGATGGAGGAAAGACAAATCCGGGGATTTCGTGCGGGGTTTTGCGGATTTTTGTTCGGTAAAAGGAGATAAGCTGGGGGATGAACGAGAAAGAAACAGAGTGAATTGAATTGAAGAATGTTTGGTTTTGTGTAATGGATCAACGTCTTGTTGTGAAAGTGCATGGTGATGTGAGAGAGGATGAGAATTGAGACAAAGATTGGGAGAAAAGTGCCCAAACTATATATACAATAGAAGAAAAAAGCAGGCTATCAACGATGAATCTAATCAACAAACTAAAAGAAGAAAAATGCAAAGATTTGTTTTATATGGACAATAACAAGATAGTACTGATCTTTAAAAACAATTAAGAACACAAAGAAGTGAAAGGGAAAGGAAAAAGAAAAGAAGTGGTTAAAAAAATTAAAAAAGGGAAGAATTCGAATTTTGATTTTAGTATAATTTTATAGAATGCATAAATGTTACTGAAAAGTGTCAAATGGAGTTACGATGAAATGGTGACGAAAAGAAGTGGGAGATATATAGAATGATAGAGAGAGGGGAAAGGAGAAAAAATAAAATTCGAAGGACTATTTTTGGTTTCAACAAACACGTGACATGTGCATCCTCTCACCTGTAAATAAGCATACCAATATAAAAAGTATGAAGTTTTTGTGCAACTTACTACAAAGGTAAACTAAAATGTGTTAACCTTAAACTAAAACAAAATAGAGCGAATAAATCAGCTATTCAATTCAATTCAAAGTAGCATAGAAATACAAGGAAAACGGCGTTTAAAACAATCTTGTGACGGACCCGCCTGAGGACCCACTTTTGTCAACAATGTGTCTGATCAAACAAAGATGTCCTTTTGGATTGATTCCCAACATCAAATGTTACAGGATTGATAAAAAGATCTTTTATAGATTGATTGCTTTGATCATTCATTGTGGTGGGTTCGATCATTGTGGACTTTATTGCATGCCATAGAAGCCGCGTAAAGGATGTGCTGATTTTGGCGTCTCCCAAAACCCAGTCTCTGAGACACGTATGGTTGTGAGTATGGTAGCGTGGAAGGAAAGGAGACATCCAAGAAGGAGATAATAACGAGATAATATGATTCTCATGCGTCCCACGGGGAGTCTCGCATAACACGATACTTTCTCTCTCCACGCTAGCCGTCGAAACAGAACAGGTTGTCTTATTAGACGGAAGGGCAAGAAGGAGAGAGGGGGTAGAGAGAGGGGGTAGAGAGAGGGGGGAAGAAAGGGGGCAATGGACATTTTGCTAATTTGAACTTTGAATCATCTTAAATCTTATTCATTAAATGATATTGAAGAAAAGAATACTGGAAAGGGCTTTAACTATAGACATCAGAAGTTAATGTATTATTAACATTAAAAAAGTCGTTTCAATGGATGTGTCTGTGCTCCATTTGTCTGGCTATGCCCCCCCCCCTCTCTCTCTCTCTCTCTCTCTGTCTCTCTCTCTTTCTCTCTCACTCTCTCTCTCTCTCTCTCTCTCTCTCTCTCTCTCTTCTTCTTCTTCTTCTTCTTCTAGCATTGGAACACAGAGTCAAAAGTTTCATGTATACAAGAATTAAAATGTTATAGCCATGATGATCAGATGATATTGAAAAATGGGAAATAATAGATTGAGATATTGATAACAATCTTTCCTGAGTCATGTTAGTATCAATTGGCCTATTTTGTTAGTCTATCCTTTATCCTCCTCCACTGTATAATTAGACAATCGGAGAGGGGTTTTCATAGAATCTCTGGAAACTCTCTAAATAAAACAAATATGGGATGGATTTTGATTTATATCCAAATCTACAAAACCCGCTTTATTTTTGTTAATAACATAAAGACGTGTTGGGGTTGAACGCAACTTGAGTTATTAGCCCATTCCGGGGAGCACAGCGCCTCGCGAGGATCCCCGTGGTTTTATTCACCATATTCCCTACACGATACTTGTTCTTCCTTCCCTCACCAATTTGCTGCTTCATCGTGTCATACCACTGTGAAAGTCTGAAAGATGTCAATGTGAACGGAGTTGCGCCGCAGCGAAAATGTAAAAGTTAAAGCGCTCGTCATTTTGATTTCGCTGCATCCGAGTGGCGTCTCCGTGCCGCGAACGCTGCCGCTGAGCTGCCATGACAGCTGCAGAGTCAGCGAAACGAATTAGCGGGATCCGAAGACGCTATCAGACAACTTCTATCCCAATCAACGTCAAATGCAGCCCTGCTTCACGTCAACAAAAGAGTAATTAAGTTTTCATTCAGGACATACTCAAGATGAGATAAACACATGCCAAGATATGTCATATCAATGTACCTCATTTTCCTCCTAATTTCCCCTAATTTTACGGCCTTATCTTCACGTCAAACCGGAGCATATTGGACACTAGGTATAAATGGGATGTATTGATGAGAAAGAGGTGATTAAACAGACGTAGTCAGACCCAATGCTCATCATCAAGGGAACTTTGAGCTCTGGTATTGAGGTGAAGAATAATTTGTGAGCTTTCAACACCCTCATATTCAAATAATGACAAGAAATATCTGAACCTTTAAACAAAACAAAACTCCACATATGTTTGTAATCCATCAAAGCAATTACACTACCCATGTATGCAAGTTGCATGTGATGTCCAGAAAGATTTAGTTGTTTTCATCACATTGATAAATTCCAAACGTCAAAATACGTACTTTTATGTATTGCATAAGATACTTTCTAAATGGTTCTTTTTATATTGCGATCACACGAGCAGAAATACATGAAAATTCCAGCCTTGTTTAAAATACCTCTCTTAAACACGCTAGACATTCGATCTGTATCATTGCAAATAATTATTGGTTTGTATTTTATTTTAGTATGTCATTATCAACTTTTCCTCACGACCAATATACGTACAGGGTGGATCATTATGAAAATCATCATTTTACAATAGGCGTCATAAATACAATAAAAAGCTCAACTCTGTTTTGATAAGGCCCAACTTTCTGGTTATTTTTTACATACAAATTTCAGCCTGATTAACTCCTCACAATTTGAATCTGTGTTGATTAGATGGCCATTTGTTTGGTTATAGAAACGTATTTATTCAAGAGAAGTATAAACAATAACTTGTCCTTGTAACAACTGGGTTTTCTAAAACGAAAGCAAGCAGCATGGAAATGACAGCAATGGATATTGTCAAAAATTTGGTTCTTTTGTTCTTGATACAAAGGACCTTTCAATGTATTAACCTGAAAAACGGTGAACCATGTCAACAAGTTATCTAAATTGCGTTACGTTTCAATTCCTAATCATTAATTTAACTCCCACTCGTACTCTATACATCTGTTTCAAAAAGATATTAAAGAAACAAAGTTTTGCATGTTTAAAGGTACTATTGCACCTTTTGAAAATGAACGGGAATATGTCAAATAGATGCATTGTCTCTGAAGATGGCATAAAGTGTGTGATACAACATAATCGAAACTTTTAGAAGAAACTAATTGTCACTATCCTAATCTTACTTCTACTAAAACATGTATTTTCAAAAGTTGAAAAGTAGCTTCAAATTACAATTATTTATCAGTCCTTGTCAGTGGTGAATATAGTATGGGCGATACTATTTTAACAGACAGCACATTTCAGTTACGCAGTCCCTCGGATGGTGCCTAAGCCTTCGGGTCCCATGTATGCATACCTGCTTGGTTAAACATGCTTTCTGATTTGTTATCAGAAAATGTTTAAATCAAACAATAAATAGGTCATCTTTAGAGATACTTGAAATATATATTCTGTATATACAACGTTTTCTGCAGGGGGAAATTGAGTATATATTCTTTTTTTATTATTTATTCGCTTGCATGTTCACCACTTCTAGCTGTGCTCTCTCCTTTCATAAAATGGGTGTAGTGAAATGTAAAACATGTACATTAAAATGATTTGCAATGATTGTGTTTCCTTAATCGTTTGCAGACCTACGATACCTACGATGTACTTGTATACAGTTGCCTCGTCGTAATGCTCGTCACGATTTTTGGCTATTAATCGTTAACATTGCGATGCATGGTAAAATGAGCTACAAGGGTTTTAACTCTGGATTGAATGATATAAGCTTACATCCTTCTGGTTCCAATGAATCGTTAATCTATACCCTACTCACGTACTCTGGTGAGTAATCAACGACTGGGCTTAGAAAGCTCTGTCAAGTCTCGACAATCATACAACAAAAAAACAGCAACATCCTGACACTTGCGTGGTTGGGTTTTCGAATGCTTTAATTATTACCCCAAAAAACAGTAAGCCTTAGGGCTGAATGATTTTAGAATAGCATGATGATTTTGATCACAACTAGATGTTATACTTTTTAAGTTTATAAAAGGAAAGAGCTCAGCAGTGCTGGTTATGTTCTATGTATTAACTTGTTGATATGATGTAAATACTACAGTAAACCCAATATTGTTCGTCCATATCAAGTAGCAATCCATGGTCCGATTAGGGGCGTGTATTTTAAATGGATATGAATTAATGTTCTTATGGTAATCCATAACCATTACCCGACATGCCCGATGGTATATATTATAGCACCATCGTGTTCAATTGTGTAAATCAAAAGATTTACACTACCATGACTATAATGTCGGTAATCTGTGGCATTTGTATATGTTTCAACTTATTATTGTATATTTTGTATATGTTTCTTTTTATATGTTCAATACTTCTGCTTCTTTTTACTTTTTAGTGCATTCTTTTCTAACATTTCTCGTTTTCATTTCTATTAAAACTCCGTTTACGTGTTTGTACAAGTTTTAGACCAAATATTTTTCCCTTGTGGAGAGGTGGGCAAGATAAAAACAAATGTAAAGTATATTATATTAACGAGGAGTACTTAAGTTCAAAATATAAGATTATTAGGAAAACTACAAACTTTTTTGTAAGATAAAATCATAGATGAAGTTCTGATCAATATCTTGACAAATACATTATTAAAATATATATAAATACACGAATTACCACCCACAAACAAATAAAAAGCATAAACGAAAAGGAGGGTAGCCAGTCGAACAGAAGGAAAGAAACTATTACAAACAAACAAGGTAGCAAACATACCAACAAAGCGCAAGTTCATGCACACGGTCTTTTGAAAAGAAGTATTTCTATACCTCATAAAAGAGTCGGAAATTCATCACAACTACTTTATAGCCTTTAATAAATATTTTATAGCATAATTGCCATTTTAGTTTATTAATTTCCTTTCGGAATTATACTTGGAACATAATGCAGTCAGAATTAATGATGAGTCCTTTGACAAGAAGTGTTTTCATTTTAAAGGGATTGATCTCCCAGTGGTATAGGAAATCGGTGTTTTCAAAGATATTTAAATGAATACTTCACCCCTATTGCTCACTGTTTCTTTATATCAAACTTTAGAAATAAATTTGCCTCCGAGCTAGCTTTTCTGTCATTTAAAATTTGTTTATTTCAAAGATTTTTTGTGTGTGTACAAGGATGACAACAAGATTTCAATGAAGTCGAAAATGAATTCGATTTCGACATCTGAAGTGGAATCGAAATATATAGGTCATGGATTTGAGATGGATTACCACACACTATGCGCCTTTTCAACTAATCATGCCCGGTTGAGAACGTCTGGCTTACGGGAGATAAGACAACATGGGCATGCAAATGAAATTGATAGATAGATAGAGACGGCATTGAAATCCAGAATCAGAGATCAAGAAACATTTATACAAACATTAGGGCCATTTGAAAACCGTTCTTACACTGTTAAGAAAAGTCATCGTGAACATTTAATGGGTAATACTCGCATTGAAATGACTGGGGGAACGATAATCGGACCGAGGTAGAAAGAAAACTTCGGGTTCACCCCGCCTCTTGCACTTTCAAGTGACGTTTCATATTTCTATTTTTCTCTCAGGAGCTCGGCAACAATTTAGCCTCATTGCATTGCTTTACAGTCTATAAATGGCCTATGAAATTACGATAATTATTGTCATTGTAAACGTTGCTTTCTGTTTAGGGTCGAGGAAATATTTGATACTAACAAAAGACGGGATTTATTTTTACGATGGGAATAATAAAGTTGCTTCTTTCACAAAACACTCGTGCGGTTTCAGAGAGCAATTCATTAAAACCTGTGTCCTCATTTTATTCTTTTCCTCCTACACGCATCCCGCCTAGAAACGTGTGATCTTATCAAAGGTAATAGGTCTATTTTCATGGATTCGGAACCAAATTTAATTCCGTCTATTCTCAATGGTTCCCAATTTTCTTTCATACGGGACAAGATAATGAGGATGGTTCATAAACCCTGTAGTCTGCGCTTCTCGAGTAAGCGTTTTGTTTATTCCGGTTACTGAAAGTCGAGTGGCGACTGTGTTTTACCGAATCGCTCAAAGGGACAATGGACGATGCATTTTTACCAACGCGCCGAACACCCGATGCACTAAAAGTTAAGAATGCGCCAATTTCCGATTTAATGTGCCTCGAGGAAGTTACAAAGAGCCCTAGTATCTCCAAAGTATTGTCATTTTTAGCGGCTAAATACCTTTTGTCGTTGTTTATTTATGAAATACATTTTGGCTCGCACTTCAAACAGACCGCCCATCAATAAACGGCGCTGCCTCCATTGCCAGCACGGTAATACACGGCTTTACCCTAGATTCTTAGAACAAGAAACAGATAGAGGGAGAGATAGAGAAAGAGAGGGGATAGAAGCGGTGACAAATCAAAAGAAAGCAAGGGGGACAGCAACAGAGGGATAGAGGAAGAGGCAAAATTGATAATATAAAATGATGAACGGAAGGAGATTGGGAGAATGAGAGAGAAAGAGAGATCGAAAAAGAATGGGAGATAGTAACTGGCAAAAGGAAAAGGCCAGAAAACGGAGGTTTATTACGTTTCGATTTATCGCCCCCTAAAGACTCGGCCTAATGGCTCCCCAACGGAACTCGCTTGAAAAAAATTATTTATTTTGTACATCTCCTTCCTCGATGCGATTGGTAAACCTCTTTCTTCCCACACTCATATTTTACGTCCAATATATTCAGCTAATTGACGCGACTTGCTCGCTGCGTAATTTATAAAAATGCAGCATTTCGAGACTCATAAGATATGCAATTTCGCCAGGTCGAGGTGGTGTTGGACAGCGAGAGGGTTTAGAGGGAGAGAAAGAGAGAGGGGAAGAGCGGGAAGATAGAAAGGTTGAGGTACAGGTAGAGATATATAGAGTAATAGATAATAGGGCAGATATAATTCATATAGTAAGAGAAAGAGTAAAGGGAAAAGGGAGAAAGAAAGAAAGAAAGAAAGATAGAGAGGAAGAAAGAACAGAGAGAGGTTGCGGTGAGAGAAAAAAGGGAGAGAGAGAAAAGAGAAAAAGAAAGCGCAGAGAAAGAGATGAAGGAGAGAGATTGAAAATGGGCATGATGAGGGTGTAAGGAGCATAACTTGATTCAACCGAGAGGAAGAGAAAGATAGAGTTGGGAGACAGAAAGGAAGAGAGAGAGAGAGAGAGAGAGAGAGAGGGGGGGGGGTGGAGAGACGAAGAAAGATAAATGAATGGATGAGGAAAGAAAAGATATTATAGCTTTTATTCATCAAGACTTGTAACTTGAATGTGCGAATATTTATTCAGAAAGAATAGGGAGAGAGGGGGTATAGAAAGAAAGCAAAAACAGAGAAAAACAGAAAAAGAAAGAGAGACAGAGGAAAAGCTGTGGAAAATGAAAATGGGATAGGGAAAAGAGCAAGAGAGTGAAGAGAGAGAGAGAGAGAGAGAGAGAGAGAGAGAGAGAGAGAGAGAGAGAGAGGAGGGGGCTCAGACAGACAGATAGAAAGAGACAGCAAAATGGGATGGGCGAAGAAAAGAGATCATAGCTTTTATTCCAGCAAACTTACTGCAAGTTGAATCTGCAGTTCAAATGGCATATTCAGGGCTAATGATGATTGCTGTAGGAAAATGTGATTTTGTGAAAGACATTTGTAGTCTTTTCAAAATACAAAGGTCGGCAAAGAAGTTTTTCGTTTGATGCCAGTTGGTGATGACAAGGCCAAGAAGTTGAGAGAAAGAAAACATATAGAAACCAGAATAATGGATGAAAGTTCAGCGGGACTTTGAAGAGTATGGAGAGATACAGATTAAAAGATGCGAGGTTTAATCGAAAGGGGGACATGAAAAATATCGATTGAGAAAAACAGGGACTAGAATTGGAAAAACAAGATGAGAGAGAGAGAGAGAGAGAGAGAGAATGAATGAACGAAAATAGTCATGATGATAGAGATTTGCATGTATTTAGCCTTAGACAAAGAAAATGTGAGCACTGACAAAGGGAGACACAGGCAGATGGATGACAGAGAGAGAGTCAGACAGACAGACTGTGAGACAGAGAGGGGATAGAATATGATATGGAGATAAAGAGAGAAAGAAAGGGGAGAGAGCGAGAGGAATAGATAGAGAGAGATATATATAGGAGAAAGAGAGAGAGGGGAAAAATGTGTAGAGGATATGGGAGAGAGCGAGACTGACAGAGCGAGCGAGAGAGAGAGAAAGTTATATAGATTACAAACTATAATTATATAATGAACTACAAACAGCTAAATGCTAAAAATGAAGTAATCCTGAAAATTAATGAGGCAAATGTGAAAATATACCCACAGCAATCCATGACATCGTTGGTTAGACATAATGTCATGTAGTATGAAAAGACTATATTTTTGTCAAGTCAACCATTAATTTCCGCATGGCAATGTTCAAACAAACGTGTTTCATCATTTTGCTCGTTGAATGCATAACATTGTTGATTTGAGCACGTTCGTTGGTAATTATTCGATTCACAACCAATTACGATTAGGGAAATTTTTAATAGAAAGGAAAAATCTAAGTTAAAGTTTCATGACAGATAGAGAACTCGTTTGTTTTAAGTCGAATTCTTAAGTTAACTACATGTAAACATCTTCATTCGATCGATCGATTGATTGATTGATTTCATTTATACCTCGTCCGACTCGTTTTACGTATTATTTTCAAATTCAGATTCAGATACCTACGAGTGCTAAGAACAATTGTGCCAGTATACATGCTTGAAGTTGAATAAGCAGGGGATCAACGGCTTTAAGTCCTCTCCGAGGGACTTGGTAATGAGAATTAATGCCTTACCAACAGTAACCAGTGCACCGACTTGGTGAATTCGAACCCGGGACCTCATGTTTACGAGACCATTGTTCTACCACTGAGCCGTCGTCTATGTGCTAAAATTACACTTCTATAGCCACAATTCATACAATGATCAGTATTTCAACAAGCAAAGATGTCTTGATAGTTAGGGGCTATTGTGTTGCAGTATCATATGTCGCGATTATATTTTAGAAAAGTGACAGACTACTCTTAATATAACTAACATTTATTGTTTTTACATCATACAACAATGGTGCCAAAGTTTAATAAAAGAAAGCATTGCAACCAAATTCGTCCAACAAACATTTAAAACACCCCCCCCCCCCCCGAAGAAAAACAATAAGATACACAAATATAAAAAGTGACGATAGATACTGACAATATAGTTTACGTATAGAGTGAATGCTTTTTTCGAGAAAAAAAAGACAAAGCGAATTATGAATAAGCAAAACAAGCAAACTTTCTTTGCTCTTTTATATTCACACCACGCCATAAAGGTAATTATTACTTTTATGGCGACTTCGTTTCCACGTACATGACTTTGTATTATACCAGTCTGTAAGCGCATTGGGCGATGACAACTCTAATTATTACACAATTTTGCGAAGGCTGGGTCGGGTTTTAATCAACGCCATACATGGATATATTCCATGCTTAATACGGAACAGATGTAGCAGCTTAAACCCCAATGGGGACATCTATTTCTCTCCCCATCTTCATTCGAGAGATGATAACTGTTTTCATCACCTAAGCTACCAAAAAGGGAACCAGGGCTAAAAATATGAGAGAAAATGAGTTAGACTGTGGATGAGTGTATCGTTTATTTTTGAGAGATAAGTCATCGCTCTGATTCGCGTTTTGTTTCTTAGTAAAAAGTATCTGCCGTTCGAAATATGTATTTCTTATGTTTCCTCGCTTGACAAAGCAAATCAGGCCCTGGGCTAGGGGGTATCAATCAACAGAGATGCTCCGAAAGTGAGGGGGACAAAAAAGAAAGAAATAACGGGGACGAAAAGGGATAAAGAGTGGCTAATGGGGGCATAATTGGCTTATAACGACGTACAAGTTTGATGCGACGAGACACGCTGTGGAGTGGGGTTACCGACAGCGAAACAGGTTGTTCGCGGGCTGTTAAATCCATTTACGCCCGTCCGCGCGTTTTATTTTTTTCCTTCTCTCTCTCAAAATGCGTATCAAGTCTCCAAGCGCTCGGTGTTTGTACGGAGTGGTAATAGAATCCGCGGCCACTGGCTCAGGCCCGGCGTGCCACCACCATCCCGCTGAGTCAGCGGTTAGCGCTCCACAACTATACATTGCTCGCTATCAATGCATATTATTTCTAGCTCCTAATGCATTGTGACAGTGCCCGATGAGAGATGGGCGATGGGAAAAAAGAGACTCCAGATTTTATTTTTAAAACAAAGACGAGGACGGGTGTCATAAAAATATATTGGATCAAAGCGCTGAGTGAGAAAGGATGGGCGATTATTTAAATTAACGGTAATAAAAGGAAAGAACACAAAAGATATATAATAGACATGCACAAATGTCATTGTGAGGATTAGAGAGAGAGAGAGAGGGGGGCGGGGAAGGGGCAGACTGACACAAATGTTGACGATATTGAATATTTCGTTTCATTTGATAGTTCGAGTCGAAAGGTGGAATTACACTTTAAAAGAGGAAGTAAAAAGAAGTAGACATCAATAATCGTGATTCTCCTTTTATTCTGTTTTGTTTGTAAGCGAATAGTTTTCTATATTCAAAATGACGATGACTACAATGTAGTAACACTTACTTCCCCTCCCCCCCCCCCCCCCCCCACTCCTCTACATACACACACTCACACGCACACGCATATATCGTCACATTAAAATTGAATTGAATTGAATTGATATCTTTATTTATACACGGTTAAAAAAGCCAAAACAGTTAATACAAGACTGATTTCCATTGGGGCCGTGTGAAACAATGTAAATACATCGAATTAACATAAAATGAAAATATGGAAATACAAATAAATAAATGAGAAGAAGAAAAATGAGTAGAATTATGAATAACTTTCCATAAGATTATGCATTTGTAATAACCCACAATAACTATGCGTTAGATATATAGTGAATGGGAATTTTATTTTTTCGAATCATACCTCTCCCCCCCCCCCCCCCCCCCCCCCCTAAAAAGGCCAGCATAGGCCTAGATATCAGGATTTTTCGTCCGGACGGGCTACAAAAATTTGTGTTATTTTTCAAATAATAACAAAAGGCAGCACTCAGTAGATGTCGTCCTGTCATCCAAACCGTTTCTGTACATAAATAAATTTTCCTATTTTCCTACACAACGCCGCTTTCGACTTTCACTGTAATTTATTCAAAATTCAAAGAGCCGTATCTAAATGCTAATTCCCATTGTAAAGATTCCCCTTCTCATTGTCACTGCCTAGCACACAAAAGATTGCAGGACAAACAGCAATCTATAATCATGATAATATCTGGATATGCGTTGCACATTTCTCCATGCAAGGCGGTAATATTATGATGATAAGGTGTTAATAGAAATTACTATTGCCTGTATTATCTGCCGGTTATATAGTACAAAGACGTTATTGATAATCATTCATATATTTCATACAAACGAGATCGTTTGGAGTCAGCATGTATTTTTAATATCTCTTTTGAACTTGATTCGATCTCCTTTGCAATATTACAAGGTGTAAATGGTTATTAAGTGGTGTGAAAAGCCGACAAGCGATTCGGCTACATTTTCAGATATTGCGTCTTTGAGCATTGTTAAGTGCCGACAACGTGAAGCGATTCCCTGCTGTATTATTACAATGGGGAAATGACAACATAGACCAGCCTAAGAATCATGATTTGAATGATTGTGTTCATTCATGTATTAGTGACAGCTAATTTACTTCAAATTTCTTCACTTAATTATAAGTTTATGAATGGATCTTTTCATTGATATGCAGATATGCCGGTGGCGTGTACGTAAAAAAATCGAGGATTGAGTCCCTTGCGTTGTTATCACTTTCGAACAGTAGATGTTTATCTAAAGTCATTGCAATTAAAGAACAAAGGCTCAATAACATTTGTTGAAACTTTTTCTTCTTCCTTCCAGCTTCCTCTTCATTCTTATTATGCTCATTATTATTCTTCTATTTTTTTCCTTCTTCTTCTACTTCTTTTTCTTCTTCGTCTCCTTCTTTTTCTTCTTCTACTTAAACTTCTCCTTCTTCGATTTCTTTCTTTGTTTTTCTTCTTCTTCTTCTTCTTCTCCCTCCTCTTCTTCTTTAACTTCTTCTTCTCTCAATCCTCACTAATTTCCCCTCCTATAGTTGGTTAATATTTCATCCCCACTTTTCGTGTTTTGCTCATAAACTTTTTCTTTTTTTTCTTTTTCTTTCCTCTTCAATTTCTTTTTTTTTTTTCTTTTCTCGTCTTCTCAGTCCTTCGTTGCTGTTTTTCCTCTCCTCATTCTCTTTTTTCTATTTCTTTTCCAAATTATTTTTTTTTTTCTTGGTAATGCTGAAAAAGGAAGACTTGACCTTTTTTTCTTTCAACTCAATACCATTTTCACATTATTTTGTCCAAGACATTGTTCATGAATTACAGATATATTCATATTTCAATAATCCTTTCATGATTAACACAAAATCTGTTCTCCGTAAAATACACTCTTTGTAGCCAAAAGTATTTGCGGCTTACGACCGGACAATAATATACAATTGCTCTTTGCTACAAACAAGTCAGATAATCAAAAGGGAAAGAGAATAATTGCAATGATAGTCAGATGTGTGTCCGTCTGTTGCGATTTCACCCCAAATTACCCAACAATAGTGATGATGAGGGGCAAATAAAAGCATTTCTTAAAATTCAAGAGATAATATTCGCCATGTTGTGGTCTCATCACATGTGTCGTTTCTATCCCGAATCCGTTAGGGTAATTTCCTGTCGATGAGCTATCTGAAGCCACCGACTGTCCGTTCCTTTTGTTCCTTAATTTCCATGATTTAGCAGAAAATGAGCGAGGGAGAGAGGGAGAGAAAGAAATGCGAGTCTTTTTTGCCGCACGGGAGTTAAAGCGTTCGCTGTTCGAACAGACGATCGAGCCAGTCGAAATTTATGGATATTTTTTCGCGCCCATCTGTTGACATATTTATCCGATTACAGGGGATTTGGGGGAGATATCTGAACTTTCAGAGCCCTTTTTTCGGCTGCTCCTCCTTCTTGTTTCAGTAATTATTTATACCTATTCAATTATGAAATTTCTGCGAGTGTATCAATTTGTTTAAATTTTGAATTAAGATAGTTACTTTAATGTTTGGATTTGCGTTTATCATTATCCATGTAGAGAAGTGACATACCAACCGTCTTCGTGTTTGAATAAGGGCACTACCTAAACAAACACAGATCGCTTCCAATATGTTTATTTGATCAATCATATATATTTACAGATTGTTATTATCACGGATCATATATTTTGATCACTTTTATTCTCAGAAAATAGATTTAAGTGAATATTGAAATAAAATATCTCAAGGGCATGTTGTTAGCAAATAAAAGCAATTTAGGTTTTTTTTTTCTTTCCTGTTTTTTAACTTCGCATTTATTATTTATTTGATACTAACGTATTATAAATTAATGATGTATTTCAACTTGAATATACAGGCTAACAACTTGATCTATTTTGTTTTATTAATGTATATATCCCCTTTTCAAACATACATATTGATATGCATTAATGTGACTTCGATACAGTTATTTTCAATAAAGTACATATCTAGTATATAAAGGTGAAAATTACAATCCAAGATTAATGTATAATCAATATCAATTTGATTACAATTGATATAAGAGAACTACGGCACATATATGATAGCTTTAGCAGGAATGTTACTAGTAGAAGTACGATAAAATTAGGTTCACCTACTTGAAGAAGCAAACATTAGGCCAGAATTTTCATGATTGTGACTCAATACTAATTATTCTTTTTGTCTGAGACTGAACCGATTCCCTCGAAATCCTACATTTCGAATGCCACACAAGCGCCGAAAATAAATGACCATTGCTCGAAAGTCGAAGAGCTAAAACGGCATTACAAAGGATGACATGGGATTCTCTACGGAATCCTTCTGCTAACTTCAACCGTTCATACGCGGTCTTTATCATGTATGCCTTCCAGCGAAGTGTCAAAAAAGACACGAAAGATGGTTCATCAATAGTCGAAATCCAATTCCACCCGACGAAAAGTTGGCTTTTTTTCTCCATCCATCCCACTTATTCTCTCTTTTTCTCATTTTACTCTCTCTCTCTCTCTCTCTCTCTCTCTCTGCCTCTCTTTCCACATAAAGCCTTTTTTATGAAGAGACAAAATGCATATAAATGTACATCATTTCGCTGAGGCCCGAAGGAGATTGCTGTTTCACGCAAGACAGTGTTATCCATCATCGGACGCCTCGGAGCTACGTGTAAACGGGTGACAAGCGAAATGGGTGGAAGTATGTCGGGGAATTGTGACTTGACTGCTAAATCATCCACATTTATTCCTCCTCTCTCTGTTCGTATTCTAGCTATTTTTTTCTATTTTTTTGTTTTTATCGTGTAGATTTTTTAGATGTAACAAGAAACCATTGCGATTAGCTTCGCAAAATTCCATGGCCTCTTTTCTGCAGTAGAAGTTCATAGCGAAAGGTGTTATAGATATAGCCTAACGATTTGAAGACCGGGCAGTATGAATATGTAGGGTAGGAATTTCTCATCCCGCTTTGGGAAAGTGTCTTTGTTGGGTATTCTAAAGACAAAGATAATTTCCAGATGACAAAGAGGAAATTGGTAACAACAAGAGTTGGGATGACCTGGTGGAAAACGGGCGCAGCTGGTAGTATAGAGAGGATGTTCAGAGAGAGAGAGAGAAAGAGACGGGGAGGGACATACAGTATAGAAATGGGTAGAATGATGAAGATATAGGGTTGAATACTGGAAAAGATATTGCTAGAGAATAAAAGAAGAGAGATTGTGAGAGGGTGGAAGACGATATGTTATGAGCAATAGTTTATTGGAGGCTCAAATTTTTAAAAAGGCTGGTTCGATTTTAGAGAATATGTTGGGAGTTTTGTATGAGAGAGAGAGGGAGAGAGAGTGAGAGAGAGGGAGGAAGACAGAAAAACGAAGAGAGAGACTATGAGAATGCGAGGGAAGGAGAGAGAGGGTGGAGAAAGGTTAAAAAACGAGAAATGGAGAGAGGGGATACAGATGCAAAATGTATCATGGGACTTGTCTAACAATAAAAGAAGAATAATAATTTTATTGTGCAAAAAAATCTATGTCTAAATGCAGAATCATCATACATTATTATCTCACTCTAAAATAATAATCTTGAAGCAATATGGAAGTATTATTTGTTCACTTCTATAGCCCACTCGATAAAATAGACAAATTATGGAATTTATCTGATAGGCCTATGTCGTTCTAATTTTTCTTTTCGAAATTGTGGATTTTATTGTTATTTTTTTTACATAAAGTAATGACGACCCTTAAAAATGCTTATAAAAATATAAATGAACAAAATATTAATGCCTATTTATGGATTAATCTTTTTTTTCTTTCAACCACCATTTCATCAGCTACTGGCGTATATTTATATCGTTTTATAGTATCATATAGTTTATCCATACATAAGGCAATTATTCTGTAACTTAAAAACATGTAAACTGTATTCCTAACTAATCGCCACAAACTTTACAACGTAGTGGAGAAAAAAAATCAATCCTTTTGTTGCGTTCAAAAAAGGAACATTTCATAAATCTAAGTCAGCGTATTAGACCGAGAGTAAAGGGCACTGTGCGTTTGATAAATGACAAGAGAAGCTGTCAGGTCTTATTACAATCACAAAACTTGACTTTTCTTTTGATTTCCCTTTAAAAAAAACCTTTGTGAGCCTTTAATTGAAATCCAGTTGTGGGATAAACACCGTGTGTCTATATCTTTTCTGTTTCTTTTCTTTTCATCCCTCAATTTTCGTTTTTGTTCCAAGCGTTTGTTTCCCTCCCATTTTTGACAGTTTTCATTGATTTATCTCCGGGCTTTTCAAGGTTTGCAGAATAGAACAAATTACCTCCTTTGTGGGGGGAAATGTTAGAGGAGAAAGGGCAAACAATGGTCCAGAATGAAACCGTAATTTTGTTTTCGTAGAGTCCAATATGAAAGAGTTTGATCACCAAAAAAACACATAGTTTTTAGTGTTCTGAATAAAGTGATCAAGATTCTCCACGTCGCTGTTTTCATCTTTGGAATAACATCGACTATCAGAACAACAACAAATGGAATAACAGTGACAACAACACCTATACAATTAAATCGTTAGATGAATCTTATTTTTTCATTCAGTTTTGACATATAGTGTAATATTTAAAGCTTGTTTTTTATCCTTGAGAATAAATTGATTTTATCAGGTGAAGTGGGATTATCGAAATATTTTGGCTTTTCTTTTTTCCCATGTGCCAATAACAATTCCATGTTATATTTGATATGTTAAAGGCACAATTTCATACTATTTAGTATTAGTGGAAGTCGTTATGTTTTCCATTATCTAGTTCAAAGTGTGAAAGAAGGTTTGAAAAATTATACCCCCAAAATATATATAAGCATGTGTTTCAACAGATACAGATAGTTTACTCCATGTGTATTTCTCTTTTTGTGTGAACATGCTTCCAAAAAATTTAAAGGTAATACAAAGTTTTGGTATGGGGTCATGAATTTGGTTCAAATGAACATATTGTAACTTTGGAAGCATATGCGATCCTATAATATTCGGTGATCGTTGTCGTGGTTGAAATCGAGTCTAAAGTTATGAAATTGTAAATAATAAACTCTTTATGTTGTATAGCTCCCTCTCAAGGTCAATATATTAATTAAGCTACAAAACAATGTTTCTTGACTTAAATCGACCGATTAGCCATTTCCGTTTGGGAATTATACATCACAACTACATATTCTGAGATTTCCATGGTCGCAGCTACCATTGTACAGCCGTAGGTGCTGTTTGAAATTTATCAAAATTTATCGGGAGCACCGGTAAATTTTTATATTCAATTTTTCTCGAAAGCAGAAGTGTTTTAGGGGCTAAATTTTCTAGTGCTTATAATACATCCACATGGGTATCTAATTATATTAAATTTGTAAAGAATCATTATCCACTCAATTTCGAAATTTCCCGAAACTTTGTATTACCTTTAAGGGAAAATTTCAAATTTGTCTGTAAATGTCTTTTTTAACGTTTCTATCAAACCATGAGCAAAAACATATTACAAAGTACCTTTAATCTTGCTGTATGGTATATGGAAACAGTATGGAATCTATTTTTAATTCCTGATGGGTTCCTCTTTTTCCTCATTTTCCTATTCGCTGATAATTTTTCACTTCACTTCGTGTGAATTATAGAAAGAGAAGACTCATTAACTAAAACGGAATTTAAAAGCCATCCTGATCCAATTTCATCAACGTTTAAATCCCTAATATACTACTAAAGAAAACCAATTTAATCATCATTGATTTCAGCGATAAAATAGATTACTGGTTAAATATATGTCAGGTCTGTCGTTACAGGCCCCTTTTCCTATAGAACTATGAATGCACAACAAGCAAAATGTCCCATAAAGCATAAAGACAAATTTGTCGCTCATCAGTTTTGCGACGGTGACTGTATATATACTCGGGTTGACTGGCTGAAAAACGACAGTAAAAAAAAATAGCCTCACTGAAATAGCGGGGTGGATCGCGGCTCATTTGCTAATTAATTGATTAAATATTTATAGATACATTGGCTGGCTGACGTCCCGACAACTTTGTCTATTTTGCGATAAGTCTTCCCCGGACAATTTAATCCAATTTTGTGATCAATATTTTAGCAATAGCTAGGAGCAAACACCTACTGCCCTCAGCTCGCCCCGCGTACTGTTATCCCTTCTCGACATAATTTTCTGTCGTCTGCTGTCAAAGGATGTCGGCTATGAAACAGTCGTCCGTTGATGATGTTCTCCTACTAGCGAGCAAGTCTTCTTTCTTAGGTGATGTTGTCAAGATGACATGAGCTTGTGGATCCTCCCTTTTCTCCTCCTCATTTTATAATGTTACTTCTCATCCGCCCCCCCCACTTTCTCTCTCCATATCTTCCCTTTCATTCTCATCGTTATCATTCTACATATCCCTCCCTTCTTCTTCTCTCTCTTTCTCTCCCTCTCTCTCTTCTTATTCTCTTTTCTCCTCTTTTACTCTCTCATAATTATTCCTCTTTCTCGTCTCCTTTTCTCTGTATCTTTCTCTCTTTCCCCTCTTCCTCTCTCCCTCTCTCTCTCTCTCTCTCTCCCCCCCCCCTCTCTCTCTCTCTCTCTCTCTCTCTGTATCTTCCCCCTTCATCTCAATCTCCTCCTATGTCCCCCTATCGTCTCTCCCCTCAGGAGAGAGAGAGAGAGAGAGAGAGAGAGAGAGAGAGAGAGAGAGAGAGAGAGAGAGAGAGAGAGAGAGAGGGGGGAGATGGGGCAGAAATAAATATGAGATTCATAAAAGAGAGAGGAAGGGAGAAAGAAAAAGGAAATGAGAGGGAGACGAAAGAGAGGGGAGAGAGAGGAGGAAGGGGAGTGGGGAAGAGGGAACTGGTATTCGTTTTGTATCTTCTATTTAGCGGTGATGTTGAGTGTAATTGCACATGAATTATGTAACAACTATTACATGGCAGAGGGAGAAATGAGAATAGCAAAGTTGCCATCGCAACAACCAAGCGATGACAAAGTACCGTCCCGGGCTATTAGTAACAATGTATAGAGCTTTGGGCATAAATAAAACAGTAGTTTATGTGCTTCATATTTAATAAGAAAAGGCTATTTTGATACTGGCGATCCTAACTGAGCTGTTTATATCATCACAGATGCACAAATTGCTATAGATATAGACGTTGAATACTCCACAAATACTACTATCCAATGCGGCTATAAATCTTATGAATAATTCAGCGGTTTTGTTTGTTAGCTTTTTCTTTTTGTGATTCATAACAAATTCAAAAGATTCATTTTTCTTCTAAATAGATTTTACGAACCGGATGGAACAATCTGAAAGATGGAAAGTGGTCCACATTGAACATTTTAACATTTTTAAAGAAAGTAAAAGAAATATCATTGCATATTTTGTTCTATCATAATTCATTTTTATTTATTTCATTTATCAATCGATCATCAACTTTAATGTCCTTTGGCAAGACGTTGATCTACATTTGCCACACTCAACCCAGGTGATGTACGTGGGTACTTGGCAGGAATTAATTCTTTGGAATGCTAGAGCGCCGCAATGGCACAGCTAAAGCCGAGGTAATAATCTCCAAGATTAGAAAACGCTTAGTGATTCTAATAAGCGCTATATAAAAACTGAGTATTATTATTATTATTATTGACTCAATGAATTCATAACGATATATGACAATTGGACATTTTATATTTATACACAGTATCCCCCCCCCCCCCCCCCATGGGCATATGGCCAGATTTTTGCAACATGAGAGGCTTGCATCTCTCCCCGGAGTGTAAAATGTCCATGTTCTAAATTAAATTCCCACAAATATCGTACTTTTCCCGATACTAATGCTTTTGTATTTTTGCAAAGCAGGAAGTAATTTAAAGATTCTCGACAGCCTACTCATTAACATAACCGGTTGCCTTGAGATATATGAATGCAAACAAGCTTTGATATTATGACTTTCCAGTTTTAATTATCACATTATGAAATTAGAATACCTTAGTATAAATCCGTTTAAAATCAGCAAGAATTTTACCAAAATAATAATACAAAAAATAAGGTTGTACTGATAAATAGGAGAGAGCCACATTTATAGTATATGTTTGTATTTATATTTTCTTTTTCTAAATAGATAGATACATAAATAGGGTTATTGAAAAATTTACCTTAGACAGTGCATTTTTAGAAATACCGGGTAAATTTTGATAAAAAGGGGACCTAGGTTTTTGACCACCATTTTCACTGAGACTTCTTTGCTCAAATTTGTTGATCATAAAAATGCTCAAATGTTGGATAAAAGTGCCCATCGGGCGCACATTTTTCTCTTTCTTTCTTTTACGATGTGGTTATCAATTTGCTTACCTTTCCTTAGCCGCCTTGTGCCAAACTCTTGTGGTAAAAGAAATTGCGTGTTAAATTCTTCCATGATTTGTTGCGGTTAAAAATCCAAACAACAACTTTGGTGACTATTCCTTTGCTCACTTTATTATGATGACACTCAAAAGAAATCAAGCAATGATTACACAAATATGCTAATGGGTATCCTTATAAGAGCTATTTCCCAACTCACTTTTGAAATTAACAATATCGTCCAAACTTTTTAACGGATAATGTCCGTTTCGCTTTTGTCTCAAGCGTTAACAAAACAACGACATACGATGACCTTCAGTATTGTAAAGATATATGTTAAACAATTGTCTTCGTGTGTGTTATTATCATAGATCATTTCTCTCTTTGTTACATGTAATGGAAGATGTATACTTTGGGACGGTTACAAAAGTAATGAGATTTTGCAAAATGGAGGGGGTTGGGATTTCAAATCATGCTGAACAGATGCAAATAGAAGCGTTTGACGAACAAGCAGTCCGGAGCGGGCTCTGTTTGCTGATCAGTCGAGCTTGTTTGACACTCTCTTATGGGCTAGCCAACCATGGCCGTAAATTAAGCCTAATTTATGTCAATCTCTAGTCCAAAATACGGGATCTAGAAAGAATTTTCCTCTCATCTGTACTGGAATGATGATGATTTCTTTGAATTATTCTCCATCCACATCCCCCGACCCCCGAATACAGGACTTACATAATTTCATATGCGACGGAAAATGTGAGGGCGTACGTGAACGAAACGATAAGCGTTTCTTGAGTTGCGCCTGAAAAGAGAGAATTGCTATATTTCAAGAGATTTCGAGTACAGAGGGTAGCTGGTTGTAGCGAGGAAAAGGCGTTAAAAAGTGCAAGAGACCCCGAATTCGCGATTTGTGTTTACCATAAAAACCACTGCTGTATGTGGTTAGGACAGGTCTTTTGTAAGAGCCCCTGACTTTATAGCCGTCACGGCCCTTTGCTTTGTATTCACCCGGAGCTGCGGGGCGGAACCTGCACAAGCTCTAGCCCGGAAACGGGTACAGTCGAAAAGAAGTATAGAAGAAACAACAGCATGTAAATCTAGGTAGAGCGAGAGAGACAAAAACAGACAGAGAGAGAGAGGGGGAGCGGAGGAGCGAGGGAGGAGAAGGGGGAATAGATGAGAGAGGGGGAACAGAGAGGACAGTAGAAGATGGAGAAAGGTAAAGACAGAGAGAGAGGGGGAGAGACATCAGAGAGGGAATACAGTTGTAAGTAAGGAGACCAGAAGAGAAGATGGAGAGAGGGAACGATCGAGAGAGTGAGATTTGAGAGAGGAATATAGAGGGAGGAGAAGGAAAGAGAGAGAGGGAGAGAATGAGAGAGATGGGTGTATAACTCGACCCCAAACGGTGCGAACTATTAACAGTTGGAACCCCCTCGAAAGGAAGCCCGCTTCTATAAAAATGAGGACAATTGTGATTTTTGTTTGAAACAGAAGGGAGAAATATGCGGACTTACTCAAGGCCGTCAGCCAAACAAAAGCGGGGAAGAGAAATTATATTAATCTTTCCGCTTTAAACAATTCTGAATAGAGTCAATCATAAACGCTCCTAACTATATGAAACTATTTTTTATCTCTCTTTTGGACATGCTATCATTAACTTGTCAATCTTCATGATCAAAAGATGAGCTCGAAAAGGAACAATCAAAATTTATCGTTTTATTTTTAGTTTGTTTTACATGCATGACGATTGTTAAAAGAGAAAAAGGGCTGAATGGAGATTTGATAGATTCCAAATTAAATAATTCAAGCTATTAGTTAGGAATTGCATAGACTGTTGTAAAAGTAGTAAATCTTTTGAGGGTATATTTATCAAAGTTTCTTGTGGAGCGTTAAAAATGTTTGCACAGTTGTGTTTATGAATATAGGTTTGATACACTTTGGTAATTGATTATAGCTTTTCACCCCAATCTTCTACTTTGAGGTAAATTTCATGTCATTACAAAAGAAACTTATCTATTATCCATCAAAATGATTCGAGAATTATTATTTAAAATTAGAAGGTAAACGCACTCTTGCTCCCACGCGTGTCAAAAAAATGTAAAGTTCACATACGTCCTCAAAGAATTGATGTCTACATACAAGTATTAGGTATAAATCAAAATTAGATACGTGTGATGATAACAATTCGAATTTTGTAAGGAACAGTTAATCACGTTCAAAGAGATTATAATTTGTATGAGCTGATACGTGAAGGAAACCTTATAAATTTGGTATGAATTAAGGCAAGATTTATATTGTAAGAAAAATAATTACATCAACAATATGGAATTGCTAAAAACAAAAAGTACTCTTGACGTTTTTGCATAATCCGCATTAGAGATTTTGTTTGCGGTTGTGTACCTTGTTACATTTTAGTGTTTTTAGTGCATCCCACTGTGTTTTTATTTGTTTGTTTGTTGTTAGTTGTTGTCGCACGAAAAATTAACAATGTGTTATTATAACCGTCACAGAATTTAACAAGAAACAGAAACGGGTACCTAATTTATGCCCATTTTTTGAAAATATTCAAAAATAAGGAAGGAGAATTAAAAAGATAATGCATGACTAAAAGGTCTCGAAATTATAATCTTTGGGTGAAATGTTTCCTGTCTTTTAAAAAGGATGTTAGTTATAGTTGTTGTATTTGTTTTCTTCATTTCATTCAAGTAATCTATGAATCAACTGAAAGAGAAATGAAGATGGTCCTATTCACCGGTTAGCTCATAACCCCCCCCCCCCCTCCCCTCCCCCGCCCCTCTTCGCCTTGAGTAAAAGTGGTTTCGTTTGGCGCCCCCGATATGGAAAACTCATAAGGGATCTCCAAATGCCGCGCCGAAATCAGACACCCCAAAACGCGCCTCAGACAACTAATTAAGCTTCTTTTCATTAAAAAAACGCAAAGAAGCGTTAACTCTGGGCGAATCTGATACAGGGTTTTGGTACCTAATTACGAGGGGAAGAATGGGCAGTTAATGACATAAATGGTTTACCATACAGACACGCAGGCTTTTATATTGGGCCATATAGGTCGGCGAGATTCTTTATGAGGATATAAAGCTGAAACAATGGTAGACAACGCATCCGCGAGGTAAATGAACGATCATCGAGAGGGGAAAAAGCTAAGAAATAAAAGAAAGAGATATTTGAAAAATAAGAAGGGGAATATGGAATATGAATAATAAGTTCAAATTAGAAAAAAAGTTGGCTTTATTTTAGTATTCTTTGAATTCTGTCAAGTTTGCTAAGCTTAAAATGTGATATTTTGTTTAAATATAAATTAAACCAGATCCTCACTCTCCTCGGTCTTCCAAATGTTTTCGTCGTCAGAAGTTATTAATAATTGTCCATCTCTGATAATTCTATAATGTGAATAGGCCTACTTCGAATATGTATTGGGATGAATATATTTTATTACAAATGAACATTCATGGCGTGTGTTTGATAACTGAAGTAGTTGATGGAAACAAAATAATAAGATTACCTAAAGATTCCGAATGTCGTTTACCCTGACATGGTGTGTCATTGTCCAAACAGTATCTGACTCGGTATGATTTTATTCAGGCACATCACAGGTGATATATGTAATGTTTGGGTTAATTTTTCTAATAAGTTCTTTCAAGAACAAAACGACATTGTTGGGGAAAATATGGTAAGCTATAGAGCATTAAGAAAAAAGAACATTTCTTATTTTCAATCTGTATCTATAGAATACAAGTTCGGATACCAATGATAACTAAAATACAGAATTAAAAGAATTAATAGGAATTACAAATAATATTTTGTTTTATTATAACTTTCTTTAAATCGCATTTTATGATAAAATATAAACAAATATTCAGAAATATAAAGTTGTAACGGATAAAGAGAGTGTAGAATTTTGTTTTTTCTTTTGTTATAACTTTGCCAATTCTTTTCGAAAAAGATGCAGATGAACATGATAAAAATACAGAGAAAATACTAATTCTTCTTTCACAATTTATATTACATTTTTGGGGGCCATTTTAATCTTCAAAACTTTCATTCATTCATTTTCAGATCGGAAGGAGAGCAAATTGCCTGCGGGATCTCCCCCCATAGTAAACTAGAAGACAGACGCATAAGAACCCGCCATCGCACTCCAATAGCCCGAAAACAGATTGCATGCTTTTTACACGCACCCTTGCAATTACCAGGCATCGACGGAAGAGCACCGCCCAACTCTCGGGTTTAACGATCGAGCCGATCCGATGCTTCTTACATGCAATGCGCTGCGGATCTGAAGCCGAATTTTGCGACAAGAACAACAACAACCGTGATTAAAGTTTTTTTTTTTCTCTCTCTCTCTCTCTCTCTTTCGATACAATAACATACTCCCCCGCCGCACGAAAGGAGCAAAAAGTACAGTTACCCCGAGTTCGCTCAGGCCTTTTTTCCGGCTCTTTTCACTGGAAAAGTTTGTAAAGACTGGGGACGAAAATAAGCACGCGAAGTTACAATTACAATAGTCACGGTACTTATCTGTCTGTCTGTTAAGAAACGGAGAAAGAGAGAGAGAGAAAGAGAGGGATAGCGAAAGAGAGAGAAAAAGAGAGAGGGAGAGAAAGAGAGGGGGTAGCGGTGTGATTGTATCATATCATCAGCAACTGTAACTAAAAGGTGTCTCGTAATAAGAACGGAAGAAATAACAATTCCTGCATATTTTTGGCCGGGTAATTTTCCATCGCTATTCTTCTCTATCTCTCTCTCTCTCTCTCTCTCTCTCTCTCTCTATTCGTCAGATCCTCACGTTCTATCTGTACCGAGCATAGATTGATTCCTGCCTCTTATTAAATCACTGAAACAATCGAGAATATGAAATGTCGAAAAAGATGCATAACTGAATATGATGCTTCAGTATTTGTGATTGGTCACGCTGAAAACGTGTCTACCCCTCACCCCTCCCTCTCTCTTTCTCATTTCTACCTGTACTATCCTCTCCTCCTTACTCTCCCTGCCGTTTTAAAATACATCCCCGGTCATTACTGTCTCGCTATATCAGTGCAGTTTGTTGGGACTCAATTTGTAGCCCCATTCTACATATATATTTCTCTCTCTCTCTCTCTCTTTCTTTCTCCCTCTCTCTCTCTCTCTCTCTCTCTCTCTCTCTCTCTCTCTCTCTCTCTCCCTTCTGTTCGAACGTATAACCCCCTGACATAATTGTCACGCTATGCCGGTGAGGTGGGACTCCATTAGTATTGCCATTTCGTTTACTTTTCTGTTCGGTTTCTGATTTAGGCAACGACTTGGAAACGCGCTGACAATTTATCAGAGAATTGATTTAATATCCTTCTCACAAGGTCATCGAACACATTCAGAAATGATTGGTTTTGGTTCTCAGAATGCGAAGTATAATAACACAACACTTCTGAATGCCCTGGTTATTATAAAAACACGATTTTCTCTTCAAATTGTTTTTCTTCTTCCAATTAACACGCAAACATGACTGTGTGACATAACGATTTTAATTATGCAACATTATGTGGGCTAGACCGAGGGAAAATAAAAGGGAGATTCCTGGATTTATGCTACCGTTTTGATTATGCATGGGAGAAATATTTTTGTCCTGATTGCAATTGTGATACTCTCGCTGTGGGCAGGGATGTGGCTTTCATCAAACTTCGATTGTGCTGCTGATTATTAAAAGGAAATGCGTTTGACAAGAGTCGGAAATATCATAAGTCACGCCCCATTAATCCTTACTCATACTTGGTCACGGAGACAGAGTATACCATTTCCTATTCCATTCCAGTAACATGCGACTTGTTTTTCGTTTAAAGGATCAACGTTTCATAGAGTTATCAAAATCAGTCTTTATCGTTCATTATGTCTGTAGGCAAATATATAATTTTAGTACCCTCCCAAGTTTCTGAGCCCAGTAATCATGGTAATACTAAAAATTACAATTAATTGTATATCCTCAAAATTGATCACATTTCCTTTGAATCATTGTTAATTTGCGGTGATTAGTAACTTGCGATTAATTTCATATTGCAGATTGGTGAAAAACACGTTAAAATACTTATTATTGCAGCTAGATGAGAGATTCAATAGATTTTTACGATTGATGGTAATTTTTCATGTTACAGGGCCTAGGTCAAATAGATGATATTCACCTCAAGAATCTGCTTTTTGAGCATAATTATAATCAGTGACGTTACAAAGAGTAATTTTAGGCACATTACAACAGAATAAAATATGCTCCACCTCATTATAAACGAGATTTCCAAGGCCTGTGTTTTGATGGATCAAACTAAACTACTCCTAGTTTGAACTTAAACTTCCTTATGGCGCCCTCATTGCCTCGTTCAGAAACAGAAACTGATGCAAAACCTTGAAAATGTGCATGACATAACAACAAAGGCATATAAATAACATTCTGATCAATAAAAAGCTCTGTGTCGGCTGACTGCTTGGCTACATCCCACCGACTCTCCTCGGCCTTGACCGGTAGCCATCGCAGGGGGTGATTATAGAGGGCCAACCAGCGGGAAAAACGGGCCTTTTCAACGCGAGATCCCACTTTAGTGATGCAAGGTTGCACCCCATCGATGGTGCGGTAAGGCAAACGCGGCGGTGCGCAGTGCACGCCTTCGCAAGTGTCACGTGGTATCTCCTGTACCAGAGTGGTATAACGCGGCGCCACGGCTCTGATGTGGGCAGTGCGTTGCGTGCTGTATATTGATAATGGATAATGATAAAGCGATAAAGCCCTTTAGTTGTGGTTGATGAAAAGATTAAACAAAAGGGACCAAATGATACTCAGTATTTATTCAATTTAAAAACGCAATATTGACTGAAACAATATTGATTTTTCTCACAAGGTCGCCCGCATATGTTTATGTTTTCTTTCTACCATGACGATTAAACATTTACATTATTTACATTTACATTATTATCCTACAAAATGTTTCCGCTTACTAAATAACGGGGAAAATTTGAACCATTATTTCAAGTATTTGTGTTTTAATGATAAGTCTTGTCCATTCCTTTAACGTTAAATGTGTTAATATGGTTTTCTCACAACAAAATGTGATATTCCTTTCATCTTCAACGCAGGAAGGTGGTAGAAAGGGAAACAGATAGATGCAAATCAAACCTAACAACTTTATAAACACTAAAGTTTCACAAACACCATCGTTATTGAAATGACAATAATATATCTACCAAAAGGTATCTTTAGTAATTAGATCGATGACATTGTTGTCAAAATATGTTGATTGACATATGAAATCAATTATAGAAACGGAAGACACCTTCAGTTTGTGTCTAATCAATACTTTCGTCGTTATAGAGCAAAAATAATCAGTGTTATAGATCGTTTGCTTTATTATTCCTGCATTGAAAATCACTCTAATGAGACAGTGGGATTGGTTACCGGGACGCACGCCATTATTGTGATTCACCTCGGTAAAGTTTTTGTTTTCATCAGGGCTGTATTTATAAGCATGTTAAACACTTTGCCACCTGATAAATCTGACTAAAAAATAATTATCGGTATGTTCTAACTTTCACTTTCCCAATTACAGAGAGACCTAATATAGGAATATTGCAGTTTAAATTTTGAAAATGATATGGGTTAGTCTGTATGCATCGTCATAAATCAATTTCCATATATTAAACCCTTCCGTTTAATGCTTTTCTTAAGAAAAACAAATTACTTTCATACTCTTTAAGATATAAACATCGAATATTTATACAAAACTGTCACGAAAAGGATAGCACCGGTATAGAATTTAGGCATACTTATTATGGAAAAATCGAACACTGTAAATGTGAAGAAATCTATCCAATTCCTTCTTTTCTTATAACGATGGAAGTTATATATTACTTATTTGCATGCAGATGCTACATCAAAAGCATTGGACTTAATTTAGTGTGACTTAGCAGGCTTAAAATCAACCAAAATGTTATCATTATTCAACGACATAATGTCAGTATAAGCAACGTAGATATTGTCTCTCGTAATGGGTAATAAGTTGTTAGGTCAAGTGGTGCATTAGTTTACGTACAACAGAATGCACAATTGACCAAGCTTACAATGAGGCGAGCAAGTGACGTCATACTTCTGAAGATTGCTCAACCAAGCCCTAAGACTAATATTTACGTCATCGTACGCGCGTGTGCGCCTAGACGGGTCTTTACTCATTATATTTGGATGTCGTCTGCTAGCTCAAAGCATGAAGTAATTATCACCTGTTTGAATCAAACAATTTAACGAATCGATGCTAACTGGCTGTGCATCGTCCTGTGCTGTTGCACAACGCTTCCCATGCATTCGATTGTGTTCATGCATCGCGAAGGGTATCAGCGAGCGAGCGAGCGCCGAGGTTACGCGCGGTAGTTTACGAAAGTCCTTCCCTCTCATTATGTACACCACTGGTGATGCATTGGAATTCTCAATGGATTAGCAAAATATCTCGAGTTATTGCATGTTGGGAAAATCATGACGCAATACAAAACTACAGTAAATATAGTCCTTAGTATGGTGCCCTTTAAGTGGGAAATATTGTTTTTTTTGTCGATAAATGTTTAATGAAAGGAATTCCACGCCGGTAATCATGTTAAAACAAACACAAATTAACATATCGTTTTGAAATGCTTTGATCAATGTCATTTGGGCCATATAATTAATATGAAGAATATTATTGGTTCTTCTGATAGTAGGGCTGTAACACAATTTGCAGGGACGGAAACAACAACATTTAAATTACTCTTCGCGGCGTCAACAAGTCACGATTACAACGCTGCGTGAGAATCACCAACAAAAGACTTGCACTTAGACCAAGGACGGGCTTTTGTCGTGGCGGGAAACATTAACAACGAAAATTGGTGTTGTTTGGTCGTCTGCTTATGTTAGGGGTCGTATTTTATACGTCGGTTTGGGAGAAAACTTTGATTGGAATCGTACCGCCCACGTATCCAGGCGAGAACGGAAACGAGAGTTCACGGTTGGGGAGGTCCGCTCCGATTGTATCTTGGACTTGGCCTTAGTTGGAAACAGATCGATACCAACCAGACAGAAGGGGGTGTGGAGGGGGTTTGAGATGGGGGTGGAGCCACACGCCAAGGGGACAGAGGGGTGGGGTCATCTACAAGCGGATGTGGTATGTAGTTAAGACGAAACGAGGCCATGACTGTACTCTTGCAGGTGTTTTAATTCGTATTGATAACAAATATATTTTCCAATAATTGTAATTAAAATATTTACGTATTTATAGGTGTCTCGTATGTTCTAAATTTAAAATATAAATTACAAGTGACGTTGGCAGTTCCCGATAAAATAAATATAATAAATAATTTATTACGAGAGAAATAGAAATGAAGTAATCATTATCAAGTTCCTCAATCTAAATCTCCACGATATAGGCCTTACATAACATATCACTTATACCATATAGTGTTGAAATTCGTGTAATTTCTTTTTCTCATGTCGTTAATTTTTAGAAGTTGTCTTTACTCAATAAATAATGTAAGTTGTAGTACTATCTACTGTACTCATGATTATTATTTTCATATCCTACAATTTCCTCTAGGCAATCAAGTAATTCAACTCTTACTCTCTTTCTTACAATATAATCTGAATTGAAGTTCTAAGAGGAAGTTCTGATATAATTATTTTCAACAGTTTTGAGCAGTTTCTAATTGCTATCATCATTTACCAATAGTTTCTAAATTATTGTTCGAAGACAAAATTGATTACCATCAAACTATCACCACATGATACATAAAATTAGGCAATATTTTATTCAGTTCCTGACGATTTCAAATTAAATGTGGCTAATTTCACCTGAAAACTACTGGTAGCTACTATTTTGATTGATCAGACGAAAGATCCTTTAATGTTCTCGCGGCCCTGTTTCATGAAACATGTTATCAATAACAAGTGCCACAAATCTATGAGAAATCTGCTCATAGCCAATCAAAATATGTAAGGATTTCAGTAGCTTATAACAATTATGATATCTTGTTATTGAAAACACGTTTTGTGAAACCGGGCCCAGATATTTCCTGCCCCTTTTTAATTCGTAGATGCTTCAGAATCATCATCCCTTTTTTCATAATCTTTCAATTTTGGTTCTTTTTCATACGATACATTTTCTTACTTTTTGTTCTGGTTGTTTTTCTCACTTTTCAATTATATTTCATGGCTTTCAACCGCGAATATTAAGCATCACAAAATGAAATATCGTGTAAATAATGACCGGTAAAAGATATATTGTCGTGCAAATCACGAAATTATAAGACGAATTATCGTGCATGTAATGAAGTTTATCGGAAATGAATTACCTGACACAGAACAGCTGGTAGGTGCGTACGATACAATGCAAGCGTGAACAGATTTGATTCCACTTCAAAATCAATCACTTCAACAATTTTCACTTTAATAATAATTCCCCCTCCCCTCCCACCCCTCCCCCCCCCCCCCTCAAATAAAAATGTGAAAACAATTGTGAAATCAAAATAAAGCAAACGTTTTGCTCCCTTTCCTGTCTTTTAAAACATAAACCGGGCATTACACATAATTATAAACAAAGCAAATTGAAATTAATAGATATGAATGAAAGATTGTGGAAACTAATTATTTTAGCTGTCAGCTTGATAAAGATACAAATTCTTTGATGCAATCATGTAATGCGGGTGACAGCTTAAAAGGCAGAAGAGGAGGAGAAAGAGAGAAATCGTGATTCGCCGAAATCGTGCAAAGTTTGACAAGGGCATGGAAAACACAGTTGTTGACTGGACGGCAGTGGATATCAAGTCCCTTAGCTTTCGTCTTCTCCTTTAATCAGACATCAATGACGATGAACTATCAAGTTCCCCTCGCGTCAAGGGAATATTATTCTTCAAATTTGTAAACGAAGCGAGAGAGAATACATCGTTAGTCTCTCGTTATCCAGCTGTTGAGACGTTTGGAGTCATAATAACCCGGTATAACCATGGTATACATGAACCCAGAGCGCCGCGGCGCACTAGCCCCTGATAGCGCTGCATCGTGGAGTGGTGCCGCGCACACCGGATGCGATCGGGGATGTTTACCCGTCCCCAGCCGGCCAGCGAGAGGGTCGGCTGATGGGGGATGAGCGCGGTGGTTGGGAAGGCTAATTATTGACACTCGAGAGTCAAGTGTATATCGGATATCCGTGATTGTAGAATATAAATAATGCGCGATGGGCGGAGTGAAAGATTGAGAATGAAACGAAAGAGGGAGAGAGAGATATATATATATATAGAGAGAGAGAGAGAGAGATAGAGATAGAGAGAGAGAGAGAGAGAGAGAATGAGGGAGAGAGGAGATACGCAGTGACAAAGATCGACAGGGAGAAACAGAAGCAAAAAGTGACTTTAGAATAGAGTTAATGGGAGAGGGGAAGATTAGACAAATGCTATCAATAAAATATTCATATAAAAGGGGGAGAATGAGAGAGAGAGAGAGAGAGAGAGAGAGAGAGAGAGAGAGAGAGAAGAGAGAGAGAGGGGGGGGAGTACAAACAGAAGGCGGATGAGAAACACATCAAATTACACAAGAATTTGTGTTTTTGGAATAAGCCAATCTCCTGGTAATTTTTAATTTTCTTCCTTTCTTTAATTACGAATCTTAAATTCATAAATGGCCAACCAAACACAAAAACCAAGTTTCATCCCATGAACAAGCAAATCTTGGCAATCGAAATAATGCATCAAACTTTTACACTTTAAAGCTTGACAAGATCAAGAGAGGGGGAGAGAGAGAGAGAGAGGAGGGGGAATAGTAAATTAAATGAAAATAATAATGTTCATAATTAAAAGGGAAGAAAGGGAATTGAAAAGAGAATTAACGAGATAAGGCAGAGAGCTGATGAGAAAATGAGCGGGAGAATTGAACAGGAAAGGGTAGTCAGTGAAAAGAGTGAGAGGGATTTTCAAATGGATTAATCCTGCAAATAATATACATAAACATAATGCATAGGCTACAGAAGGGTAATTGAACACGTTTTTACCCTCTAAATGCAATTCTTAATTGGACGAAATCGTTTCAAATTCTATTTTTTTTTATATATACCGATCTCCTATTTGTTTTTATTACTAATCTAAAATTGATAAATGGCGAATAAATACCCTTACTTCCCGATCACAAAAACAATATTTTTCCTATTCACAAGTAACTCTGGGCAATCTAAGAATTGCATCAAACCTTTACACATTAAAGCTTGACAAGATCGATATAGACAGAGAAAAAGCAGGAGAGAATGAGAGAGAGAGAGAGAGAGAGAGAGAGAGAGGGGGAGGGGAGAGGTAGACTGAAGAAGTCAATAGTGTAAGAATAATTATTTCAATTCTTCGCCTTTGTTGACGTTAAATCGAGCATGGCATTTTATTTCGTCCTGTCTGTGTTGTGCACAGAATGAGAAGGGTAATATTATTTTGCGGTTATTCCTACTGAACATTGCCGTAATGACTTTACACTTGCCGGAGTTTTTAACCAACTGGAAAATAGGAAATCGGATTTCAATGGGACAGAGGTGAAAGGTTAAAGGTCAAGGGGCATGAATTGTCCGTGAACATGATCCTATTTGCGGAGGTTAGGCATGACTATTAAAAAAGGAACCCGCTTCGGTATTAAACGCTAATTTTTATAATTTGCAAATGTATCATTACCTCTTTTACATGCATTCGTAGAAGGTAATGGTACTTTTGTAGGAACATAATGATATCATAATATATTACAAGTAAAACAGAACGTGAGAAAGGAGTATATATTTGAGATGTTTGGCCAATCACTATTAAATACCAAATCGGCAACAGTACTTAAGTCTATTCATGTTTACTAAATGATAATGTTCAATAGCTTATTATGATATTTTGTACGTAGACCAAAATAGATTTTCTTTAATTAAATAGTTTTATATTATACGCAATCGTCTTCTTTCAACGAAAATATTTAAAGCCCTAATTTTTAATCTTCATTTTTTTACAAACCCCGAGGTTTTTTAAAGGTGTCTTTTCATGTATTAGTTTGCCAATCTATGTAGGACTGTTATATGTTTTTACTTTGTCAAGAGCAGAAGAATGATGGATATGAAAAATATAAACTTCTTTAAAAAAAGAAATCAACATGAAAAAATAAAACGGAGAAGAAGAAAATGAAAAGTAAAGGACCAGAACAAATATGCCTCTTAAGTGATTGAATAACGATTTAAAAAATACAATTAAATTGAACCTATATTGGACGTGGAGATTGGAAAAGAGGTCGTTATTGGAATAAATAGTACGGGAAAACCAGTCGATACAAAAAGTAGGTAAATGAAAATATATCGAGATGGGGGTCGCCCAGGGACGCATAATAGGGAGACGAAGCAAATCATAAATGGCGCCAAAATATTAAAAGCAGAAATTATGTCGCCTGCCACCAGTAAAGATACGCAGCTCATTAATTTGCTGCATATGAATAATCTATTTCTCAATTAATTTTCTTGTTACTTTGAAATTGATATTCAATATTTGTTTATTTTCATTGTTTAAATCTTTTAAAATCTAATCTAAATATGGCGGTAATCAATTAACATCTATTCTTACATAACACGTGAAGCATCGGTGGTTCAGTGGTAGAATTCTCGCCTGCCACGCGGGTGACCCGGGTTCGATTCCCGGCCGATGCAAGTTTTTTGTGCGCCTTTGAATGTTTGGAAAAGATAAATGGTGCCATACTCGTGCTCTGGGTCATCATAGTCCATTTTCAAGGTACTGTTGAAGACTGCATGTTTGATTATCATAGAAAGTACCAAAACTAAATTGTCTTTTGTTTTTCTCTTCTATAATTTCTTAATCCTTAAAGATAAACTTGAGTTCTGGTAAAAAAAAGAAAATGAATTCTCACAGAATGGAACGAAACTTACACTGAATGTTCAAGATTACAAATAAATATCATGTGCCAAACAATTTTGGAAGAAAATGTATACTGGCTGAGTAATGAGCATAGAAAGATAAGGAAATCAAGGTAGTACTAGCCCTGACACCATGTGTGTTGTCCCATATACATCTTTCTGGTAAGTGATTGTTACTTTACCAAGACTCTGCCAAATTTATGATGATTTAGATGACTACAGAACCTTGCATTACACACCATTACTTACATGCTACATGATCAACTGTTTCTGATCTTTCCACACCTTTCCTTTCAAAATGCAATCGCATTACCAGTACTAAAGTTTATCTTTAAGTGTTGCAGTTTAATTTTCACTGCATTTTTGTGGTCATGTACATTTGATCATTCCAAAGAGTTACTAACTAAAATTTTGGCATATTTTATAGCATAGAAAGGCTAACCATATAGAATAGCCGGGTTATCAGAAAAGTCAATATCTCAAACTATTTTTGTAAAAACTTTGGTTTAGTTGTCTTTTGTTTTAATTTTTCTTCCCTTAGGCGTATATTTCTATTTTAAATTTTATAAAATTGATTTTTCTTATCGTCATGCGTGATGTTCTATATTATTACTAATTAAGATTTCTCCTCATCTTAATTTTTTACGTTATCTCTAAATTTGTTTAATTTTATTTGTTTCATAAACACCTTCACTTAAAGGTCACACTCTTTAATTTCTCTCAGCGGATATCTCCTTTTTACTAAGATCTAATTCATATGCATTTCATTAATATTCTGTCTGATGTTACTTCTAAATCATCATCACAATCACATTTCCCTATGAGCCTAATTAATGATATTGATTGAATTATGGTCGATAAATCGAAAACACAAATTATAATCGAAATTGGAGACAATTTTATAAAAATTCCAAAAAATAAATGCTTTGGTACACATACTAATCCGAGCAACCCGGTTCGCTACTCTAAAATGCTGTTTGAGAATTGTACTTTAATATGAGTTGAATGCTCTCATTTTTGGTGCGAAAAAAGAAGAATACAAAGCTTCCATGGAAATTATTGATTAGTGAGTGACACTAGGCTAATCACCTTTTGAAAAGGAGTCTAAAGTAATGAGCAAAATATGGCGCAGACAGAAAGAATGGGGCTTTGTGGAGAGAAAAGCAATTAGCTGAAATGAAATAGTAAAGCGTCCTCCATCAGTATAATTACACACAGCAACCAAAAAGGCAAAAGTACAACAACAAAATAGCGAGACATTGGGAAATTGGTGGAATTGTTTACGCTGAGCTCCACAAAGCTACCATACACGCACAATAGCTGTGTTGATGATGATACCTCACGAAGACTACTAATAGTATCTCATGAATGGGGAAGTAGGAAGAGAGGGGAGATAATGATGAGAACGGAATACTTTTTATTTCATTGGTACAGGCACATTTTCAAGTAATCAAATCGAAAGTGTGACGTTTTCGCTATTGGAACTATTTGATCTGCTAGAAAGTATTTTCTCACTGCGATTAATTGCGAATCAGCCTTTAAAGTAAGGTCACCTAAAAGACAAAGGGCATTGTGCGAATATTTTCTTTTCCAAGGTTTTTTATTTCTTCGAGAGATGTACTGTCATGGAGATTAAAGGCGCGTAGATTCTATTTGCACATCACACTTTGGCAAGGATAGAAATCAAGTATACTTTTGAGAGGTTGCATGATTATATCAGATGCCAAAGAGAAAGAGACTGGTGCATATAGGCAGAGACTGTAAAATATCTTAAGAGAAGTGGGGGAAAAACAGAGATGGATATAGAGAGAGAAGGGAAGAAGGTGGAAGAAAGAGAGAAGAGAAGAGAGTGGAAAGACTACCTCAAGAGATTGGAAGGCGAGATGAGGAGCAAAATAGTGAGAGAAAGAGAGAGAGGGAGAGAGAGAAAGAAAAAAAGAGACAGTGTCAGAGAGAGAGAGAAGGGGAGAGAAGGAGAGTGTGAGAGATGGAAATACAGAGACAGAGAGACAGAGAGAGGGGATGGAGTGAGCGAGAGATTTCTGGTTGGAGAGTTAAAAAAAAGATCTTACAACTATGAGTAACAACTTATAAACAATCTTCCAATATGTTAAAGTTAAAGAAATTGAAATATATAGAGGAACATAACTTTAAGAAAAGGGGGAAAGGGACATAACGAAGAGACCCCATACATTCCCCTGAACAGACAAACAGACAAATGGACAGATCATTACAGACAGAAGAAGAGACAGTCAGAGACAAATAAACTTGCGCATACAATAAATTAATCAAAGATGGAAGAGGGACAGAGTGAAAAAATGATTAAAAGGAAGAATGGAAGGGGAGGGGAGCAAAAGAACCACAAAATACAACTTCGTCACTGGCATAATAGGCGACTGAGGCGTTGCATCCATGTTAATGGTTATATGACTTGACTGGGATTGCCGAGGTGGCAGGCGTTGTTTGACAATCAAACACCACTGACAAGATAGCGAGCCAGCTCGTGGAAGATACCTCATCGAACTTCCCGGGTAAATAGACTGTGGAGTGATGAGCAGAAAGTAATTACTTAAGGGGGAGATGAGTCCACTATCGCTCATTATATGGCCATGGCTAACATTAATCATATCGAGAGGTATCAGCGCCAATCGTCGTGGTTCTTTAGAGGCCATTGAAGCTTGGATGAATAGAGATCGCACTATATCCCACTGCTGCCATCCCTCCCCCACGCACGCACGCACAAGCACGCACGCACGCACACAAAAATTAACTAAAATATCACCACATTGCATCAAAACCGACAGTTACATCTATGCTTTTAGAGAATTACATCTAAAATGATTTCTGCCCCTCTATTAAGTCTGCCAATATATCCCATATGCTGAATTAAGTACAGAATCGTAAGAGATTGATGCCTTAGTTGTTAACAGCATGATGGATGGATGGATGGGTGTCAATACGGAGGGAGAACTAATACTCACCGTGCTCTATACAATTACAACATTACTCATAACACAGCTATTCTTCTAGTTATATCAGTCAGTCTGATTAAGTATCAGAAGTAGGGCCAGGGTAGCCACATCGGTATTAATAGTGCACTTCCTTCCGGCCCTGCAATTGGTATCACCCTCAACAGGGCTATGCAGGTACCCAATTGATATACCTGGGTTGAGACGGACAACATACATGTATGAGCAAAACTCCTTTTTCCAAGGATGCATGCATCGCCCAAGGGTCAAACCCAGAGTCACGAATGTTCACCAATATACAACAATGCTCTCGAATATATTTTCATTGATGTATTTCATCATTCCACAGAACAATTTAAATCCACAGAACAATTTAAATCCCAGTTGAAAGCGTTTTTATTTATCTGATGTTTAAGTTTAATTACCTAAAGAACTCTATTATGTTGAACTGTATTATGTATTTATATCTGTTTCTCCAATACTTGAATTTCTGTATATATAAGATTTGAATTCCTGTTTATCTAAGATTTAAGTTTAATTACGTGTAGAAATAATATCTGTTGAACTGTTTTGTGTAATCTGCATCATTTTTGTCTGTCGCGCCTTGATCGGAAGTTCCGGATACGTGCGCGTTATAAATTTATATTATTATTATTATTATCATTCAATCTTTTTTGTTCTCATCACGAAAATCATATTTAGAGTCATTTATTTTGATCGAACTAAGTAAAAGGGACTTTATATTAACGAACCAGCAAGAAACGTAAAGTTTCTCAAAATTGGTGAAAAGTTCAGATGGGAAGAATATGAGACTGATAACTAATTATGAAGAGGGACTACAGAGATTAGAGTACAAGGGAGAAAGGCGTACAGACGAGTGCTGTTATTGAAAAGGCCAACATGAATAAAACATGGGAAATTATTAATCGTCCACAAAGAATAATGAAACTGCACGTATGGTGAATATAAAACAAATGCATGTTTAGCAGGTACGTAAGGTCATTAGCATATTTATCAATTCATTTTTGTTTTAAAGGTGATTAATCCTCATATAAAAGTGAATGATTATCAAATAAAAATCATAAATCACCCATTACTAAATCACTCGTGAATCTATTAATGGTCTTTCAGGGAAGTAGCACTCAATCGACCCAAGAAAGTGTTTTCTTTCCGGGTCACGGTTCGCCGCACCTCCAGGTCCTGGTAAGCCGAGAAAATATGAGCGTACCCATTGCCATTAAAGTTTAGAAAGAGCATGTGAAGCATACATAAGTAGCATATGACTGCACTGTAATTTCTTTGAATGCGCAAAATTGTACGACTGGAGAAACACTGTGAAGCCTTGCTAATGCAATATTTACAATTGAGCGTGCAGAGTGTTAACAGTGTGAACATTCTTGTACTTTGATCAAAATTTAACGCGGTTTTTACGACTTATTATAATGTGTTACTTTGATTTATTAAATGATGCACAGGCTTTGCCCGCTTAGGAAATTAAAAGCGAAATGAACTACATTCTTCATCGGGTTTCCATTTTGGAATACCTGAATTTCAAATTCCTACACATATTTTTATGATAATGATTAATTATAATAATTAATTCTTATAAAGCGTTTTTAGAGAATACTGATCAGAGCGCTACTACAACAAAAACAACAAAATGTATTTGGAACAATAACATATAGACACATAGCACTAAGTAGTAAATATAAAGATAAGGGCATAATGATAGTAATGCTGAGATTATTACCTCTTGAATCAGCAATCGTTGGTAATAAATTATAAAATATTTTGAACGAGGCAAAAACATTTCTCGATATTGATCACCAATTAAACGAATGCGCAAGAGGCTTTAAAATATTGAATCTAAACAACTTAATACCCTTAACAACCTGATGATAATGGTTTCGACGAAAATCGTTTACTTTTATTTGGAGTAAGCAAGTTGAGGAAAATACCGGTTGGGGAACCTCCTTTCAAACTGTGTTTAAAGAGGCTACACCCTTTGAAGATTTAAGGGATTGATTTTTTTTTTGTCATTAAATGAAACTGTGAACAATTGAAAGGATTGGATTGATTCAATTCACAATGTCACATATGTTGTGATACATGTTGATCTAATAGGGCTTCCAAATTCTCCTTCGCGGAATTTCCCCTCCCCCAGACCCTCCTCGTATCACCCCATAACTATTTTATCATCATTGTATACACAGCTCTCGCTAAACTTTGTATACCCGAAGTGTTCCCAATTTTTCAAATATTCGATGATATAGGTCAATTGAAGAAAAATACTAATTATTTTAGTAGTTTCCATTTCAAAAGGTCAGAAAATATTATCCTACCTTTGATATTGGTTTTACAGATACGAGTTGGCTTCAGTACTTATATCAATCAATGACCTAGTTCTTAAACCCCATTGATAATTTATTCGAACCGGATTAGACAAAAATGAATAGAATATTAGATGCGCTGGATAGACATTTAGTTTCATCGTTTCCATGACCTTGGCCAAGATCCTCGTTTAACTGAAAGGAGGAAGTTAATTCTTTTCATTCAAAAATAAATAATTAAATGAAAACCTAGATAAAATTTCGAAATGCAAACTTACTTGTTAGAATTAATTAATGAGATACAGCCCATAGGTTTTGTGGGCCAAATGGTCAAGTTCAGGGGGAAATTCCCACGATCTCTCCTTTGGGGGTTATAACAAATTTTTGCGTTTCACTCGAGAACAAAAACAAATGTACAAAATCCCTTTTTAGAAACATAGTGATCACTTCGTCAACCTTCAAACTTGGTTTCAAATATTTTATTTAACCAAAATAATCGTGTGATTTTTACTTTCTTATTGGGATTTATCAATAAGCGTAACAGGTCATTGGTTAATAATTTTGTCATTTCCTATATGTATTTAAAAATACTTACAACTGATTGTAAAAACCTGGAATAAACACATGATGCACATTACGATGTATGAAAATTACTGCTTACATAATACATGTATTACATGTATATATTTTAGGAGTAGCTTCCTTAGAACCTATTTATCATAGATTCATTGTATGACATAATTAAGAGAACACCATCCCTGGTTTTCTGGAGACATAATGTTTTTAAACTTGTATTTATTGTTTGTTTATTTGTTTGTATGTTGGATTTTGTTTGTTGTTTTTGTATAAAAACATGTTCATTTGTTTGTTTTGTTTGTTTATATTCTTTTTCTTATTTTTTTGCAGATGTAATGAGATAATGGTTTAAACCCTGCGATAAATTCGATCTTAATTAATCACACATCCGATGATCATCTTTAGAAAGTATTTTCTAAATATCCTCAAAATTGGTGCTGAATTCGTCAGCTCGGTATTCTTCCACCAATACAGCATTGTGTCATCAATTAATTAGATGCAACACGTGCATATTCGATGGCGTAAAACACATAATTATGCTCATTGCATTAATAAGGTATCGTCTTTGACAAAACCCCGTCTCGTTTTACGCCTGATGAATGGAAGATCATTGGCTCTCGGATCGTCTGAGTTGATTAATTGTTTGAGTAATGCGAGTCATAACAAATGGATGATGATTAAAACCCACCATGATGGGATTTGCAAAGGCATACCGGGGTTTCAGTAATAATCTCTTTTTGATCATGGTTAAGCTCAGCGCGTTCTTGTGTTTGAGTAACGGTTGGATAACAATATGCAACTGCAGTCAACTCATAGAAATCTAAATATGAAATTGTAATGGGGGAACACAGAGTTTCAGTACCAATCTGTATAATTTTCATCATCATTAAACCCAATTCGTTCTCATGTTGAGAGTAATGGTTGTATAACGATCTGAAATTATATTCATAGAACAAAACCCCTACATGAAAATGCAGCAGACTTTAGGGTTTTAGTAATCATCTTCACTTTATTATTATAGCTAAGCTCAATTCGATCGCATTTTGAGAATAATGATAGTTGCAATTCTTGGGTACATATCCGACGCCCATAGTATGACTATTATCAGCTAAGCTGTTGTAATGCATTCGATGAATTTCATCCTACCAGGTACCTATTAAGTATTATTTGCCCTGGGTGGAGCAAATGACGATTTAGGTCTTGCAAAACCAGGGAATGCCCAATGCTCCTACAAAGTATTACTGCTACCCAGGCTCAGCCTAGTGCCCCCTTCACCTCTGATAATTTACCCTCTTAAAATGTTAGAGATGCCCCTTTTCCTTCCTAATAAGTGTCACTTTTCTTTCTTTTAAGCGCCCCTTTTCCTTTCTCCATCACATGGATTTATTTAAAGCGACTAAGAGCGACTTTTTCTCGAACCCCCCCCCCCCTCCCAAGCTTGCTCACTGCACTCGCTCACATTAATAATTGATGTAATTATATAATTTATTAAAGGTCTTTGCAGTCTTTCATTATGAGATTATGCCTAAAATTACGCCAGCATTTTTTCTGCTTCTTTATAAGATCTAATTGATGGCAATGCGACCTAAAAATCTCCATATACCAGCCCACCCACGTATGATGTTTTGTTGGATCACGCGAAGAGAAAAACACATATTGAAATCATCCCTGACAACGTAATCACAATGAAGGGGTATATACCAATGTCAATGTCTGAAAAATATATTTTCGCTTTGAGGTTTCCCCTAGTAGGTGCCTCCTTTTTTCCAGAAGGTGTCTTTTTTGGCTTTGGAAGACGCTTCGCCACCCCTACAACTCAGTGTTGTATCTCCATATGCAGCCGCGTATCCTAATATTTATTAAGAGGAAGATATCAATGCTAAATGTTGTAATACCAACACCATAACTTATGTATGTAAACTGGTTAACCGTTTTCCCCTTATTTGTGGTTATATATGTCCACAATTTATTTTAACGTAAATATTGACACATATAATACAGAGTTCTCAATAATTTCCACAAAAACAAACATAAAAAAATAATTATTATCCTTAAAATGTACTCATTGATTGAAATCCTTCAGTCATAATACCCATCCACTTTTGATCCGGTGATTAACAAAGTATAATTTCAGATCTCCATAATATAAACTATTCTGGTGATTGCAACAAAACTGAAATACTAGTATTTCATTTGTACACTTACACTTTGAATTAAACATTTAACCGGTGCATATTCTATTTTCTTTTGAATGTACTTACATTAACATAGGTTTGACCAACATAAAGAAGTTGGATCCCCGTTTTTGTAAATAAAGACAAAAGATAAAAACTGATTTTTAAAATCTCTACAGATGCTTTCTAGATTTAGTAGCCCCATAACTTTCGTTCATGGGTCTGTGAAATACATAATGTAGGCCATAAGAACAGAACATGTGATAAGAAAGAAAATATTGCATCATTCTTGATTTACAATTGAATATAATTATTGTATATTCTGCTGATGGGTCACAATTTCTGGATTATTCTTGAGTGAAAATATATTTCTATAATCAATCAGAATACTGACGAGATCTTTATTCGTGGAAAAGAAGCGACATAAAATCCTTCTCGTTATAGACCAGGAGTCTACATGATGAAATTCAATTAGTTTTTACACAATATTTCATAGCCATATATGATTAATGATTAATGATAAATAATCATTTTTTTATCTCAAACAACACGTCAAAAATGTTATTGCTTCGTTCATAAATGGAAAAAGGTATGTAGCAAAAACAATAACAAATACTTATGATAATTGAATAAGACCAAATTACATATATAAGCATTAAGAATAAAGCTAAGTTTGAATTCAAATTAAACCAAATTCTAACATGTAGAGTCGACTTACCATAGGCAGGTGGCCCAAACCACCCTGGATACGCAAACATCATTGGCAGAAACTCAAAGAAGAGCACAAGAAAAGTTGAAATGTCCGCAAGTTGCTGCGACGACCTTGAAAGTTGAGCTTACAACAAGTCACAAAATTTGGCGCCTTTCCTCAGCTACAACAAATTCGACAGGTGATACGGTGTAATATACACATACACGCAAGCGGAGGAATGCACTATCGCCTGTTGCTATCTGGGACCGCAGTGAATGTGATAACATTTACAAGCATATAGCTCAGATCATGCGTGCATGTGGATCAGTTTGCACCGCTGCACCATTGACTTTTACATTAGCCAAATTAACACGGTCGGCTACTTGTTTGCTGGTATGCCGATAGGTTAGAATGATTCAGGATGCAATTAGAGTATCTATCCTTCGGTATTTAAAAAAAAAAGGTTATTGTTACCCCGTCTGGGCATTGAAAGTTTCAAGGCTTCGCGGCCGAACGGAGGTCTCTAGCGGTGTGGGTCAAAGTCAAGACGCCGAAACTGCAGGGGTTGAATACCATCTGATCACATGCACCTCGGAAGAATCACGCAACAACAAAAAGTAGTGAATCTTGAAAAGTTTTTAATTTATTGCGACTTCGCTATGTTTCTCTAGGATACATGTCCGTCTGATGTAAAGCTAATTCGCAAACCATCAGATCAGTTGTACGCTACGGGCTATTTGCATCGGTCCCCGACTTTTAAAAAAAAAATCGATTATGAATGGGCGGTGAGAAAATATAGATGGCTTAGTTATTCAAATCACAATACTTCTAAAAGAAAAACACATTTATCATACAATGGCTGAACGTGACAGAGTCGTATTGTGATGCCCGGGCTTGTGGTGAACCTGTGGGGAGTGTTGTTGAAGAATTTAGGAGATGGAGCAAGAGAGATAGAGAGGGAGAGAAGAGGGGAGAGGCGGAAAGAGGGACCTTAATTGCTATACTGTCGACATAATATTAGCGATGCTGTTGTGTTTTTAGCCGCCGGCGTCTGAAAGCACATTTAGGTAGTCCCATCAAATCAAAAGAAGCTTTTCTTCCAAGGACGCCGCGGAAATAAGGTATTCATCGGTCCCAAAGTCACCAAATGTTATTTGTTACCCTCTCAATACGATTTCAAATGCCATGAAATATGTTGTTTCCGATTATCATTGTTATCTCTGACCCCTCCAGTAATACCTTCCCCTCAGAAGAAGAAAAAAAATCTATCTGTGGTTTTTCGATTTCATATCATCCAATCTGTCCTTCTCTCTCACCTTCTTCCCCAGTCTCTCGCTCTCTCTCTCTCTCTCTCTCTCTCTCTCTCTCTCTCTCTTCCCCGTCTCAAATTTGTAGAAGATCTTCTTCTATTCTTCCCGGACTTGTCTGCTATTATTACGCCCAGGGTACTTGATAACACCCAAAATTCCATTACAAAAAACCCCAAAAGGTGCCCCCCCCCCTTCCTCCCCCTTGATTTTCTATTCAACTCATTTATGAATCACTTCAAGCGTTTATCTTGCACGGCGATCATCATCATCAATGAAAACAGAATTCCTCCCGGAGAGGAAAAAAATGAAATTAAATATCCAAATCTTGTTGACGACTTCTCGTGACACGCATCAAAAAAGTGCAACTATATCTCTTTGGCCGCTCGCCTCTATCGAGATTTTCATTACCAGGTAGTCCCCCAGTTATTTAAAACTTGTCGGTGTGTAAAGTCGCCCCCTTCGGGGCAAATAGATCCTATATTGTATCTCTTTCTATTGGCTCGGTTGATCATTACGAAAGCGGTTATCATCATATCCTTTATTAAAGCAATTTGTACTTTATTTCTTCACTGTAGACTCTTTTTTTCCTTCTTTTTCTTAGAGCTTTTTAAGGCGTGGGAAAAGGAAGATGGAGTTATCAAGCTTTCCTAATCACCGCCTATTTCGTCTCGTCAAGAAGTTACCTAATAATCTATGTCCTATACATGTACATGAATACAGTTGAATATGTCAACGTTGAATGAAAGGCAAAAGGGCGTTAACTCAGCTATTTTATCCACATACTCTTACACATATTGGGTAAAAAATTGTCTAGTACGTGGAAAATTATGTTCAACTTTATAGGCATTTTCCTTTATCTAACTTGGGTAACGTAACTCATTGTCCAATTAGGATCAAAATACTGAATAATTGCTTCAAAATGCGCAAAAAATTACAAAAGTTGGGTGAAAAAATGGCGAAAATTGGCCAATCACATAATTATACTCTCTCGGCAAAGTTTTACCCAATATCTTCAGGAGTGTGGAGCTAACGGCCTTCTGTCTCTCATCAGAAAGTCGATTACAATTTTGTGATTGCGGTAACAAGACGGTTAATCAACCGAAATAAAAACTATGAAAATATGAAATAAAAAAAACTATGAACTAAATATTGAGCAGACCGGGTCATATTACGGTCAGACCCAATAGTGCGTTTAACCAGACAATTGTTATCAGAATTGAGATTCATTCTTTAATACTTTTCTTTACTCGTAATTTCGCTGCTTAACGACTTGGGGACGTTTTTATCAAAGCTTGAATATAATCCTTTTTCCATAAGCTTAATTAGCCTTCGAGTATTAATCACTTTTGGGAGTTCATGGAAGGGTTACATGAGTTATTTTTGTTAAAGAAACGGAAATCATTTTAAAATATTGATTTCCTTTACTACTTTAAGTAATTTAAAAGTATATTCAAGGTTTATGATGAGTATGAATGAAAATTGTTTTTGGCTTTCTTAATGATTTCAAATAGCTCATATCAACGTCAAATGAATTGGAAGTTGTTAAGATTATGCTAAATCTTCTTAAGTCACTTCTTAAGTCTTAAAGTACAAGTATTCTAATATTCAAATGAGGAACTTAATACTTCAACAAGCTCTGCTTCTAGTTAGTTCCTCTTTTTTCGTGCCATTACTATTCTATTTGTCTTGTTTCATTGGATATTTTTTGTAATATGCTTATATTAAATTACAGATAACATTGCAATTTCAGTTTTTATTATGTTTTGCATGAGAACTAAAATCATTTGAATCTTGGATCTTGACTAAAATAACTTTACTTTACAAGATACATATGTTTTTGTTCTTGTAACATGGATACGATTTTGATATTATATTCAATTTTGAACCAGATTCTACATATTTTACTTATAACAGATTTTATCTTTTGGGTGACTTGACAACATGAGAAGATGCCGTTTCATATTAACGTCAATCATTTTATTTTTCAAATTATGTTAAACCTAAATACTTTACATAAAAACAAATGTGGCGAACAGAAAAGGTCTCCTTGACAGCTTTATGATATATAGCCTTTTTATTCTTAGTTTTTTTTTTTCTTAAAACATGGATGCAGCATTGATTTCTATTCCATGCCCCTTTTAAGGTTTAAAAATAAGGAAATCTACATTTTCGTCGGTATGATAAGCAGTAATATCAAAGATAACTCGAAAGATGATGTGACGAACTTTTATGTAAAAAGACTTAAATCCATTAACAAACATCAAGGAGTGAACAAATGAACTAAGACTTTATTTCATTCTACTCTTTCCCCGTAAAAATCAATTCATTTTTTCAAAACAGATTCAAGCCTCATTACACCGCCAAGCAACCCATCATCGTAATCCCTGTCTTCCTATGGGCTTCTTAAGAAAGCAAAGTGGTGATCACATTCTCGCACATGCACACAAAAGAAAATGCGCATCGACGAAACAATAAGCATAAATTGAAAAACCTTTGAATTATATTTTACGATAAATGGTATCTATTCAAAGCTGAGTATATGAATTGATTTGAATATACTAATCATAATTTGTACTTCACTTTTTAACAACGGATATAAGAGAGATACTTTCGGGATGAAGTTGGAGGTGTGGTGTTTAGACGATTTCAAAGCCGAACCCATTTGTATGGTGGTCGCAAAACGAAAACAAAGCCGAATTGCTTTTTTATGAATGAAACGGAAATTAACACAATAAAGTCAACCGCTCCTGGTGGTATAAAGCATCAAGGTCATCGTGTTGTTAAATTACTACATAACTTCATTGCAAAATATAATATATATACTTTCCTGTCACAACATTCTATTAATTTAAGGGTTGTAGTAGTAGAGAATTTGCTCTTTTTTTTCAATTTTCATTTAATTATATTAAATTCAAATCATTTTATCATTTTTAGATCGATCACAACTTTAAATGACATTTGTAATATAACATGAAAAAAAAATAAAAATTATTTGTAACTATACAATCCTGAATTAAAAGTAATCGAAGCATTTAAAGATACACAAATATATAAGCGTATCATAAATTAATTTTGTAAAGGAAAATAGAAATCCACTAAAAAAACAGAACTCATATATGTGTAGATTACTCCCCCCAAAAAGGAAGAAAGAAAAACAGAAACACAGATGCACTCCTCGGAATTATGGGCATTCATAGACATCAGAGCAGTTTATGTGGGGACAGACTATGCTCCAACACCCAAGGGCGGACGAGGAAACTTGGAAGAAGTCATCCATAAATTATGTTAAGCTCCTATTAAAAAATAATGGAGTTACTTTCTTTTTTAACGAGATGATTTACACAAATATACCCAGAATGTATATGTTGGAGTACAATGATGTATGTGATTGCCCTATCAAAATCATTACACTTCATGCTATTACTGCACCTGTACTAGCGGTTTCCAATCAAATATTCGCAAATGGTAATATTCCAATATTTCTCTAAAAAGGAACTGTCAGTCTCCATTCAATGTTGGACCCCTTCCGAAATTCATGGCAAAAAGATTCTTAATCTCTTTATATAAAGGCTTAGTTAAAAAAAAATTGTGGTAGGCAACTTCTGCAATATATTTGTTTATCACGATGAAGTGTGTAATAATTTCACAATACTTCTTAAAAAGGGGGACAAACTTTTTGACATGGACTCATACTAATAAAGGTTTTATACTAAGCCTACTTGTAAACTATGTATCATCATGGTTATAGCCTATGTATTTATTTGACAACTAGATTTATAAGGTTTTATTTTTTTAAATGAGCCCAGGTGTTTGATATAAAACCTTTTAATTTATCCGTCTGTTACTTCACTTTTAAGTAACGATTTTAAAATATCAGTCTGGTCTTTTTTTAAATGAATTGAAAAGGGAATCCTACAAATTATCTATGTTCTCGGATGGATTAGGGGGTTATATACTCTTGTTGTATTTGCACATGACATTTGATATTATACAATGAATAGTGCCTCTGTGTCAAGTTTGTGTCAATCAAAATCGATTAAAAATAATCTGTAAAATGCAGATGTTCAAGTAATTTATGTGGGAGTTTACCATCGTGAATAACACAATGACTGAGTAAAACAATCATTTGTATTCCAAAGATTTTATTTCAAAATCATGGACTTTCCGAGCAGGAAGTAAACAAAATTAATGTACTATTGTTGCGACGCGTGCGCAGAGCGGATGTATATTTTCAGTGGTAATCATGTCAACAACAAAATCTGATAGAGAATTGAATTACGGTTTATGAGGATTTATTTGGCATTAAAAGGCAAATTATAAAACTTTGTTCACAACAAATTTCACTCTTGTACAGCCATCTCTAAACATAAGTCAAATCATTAATCTGACCTTGTGACTAATTTTATCTTTCCTTTTATTTTCAAAATGATTTTACGACGGATGAAATAACACCAATTACCAGATTTTACTGGTGAAAATTGTGATAATCAAATATAGCCCCTGGCCAGTGAAATACCAGATGATACAAGATAAGGTCTGATATTCGAACAACCTGTACAGTGCGGATTCCGGCTCTTAAATGGCAATGAATAGTGTCGCATTATAAAGAAAATCATCATTTAAAAAAACAATTTTAGACAACTAAAAAAAAATGAGCTAGCACATCTTTTGCAAAACATAACATGGAACTCTTTTTATGAGACAGCTGTATTTTAATTGCACAAGGCAAAATGTGCATCAGTAATAGATGTAAAAAAAAGATGATATATTTCGTCATCAAAATAATTCGCTAAAGATGATAATTGTGGAATCTCGTTCCACAGATGTGTGCGTATTGGGGCAACTTTTTGCCTCGACATGAGCTCGGCTAACTCTTCAATTATGTGCTGGCGGTTGCCCGAATATTGGTATTTTTCAAACTTCTTGCCCCTAAAAAAAACACAAAGTGCCCCTCTATCAAACTTGCTTCCCATACACACACTCAAATGCTTTGAGTGTAAGGCAGACATTTTTTCACCAGAAAATCCAACTTTGATAATTTCTCAATCGAATGGTTTTCATGTTATTCAGAGTTACTTCGAGATTCGCAATTTCTTTCTTGTGTATTTATATTGTGAAATGAAAATATCGTTAGCTACTCAAAGGAAGCTGCAAACTGGACAATGTATTTTTTGTCTAAAGCTGGAGACGAATTTACCGGAATTAAACGTAAAAAGTGGCTAAGGTATCTTTAAAGCTTGTTTCATTATAAAGTGTAATTTTTTTACTGTTTATTGAGACGATTTATACAAACACGATAACAACTACTTTCAAAAAATCAACCTAAGTTATTTTCAATAGCCTTGTGCGTCACCTATTGAAATGTGCTAACATTTCGATGACGTTTTGCGAAATACGAACATGGTTTCTACACGAGGCATACTGAATAACTGAAATGTATAGGATCCTATAAAAACTGTTATTATTCTCTGAAGACATATCTATTCATCACTTCATAAATAATCAGAATCATGAACCCAGTGCATTGTTTTGTTTTTTCTTAAAGTGCATAGAGACATACAATTTGCCAATGTGTTATGCGCTATATAAAAATGTTTAATTATTATCAAATATTTTTATAAGTAGGGTGTTCAAAATGCCCTTGAGTTGACTTTTCGTAATTAGTTGCGATCATGTTCATGGTATATTGGTAATAATTAAGACCTATAGAGAGAATGAACATTTTAAGAAATCTTTAAATAGATAGTTTACCAGTGAAGGTATTTCATGGCGATGGGAAGATCATTTTGTGCATGTTTATGAGGTTTAATTTGATAAATGCATATTGTCTGTTCCGGAAGTCTTTTTCAAACTTAAACCGAACGGGGACTATATCCTAGTCCTTTCAAAAAATAAATTAATAAAAGCAGATGTTGGAGAAAGCTTCATCATGTTTAGTTCTGTTTCATTGACTTTATCAGCGCATGTATTGCGATCTGTGTCATCTCCGACAAACATACAAAACAATTAATTTTTGAAAGAATACAACTACTATCGATTCATTTATAAGTTATAACTCATCCATAACTTCCTAAATGCGAACGCTCTTTGCACACTCGGCGGGACGCAGAACACTAAACGCGCACTGCGACACTGCAATTTCTGAGGAGGCATGTGCATTCCAGCGTTGTGTAACCTTTTCACCAGGTATAACATTTGCAGGGTCTAAGTTGGGGTCTGCTTTTGAAATTTATGCCCGATTGTGAAGGGCTGGTGGCTGATCTAACTCTTCTGCACATAGGGCACTTGTTGCCGTCACGTTGCTTGAATACTAAATTACCCATGGTTTCCCGGTCTTTTGTGCCTAGTCCATGAGCATGGGGCAATTTGCTTGCCTCTGTGCCTTCTAAAATCTTTCTATTCTTCCCTCAGAGGAAAAATAATGCGCTATTCTTACTTATCCCAGGTCGCGAAAATTAGAAAGGGTAAAAATAGACGTTTATGTTTTTATCTTAATTGTGAACACTTCCTTTTTCAGCTGGTCGACAAATCGTTATCAGTTTTTTAGCAGTGCTGCTAAAAGATATTCATTTATTTCATCATCATGTTCTGATCTCTCCAATATGGCAAAACATTAGAACGACGCATGCGCTGCAAACTCCTAGGTTCTTCTTCGCTTTGATTATCATCATAGTCCATCCATACGTCTAACAAAGGCTGACGTTTCATGTGATAGAGGTGATTTCTTTCAATTTCTTTATCATTCTTTGAATATCTCTCCTTTTCGAATAAAATATCTGATTGTATAAAGTTAAGATATTTTCAAGGAAATATTGGTTTGTCTTCTTTGTTTGGTTTGTTTTTAAGGTTTTTTTCTCAAAATGCTAGCGATCAGATCATTTCAAAACCAACTATACTAGAGTAAAGCAAACCTTTGAAAGTGCGTGAAGTATAGTACAATTATGTGACAAATATTACGGATCTTGTTTCCCTTTCCTTCTCTTTCCTCGCTCTCTCTGTCTTTATCCCCCTCTCTCTCTCTCTCTCTCTCTCTCTCTCTCTCTCTCTCTCTTTTATATTTCTCGTATTTCTTACCTTCTCTTTTCTCCTTTCTCGCCCACTCTATCTCCTGCATAATCAATCTTTCGCTCGTATACAAACCAACCCATATCCCTCAGACGTAACCCCTTCATCTAATTATTGGTCTGTCCGATTATTTGTTTTCTCTAAATTAATACATATTCTCTCGTTATCTTTTTTTTTTTTGTCTCTCCCTTAATTTCTTCATTATCCCCAAACTCATAATTTGTCCATGTAATGTATATGTCTGTAGTTACGTATCTTCTCCTCTCCCCCTCCCCCCCCCCCTTAAAACTTCTCCATCTACCTCCTTCCCTTTTCTCTCTCTCTCTCTCTCTCTCTCTCTCTCTCTCTCTCTCTCTCTCTCTCTCTCTCTTTCAAACGATTATACATAACCTTTTTATCCAGTTACCTGTGCTATTTCAAGTACATAACCTGTTTCTCTCTCTCTCTCTCTCTCTCTCTCGCTCTCTCTCTCTCCGGTGAACTTTCTTTCGCACCCCATCTTCAGCACATCACACCTCATTACATTCACTTTCCCTTTCTTTCTACATTTTCCTCGTTCTTTGCTCCAATCCCGGGACGAAAAAAAATCCCATAAAGTCGACCAATATTGCTAGCATACTATCTTGAAAACCCATTAATAATCACAGTGCGATTATAATGGGAGCCAGTTGGTGTGTGTTTGTGATTGTGATGGTAAATGAGCCGATGAAAATACAGGGAAGAAAGAACTCCTGGAAAAACTGGAACGAGCCCAGATATTGCAAATGATTGGAAAATTAGGACATCGTTCCAATATATCACTGCGGAAAGACAGAAGGCATGGAGGTACCCTATTATGCGAGGGAAGAATATGCAAAGCAAGTTGGTGTGAGAGTATGATTGTTCAACTTTTCGATGTTTGTCATTGATTGATATGCTTATTTTTCTCAACAACAACAAACAACAAAACATATCTAATTTGCTTGACATTTATGATTCGTTATTACGAGAAAATGTACTCTTGTCTTAGCCTTTAGAGTAAGGTTAACGCCTAGAGGTGTGACTTTTATATGCGATGATAATATAATGTTCTACAAATTTGTTTGATTTGATTGGATTTCTGTATTTTTCAAATTGATAAAAAGTAATTTATATAAACTAGATGTACATTTATATTATTAACAAAAGTACATATAAATATATAATCATATCATAATATAAATCAATGAAATAATAACATCTTTGAAGAAAAAACATACTTCAACAATCATTTAAAAACTGAAAAAAGCAGGATACAGCCACCTTATTAGCTAGAGCTTGAACGTGATGACGGCCTCAGGAAGGGAGACTATATGGGCGACCAAACTTATGATAGGCTTATATATAATCAGAAAGAAATCAATTTATTATAACAGCCACATAACGAAGGAAATCAATTTTCTTACAGGCATCATATGAAATGCGTTTAGCTTGAATGTGTTATCATGGAAGTGTATGTCTTTTGTGAAACGTGTTATGTTTGATTTTTTTTTTTTATGTACAGCTGTATGTGCATTTGCCGTCATGTGATGGTTCTGCAATACTGCATTCTATAGGATAGGGATTTGTATATGAATTTCAAATCTATTTTATCCTTTTACTAAAATCTTCCATTCACTCTTTTTGTTTCTACCATCCACCCCGTCTCTTTCTATCCTTTTACAATAACAATTTATTTGTGTCGTTGATTTGCTATATTTTTATGATTTTTATTAACTAGCTTCGCATTTTCTTATGCTTTTCAGGGCCTTTATACCTCGATCCTTTATTTTTATATTCGTAATTCTATCATTTTATATATATTACAGATGAAGGAAATAAGCGTTATTTTTAAGAGAATTAAATTGATCTTGATTAATTGAATATCTTTACAAATATAGGCGTATACAGAAATTTATGATTGAAATTGCAATACTCAGGGCATTAGTAATTTATTAATAAATACACGGACTAGATATCGATTTTCATTTGAAGCTTTTTCACGGCTGCTGGAATTAAACACATTTGAAACCTTCGTGCTTATGCTATTTTCAGAAGGGACATATTTTCGTTTAACATTGCTCATGAAACAAACTTTTGATTAACATTCTTCTGAATATTTTTTACCAATATGGCGGCAATTTGGAGAACAAAAAGTTAAATCAGACTCTGCAAATATAAAGTGATGTTAATGCGCGGTGCTCAATTTTGTTTGGTCCAGTCTCAATTCCATTGGCACAAGTCGAATGAGCCTAATCAAAATAGGAAAACTGTTTGTATCTCTGTGATATTATCGATTCCCTCTTTCTGAATTCTCAGCTCCAGCTTCGGCGACAATCGCGCGGCGCCATTCGGTACACGTGCCGTGAATGTCCCGGCCGCGTGCAGCCCAGCAGGGTTTTAACGCATTAACGCTGATAGTGGTAGGTCCATGCTGAAACCTTCGCGTTTTCCGCGAATGGTGAGAGGGAAGGGGGCAGGTAAGAGAAGGGAGGGGAAAACGTACGGAGAAGGGGAAAAGGGAATATGGTCAAGTGAGATAGAAATATGTGGAGAGAAATTCGGCACTGTAGGGAGAATAGGAAACAGAATGATATTAATTTTTCTTTACAATGTCTTCTTACTTTACAGCGAACCTTGCTGTAATCTATTTGAAGATTTCTTTGGGAAACTCGATTTGAAAGGAACAATTTTAATTCCCCGCATTTTCATCAATGCGCACATATTAATGAGCGGTTTTGAGCACTTCACTGATGTTGGCAATGTTGACGCTCTGTGTTCTTCCCGTTTCTAGATATGACACTGTGATAAACTGTGGATATATGAGAATCATATTATGTAAAACGGTGTTACCAAGGGGAAATTTGGAATCCTTCCACAGTTTTACAATGTAAACACAATATAGGCACAGTAATTTCATATTGTGAGACACGATGTGACACACTGTGGACAAGGAGATACGTACAGTGTGTTCACACCGCAGTGTGATCACAAGGAAGATCTGGAACAATTTCACAATTTGAGCATACTTTTCACAACTGTGAACACACTTTGTGCCTACTGGTTTTTCCATATTGCGAGACACACTATGAAAACCTAATAGAATCACAATGTTAACACATCACAATGTAAACGTGGGGTGATTTGAATACCTTCACAGTGTGGCAGTTTTGACACACTATGTTCACAGTGTATCACTTTTGAAATACACGGTGGAAATGCGAAAATCGATGTATGTACATGTATACACACTGCAGCAATGTATCCACAGTGATCATTTGGAACATTTTCACAATCTGATAATGTGAACACACAGTATTCACAGTGTTTGTATATTTGTGAGACACACAGTGATATACTGTGGACACTTAAAATGTTATCACAGCAAAATTTTCAAACACTTCCATCGGATGACAATTAATTTCAAATCTTTTTATCATTTTGAACACTCTAGTCTCTCCGTTTAGGTCATAATAGCTACAGTTTTGTCTTTGGATTTTTCCGTTTTGCTTTGTGTTGACATGTACTTTTTTTTTGTTAGAGAATAACACTTTAGATATTGTGGAGAGATATCAAACTGAAACTTTTGAGGCAGTATTTTCATCGGTATCACAAAATCACAGAAGGTTGGACATGGAAGATTGATATTGGGGACATCCCATCATACACTATTCATATATTTTCAGTAATTGTGTTCGTGTGAATCCTGATTTTGTACGGATAATACTGCGTTATGATGCAGCGAGAGATATCCCGCTTTCAACTTTCACTAGTATAACGTTCATACATCATCCCATTTGGGGCTGTGACATTTAATCGTTCAGTTGAATCGTCGTACTGTTCTCCTAAGAATGGTGAATTCTCTTTTTTCTCCCTCTCTCTCACACACAGAGACTCTTTCTCTCTGTGTCTGATTCTCTGTCTCTCTCTCTCTTTCTCACTCACTGGTTCTCTTTATCCCTCCATTTATATGTCTATTCCCCCCCCCCCCTCTTCTCCTCCCCCTCTCTCCGTCTCTCTCTCTCTTTCTCTCTCTGTCGCTCTCTCTCTCCCTCTCCCCCTCTCTCTCTCTTTCTATTTATACTTTGAGTATCTTTAACATTGTTTGTTCTTTCTCTTATTTCATATAGATCTGCCTCTCCTTCACTCTCCGTGTCATAATTTCGACCACTGTGTACCAATACATCAACAATGTTTCATTTTTCTGTCTTTTGTGTATTTATATGTTCATGTCACTCCCCACTAACTTTTCTTCCTGAAACCTTACACATACCCTGTGAGCACCCCTTCCCCTGTGAACAACCATCTACCCTTTCATAGTCTACATCAGTTCTCCCGACTCATCCTCACTCTATAGTTTTTCTCAAATATCCACACACCAACACATCCACTCGGCTTCAAATTGGATATCAATCATCAGGCAATGTCTCCCAAAATATAGTTCAATCCTCCAATCTCTTCCTCTTCCTCTCTCTCTCTCTCTCTCTCTCTCTCTTTCTCTCTCTCTCTCTTTCCATCCCCCCTCTCTCTCTCTCTCTCTCTCTCTTGCCTTTCTATTTCTGTCTGCCTTCCCCTGCCCTCTCTCCGTCGTCTACCCGATACACCCCTCTCCATTTATTTCTTTCTTCCTTTCTTTCTTTCTCTTGTATTTTAATAGGTATCTCTCATTGTATCTTCACCTATTAAACCCGTATCTCATTGTTTTCCTTCTGTCCCTCTCCTCTCTCTCTCTCTCTCTCTCTCTCTCTCCCATTCTTTTCTCCTCTCTAGTCATACACAGACACATGCACACCCACACGCCTACTCACACACTCGTACACCCAACCTCTCTCTCTCTCTCTCTCTCTCTCTCTCTCTCTCTCTCTCCTTCCCCACCCCCCCCCCCCCCCCCCCCTCTCTCTCTCTCTCTCTCTTATTCCCGTCCCGCCACCCCTGGCTACTTCTCCATCTTTCACTCTCTCCTATCTGACTCCCCCTCAAACAATCTCTCTCTCTCTCTTTCTCGACATGACATCCATCATGGACGACTCATCCCTTTCTTAACTTCATCATTTCCACCAACCCATAAACAGATGGGCAATTTTATTACAGTTATTCCTCTAATCGGCCCCGAGGTTTCTTCCTATTACTGGGTTCTGTGTATTACTAGTGAATGAGAATATCACATTGAGTACGATGGTTGATTGTGGACCAAAAAAAATATTCATGATTCGCAGATTTGAAAAAGACGGATGGAGCTGGGGTAGAAAAGACACATAGCTCACATACAACTGTAACCACAGAATTAAATAGATATAATTTGATACATTGTATGATGAAAAGTAAGAGAACGTGAGAATATATAAAACTGCGTAAGAGAAGACGAAAAGGAGGGGAGGAGGAAGAAGAGGAATGCAAGATATACTGAAAGAGAGATAACTTTAAAACACGTAAACATCACTATCTGTCTTCTACTACTACTTCTTCTGCTATTACTACTACTACTACTACTACTACTACTACTACTACTACTACTACTACTACTACTACTACTACTACTACTCCTACTACTACTACTACCACTACAACTACTGTTATAACATATACGTCACTGCTACTAATACTACTACCTCCCCTGATACTTCTCACATCACCACCACCACCACCACTACAGTACAAGAAGAAGTACTATTTACTAATAGTAGCACTTCTACTACTGTTACTTATCCTACTACTACTACTACTTATACTACTACTACTACTAAAAACTACTTTTACTACTACTACTACTACTACTACTACTACTACTACTACTACTACTACTTCTACAACAACGTATACGACTACTAACACCATCACCGCTACTTTTACCATCAACACTAATACTACTTTAAGACAATTAGTCTACACTCTCAACAAAAGCAAAATAACATAAATTGAGTTAAAAGGGATCTGATTCATTAACTAAAGACAGTCTGATCACAAAAAGGTTCGACATACGGTTGCTAGTTTTGATACATAAAAAAGATGACATGGAAATTTATAGCAAAAAGAACGATGATAACAACAGTGTGTTTAAACTATGTTTGTATGATGATTGCTACAACGGCCTAAACGAACTCGACTATGATTGTGATGACGATAAAAAATCAAAACAAAAAAAAATATGATGAATTGCATGAAAAGTTAACGTAATAGCAATGATGCCAATAACAAAAATTTAATGATGACACAAATGTAGTCAAAATTATACTCTAAGGAAGAAAAAATTATGTTCAAATCTGTGCATTATCCTGGAAAAGGCGTTATAAAAATACATGTACAATATTATTACTATATAGATATTTGTATATATAAATATACATTATTAAATTATATTAAAGTAGTAGTACTAATAGAAGTAGTACTATATCGTGAATATGCATACTACGATGAAGACCCCCTGTTCAGAAAACACGACGAAGAACCAAAATATGATATCTTTGGATTTCATATTTATGATCACGAGATGTCGCTCTTCTAGAAATATGAAATCATAATTGGATTCCCTTCATCATTACCGTAGCAAATCGTAATGATACAATTAAATTTGCAAATTATATTTTCCTGAAAATAAAAATTTCCACATGGGTGCACACATGGATTCAGTTTAATAATTCATGGCGATGGGGTCGCTCATCCTACTTTTTAATTATGACGTTTCTATATTCTTTTTTGTTTTACCTCTATTCTCTATTACCAAGTCACAGGTACACTTTTTATCATTAGATATATATTATGTGTAGAAATATGGTAATTTTTTTAAATCTATTTTGTAAGCGCCTCTGTAATATTCGTCTGCGTTTTTGATAGTCAACGCATTCTTGTACAATACTGTGAATGTTAATAACCGGTTGTTTTTGTATCTCTCTCTCTCTCTCTCTCTCTCTCTCTCTCTCTCTCAATCTCTTTCTACATATTGCTGTTCATGAGGAGTCAGAGACACGTTTTTGCTAGAGGACTGTGTTGATGGCCCTGTTGAGTTTTTGTTCATTTGTTTTCTTTTCTTGTAAATTATATTTAAGTCTAAGCACCTTCTCTTGTTTGCTTTTTTGTTCTATATTTGAACTTTTGTCTGTTTGTTTGTTCTGTTTATTGTTCCTTTCATTCCTATATTTTTCTCTATCCTTTCTACTTTAAAGAACAGTTTGTGTAAACATATAATTTGATTGATGTTTGCCAATGGAAATTTATATACGAAGCCCATTTCATTGTGGGTTACAGTACTTCGCAAAGATTTCCGTTGGAAATTTACCAACTTCCTTATTTTACTCAGCCTTACTCACCATCAAAAGTGCAAACTATTATGTATCATGCTCCCGATTGCAATGGCGCTTAAATTAGCCGATGAAATCGATGAGTCTGGGATTAGCAGTTCAGGAAATGATATAATTATCATTCAGAATTAGGGTATCTAATTTGCCTCGATCAATTGTGTTGCGGTCACGACTTGGGCCTACATGTTTCCATTTCATTAATTAGAGAGAAAAACGAGGAAACCGTTGTCTCCGCTCTTTATTAATCGTTCTACGTGCTTTTGACGACGGGATGGGGCGGACTCTTTAGCTGACCGTGACCGCTGGAGCTTCGGGATGGAGTGCGAGGAAGACACGGAAAAGACAACGCGTGCGTGGGTAAACCGTGGATGATCGAGAAAAAATAAAACGAGGATAATGTTGTTAATACGCTCTGCGCGTGGTACAGGCGCGAAGATTCCAGACGTACGTCGCGCAGCGTATCAACGCAACTCAACTGAAACCGGAAAACTTCAAGAACATCATGCACTGGTTTAATGTCGTATTAAACAAGGTGACATGTCCCGGATTTAGCCGTGAAGAAGACACACAATTTATTAACAAACCATCACGATCTCGCGTGGCTGGGAGAAAGAAAGAGAAATCACGAAACTGGTTAAGTTCTCCTCGTTCATTAGTCCAGTTCTCTCAGCTTATTTGTCACCGGATATATTATTTTGATTCAATGATGTGACGTGGTGAAAAGGGGGTGTGGAAAGGGGAGTGGCACAATTCCACCGGTGGTGGTGGGAGAGGTAACATCTCTTGTCCCAATTTCAACTTTCCCAGTATTAAATTGTACAAGCGAGGTGATGGAGCTGAAAAAAATGATGTTAATGATAATGATGATGATGTACCTGGTGATGATGATGATGATGGTGATGATGATAATGGTGATGATGTTAATGAAAATGATGATGATGGTGTTGATGATGATGTACCTCGTGATGATGATGATGTTAATGATGATGATGATGATGATGATGATGTTGATGATGATATTGATGTTAATGAAAATGATGATGATGGTGTTGATGATGATGTACCTCGTGATGATGATGATGTTAATGATGATGATGGTGATGATGATGATGATGTACCTCGTGTTGATGATGATGATGTTGATGATGATAATGATGTTAATGAAAATGATGATGATGATGATGATAATGTTGATGGTTGTAGTGGTAGTGAAGATGATGATGATGATGATGATAATAACTACGATGGTGATTATGATGATGTCAATGGTGGTGACAATGATGATGATGATGATATTGATAATGCATATATCGCCACCATTCTAACACATCAGAAGGAAAGAGATTTACAAAAATACAATAAATACAGATTGATAAACTGAGAGGCTGAGAGACTATCAGTTGGAAAATATAAGAGGAAATGGTGCCAAATAATTATACGGCCAAATGTATAAGGGACGAAATCAATCTGAAAACAAACTTTACGTAGGATCATGTCAACATCTTTTGATTGATATATCTGTGGTTTTTCGGAGGAATCGTAAAAAGACACAACTATGATAGGAATTTTATCTTCTGTATAATCCTCTATCCCTAAGGCATGCATAACATTTTAAAGCCTTGTTATTGAAGAGATCATCAATACTTACATAGATTTATTGCCATTGATGGCGTCTGAATTCACGAAATTGCTAAAGATAAAATATTTGTGTAGTGACAAACAAAATTATGATACATCACTTGCGTAAAGTATGTCGGCGTTTTGACGACAGTGCGAGATACAATTTGTGTTTACAAAATAATTCGAAAATACTATTTTGGGATGACTGTGCAAAAGGCAAAGTAGGTAAATATTAGAGTCATGAGACACACGTGAACAGAAGGATTGTTTGATTTATGATCCATTTTATATTGTGGGGGTGTCGTGGTATAGTGGTTCGTTCACTTGACTCTCAATCCGAGGGTTGAGGGCTCGAATCTAGGTCTGACACTAACGTCTTTGTGCATGACGTTAATCCACATTTGCCACTTTCTCTATCTAGGTGTAAATGGGAACCTGCAATTGTTAGTGCACTAATTACTGCAGGGCCCTCAGGAAGAAGAAGAGGCTTCCCTGGGTAAACAAAGTTATGGTTATTATTATCATGATTATTGTTATTATTTATATATTTTATTGTTATCATTATTATTGTTATTATAATAATCATTATTATTATTGTCATTGTTCTTCTTCTTCTTATTATTATTATTATTATTATTATCATATTGTGGCATGCTGAAGGAACTGGGTATAGATGTCTTTCATTTAGTTTGGACACAATTATTCTTAGTGCAGTAGAAGAAGTTTTAAGCAAAAAAGAGCTACCACTGCAGAGTATATGTGAATTACAGTGTAGCAATAATGTAGTATACTGTGATATAAAAGTTAAGAATATCATTAAAAACTAGTCTGTAAAAAGTAAACAAAACAGCAGTAGGTTACGAGGAATTGGCATTTGTATAAAGTAGAAAGGCAGAGGAGACAAAAGCGGTAGTACATTTGATAGTATTATCGCCCTTTTACATGCTGATGATGTTCGCCACACTAAACTAAAAAAAATGTCCAATACTTTCTTAAATTGATCAAAGGAATGGAAAGACAACAGATAATCTAATTGACATCAAGTATAGAAGTAAATTCAATTCACAAATGGGTACATACACATTTACCTATAAACGTAACTTTGTAGCTATTGGAAGTATGTAAGTAGAAAATGAAGTACTGATGTACATGACTGATAAGATTGTCAGGAGGTGTATAATGTGAGTAAGTGAGTAAAAACAAGAGAGTTCATAAATGGGAGGGGGTCTCTACTGAGTTGTAATATAGAGGAAAACTGACCGATGCCATTAACGAAAGGATGGCCATGGTAAGAAATTGGGAAACAAACGGAATGAAGAAGAAAAAAACAGCATGAAAAAGAGGAGGAAGGTTAAGAAATAAGGGATAGAGGGAGAAATTAGAATTTTAGAAAGATAACATAAAAGGAGTATGTTGAGAGAAAAGTTGAGAGAAAGAGAGATTGAGAAGATATTTTTGTAAAGGCTTAGAAAAAGACCGAAATAGTTAAGAGAGGGAAATTTTGAGAGTGTGGGAATAGATATGTAAATAAGCAGAGAAAGAGAAAGAGTAAGAAACAGAGGGAGAAAGAAAGAGAAAGACATGTACGGACGTAAAAAGATAGGGAAGGGAAGAGATAACGGGAGAGAGAGAGAGAGAGAGAGAGAGAGAGAGATAGACAGAGAAATAGAGATGAGAGCGATAAAGCAAATACAGAGAAAAATACGAAAGAAATGTTTAGAGTTGTAGCCCTGACATTGATAGTTGTAAATGTGACAAATCACCCATTATCATGCCTGCGCTAAACCATCAACAATGCCTTGAAGTTTCTTCGTCTGTCCGGCTCTCTCAAGGGACAAAAGTGCGAATTAGTCAACGGCGCCAGCGAGCCATGTCTAAATTCCTATTGTCAAGAGTGTCGTCTGCCCTTAAGTCGCCATGTCAAAGGTTTTAACAGTCAAAGTTCTACAATAATTTTACGCCAACACTGATTGTCTGGTGTAGTCCCACGCACTAGATTTCGCCTCCGTTTAGATTCTATTTTAGAGTCCATGGTTATATCAAGAATACTATCATTTCTATAACTTTAGGGGGGATTATATTCGTTGCCGTCCTCATTTTTTTTTTATCCTGCGTGTCAACGTGTCCTGATCGATGAATGAATACATGAAAACAAATATTTAGTTTGCATACTGTTGTTGTATGACAATGTTGTTGAAAATTATCTCTCTTTCTTTCTCTTTCTCTCTCTCCCTCTCTCTCTCTCTCTCTCTCTCTCTCTCTCTCTCTGTCTCTGTCTCTGTCTCTGTCTCTGTCTGTATGTCTGTCTCTGTCTCTCTCTCTCTCTCTCTCTCTCTCTCTCTCTGTCTGTCTCTCTCTTATATAATTATAATAGATATAAGTATGCACTAGTGCGCGAGCACGAGTGTGGACGTGGGTGTACGTGGGTGTACGTGTGGGTGTGGGTGTACTTTATGCATATGACGTGAACAAACACACACATACACAAGCAAATATACACATATACACACACAAAGCCAGTACATTTAATTTATGATATAGACCTATCATTTTTATACTGAAATTATACATTATAATTCATAGAAATTTCGGCATTTTGAAAAGCTTTCTCATTTCTATATTTCGGTAAATATGACCTATTATTTGGTGCATATTGTCCCACTAAAATAGATCTTTGGGATTGGAGGGTAAGAGGTCGATTTTGTACAGAAAATACGAAATGAATTCTATGGATTAATGACCTCAATTTGAAGAAGTCAGGGACATATCTTACAAAAAGTCTCAATTGATCTCGATTGATTTGAATTCCTTCAATCAATAAGGGAGTTTACAGATACAATCTGCGCATGGGCAGATAAAAGTCATTTGTACCAAAAAGGTAAAACCCACAGAGATGAATACTGGATATGCGCTCATGAAAGTTATGTAACATTATTCATTTATGCACCAACGGTACATTCTATGATACGCAGGTGGAAGTATTCTTGTCAAGAGGGCAAACAAAAGGTCTTCATGAAGCACATCTAGGACTTTGGCAGTTATTATTCTAATATGCTCAAAGTGGAACTTCTCCATGTGTAAAAGACCTGTGGATATTTGGGGTCATTTGTACCATGTGCTCCTATCTCTTTAGTACAGAATTGCGATTGGTATCAAGTTAGAATCATTTTCATTTCTCGAAACCGTTGATAAGTTGGGGCTCATATTAAAAATTTCTTATTCATTGCTACATCACGCTTAGAATCGTCAATGAGTTCATTGGTAACACTTCCGCCATATGTCTAGATTAATTTCTATCTAAATCATTTTCATTTCAGACTCTTTATAAAAACAAAAGAGGGAGAGGGGTGGGAGAGATAAAGAGAGGCAGAGAGAAACATAGAGATTGAGAGAGGAGGAAGAGGGGTAGATAGACGAAGATAGCTGGGCGACAAAAAGAAAAGGCGAGAGGGTTACCGTGTGGTAAAGAAAATAAAAGAGCAGGAGTGGTGTGGAATGATAACCAGGAAATAGATGCAATGGGAGTCGGGTAAATTCAGAGAATAACAAAATAGAAAGACATTTTTTTTAAAGAAAAAGAGGGGGCAGATGACAGACATATATATTTCGCAAATAGATCCATCACAACATATCTATTGTTGTGTTTGGGATCGGTGTCGTAAAGTTATTGGAATATTGAGAGGTACATGAAATAAAGAGATGCTGAGACTTTCTTTGAAGTGTAATATGCAAGAGTATAATTTATTATAACTCTAAAACGATGAGTCGCATAGTCCAGATTCACAAGTATATTTACAAGATATAGAGCAGACAAAGTATAGGTACTAGCTTGGTGATGGTCTGAACTCTTCTCCTTTCCAGAAAGCCAGAACCTCTCCTAATTATACAGGAGGACACAAGGAATATCAGGGTAGGTTACATTGTGTCAAAGGGACAAAGACAAGTCAATTCTAGCTAACACTGTTCTGGGAAAGGGTCTTACCAAACAAGGGGGGGGGCTTTGGTTATTGGGAGGAAGACAGGAAGTCTTTTGTTTTGGTGGTTTAGGGGCACTTTAAAGATGTATACAATTCGTGGTTTATTTAGCTGGAATAAGTTATTAAACAAATGTCTTGGAAGGAGGTCTGGTATTTCGCAGGGTGGGTCTTATCTGTATTGGGGCATACTGAGTGATATTACATATTATTACTGAGGGGGTGTAGATTTGTAATACCTTTACATAACATCCCCTTTCTTTGGAAAATAAGGCTCCTCTCCCTCTTTTCAAAAACAGTAGAGGAAGAAAAAGGGGGACATCTTAAAATTATACACATATTAATTAATTAATGAAAAGTAAAAACTGATAAGCGAAACATGTGATCATTGTTCCATCTTCTCTTACTCTCCCTCTCTCTCAAACATATACAACATTGTAAATAATTAATATTGAAGCCTATACAAACTAATAATCCTAAACGATTAAACAATCATAACATGTAGCAAAACTTATTTGTGATTCAATACTGAATCCATCCTTACGTGCTAGTGCAGACTTATGCACAATAAGCAACTGTAACATTATAAAATTGTGCAGACTTATGCACATAAAAACAAAACTTCCAACTTTCAAATTATAAATTGTGCAGACTTATGCACATGAACATAAAAAAAAAAAATATATAATCATGTTAAATAACCATTATAAAGTTATTAAAGCCAAAACGTTCTCAAAATGTAAACGTGTGTCACTTATCAAATGACTCGATCCTTAAAGGAATATACGAGTCTAACCAAATAATAAATCGTCATCACAGTATGCACACTGTGGTTTAGAAATATACGAACAAAACTGTCGATGTAAATCTAACATCTTAACAATATGATTATAAATGAGAAAGCAAACGGGTGCGCTCTAGGCATTGAAAGTACTTCTGTGTTTAAACAGACAATATATGTACTTCGTATGAAGCATCAACACAGAATTCAAGTGACTAACATTCCTAACCCATTATAGAGTTCTTTCCATAATCATAAAACAACTTAAAGAATAATAAATGATGAACAAGTAATTTCAAACTTGTTGAATATCATATAACAAGTGTACATTCAATCCTTGTAAAACCATCAAAATGATGAGCTATGATACGTTATATAACTTCTGTCTTGAACGAGCTATAGTGCGTTCAACTTGTGTAAAATTCAACAAGAATTTAACATTCAATAACAATTGTCATACTAATCTTAACTACAAAGTGCCTGTAGACTTATGCAGGAAAACTTTGATTCAAATTTACAGTGATTTGTATAAACTAGGATGCTTCTAGACTTATAAAAGCATACAAAAAAATTATATTTTCTAGGGCATACACAATTGATATAGAGGCAACTGCCTACAAATATAAAGACTTATAAAATCTTCCTGGGCTGCCTGTAATCTGTATTCTTCTGTTTGTCAGTATGTCATTAATTAAGTTTTCTGTGCCTTTATACAAATTGACATTCCACCAAAAACGCACTTGCTTGGTGGTGTTATAACCAGTGTCAAATGATGTCAATATTTGTAGATTTCCAGCTTTGAAACGTCCTTTATGAAGGGTCATGTTCTGGTTATTGGGGGCAGTCATAAGTAGGTCAAATTGTCTTTCTAGGTCTGTCTGTGTTAAGGGTCTGGGGGCAGCTATCCCATTGTTGTCTGTTAGTGCATGCAAATAGTCTGAATCTTGGATCGGGTCTGATAGTTGGGAACACATAACCTGCTCAACATCAATCTCAGGGAGTTTCTCATCATTTTCATTGATGAAGTTTACTGATGGTTGCTCAGTGTTTTGTCTCCCTTGCTCTGTGTTTTTCCCGAGAGCCTCTTTGAGCTTCTGTATGTGCGTTATGTGTTTCCTATCATCGGACGCTTTCATGAAGCATGGCTTCAGTCTATTGAAGCTAAACACATCTCGCAGAATTTCTCCCTTTAGTGTGGCCAAAATGTAATGGGTCCTATCTAGAACATCATGTATTACTAATGGGCCGACCCACTCAGCTGCAATCTTCTTAGAATTAGCTGTCAAAGAAGAAGAGGTGGGCTTATACAAATATACTAATTGGCCTCTAGAATAAATGGGTGTCCTCCCCAATTTGTTTGCAATTTCAACATTCTGCTTATCTTGCTGTTTTCTCTGTAAAGAGAGCATTGTTCTGGAAATCTGATCAAATTTCTGTTTCAAATGGTCTACATATTCTTTGTATGATTGGGAAAGGCCAGACATGGGATTGAAGGACAAAGTTGTTAAATTTGGGGGCTCTCTTCCAAAAACGAGCTGGTAGGGGCTGTGGTCACCGAGGTGTTGGGAGGAAAAGGAATTGTAAGCATAGGTTGTAGTAGAAATGTATCTAACCCAATCGGTTCCAAATTGATTCAAGTTTATTTTGAGAAAACTTGAAAGGGTTCGGATGTGCCGTTCAACTTGTAGACTCCCATGATTTTCCACACTAATGACCTTGCGGTCAATGTTCAATGCTGAACACAAAGTAGTCAGTAGTTTGCCTGTCAGTGAAGATGCTGCGTCAGTCACTAGACATGATGGTGGTCCAAAAATGCAAACTACTTTTTGGATTAAAGCTTCGCAAATTGTCTCTGCATCGAGCGTCTTGAGAGGCGCGCAGATGACAAAGCGAGTTATCTCATCGCATATCACCATCAAATGTCTAAATCCAGTCCCAGAGGTCGGCATAGTCTTAAAGTCAAGACTAATGCGGTCAAATGGTCTGTACGAGTCTGGTACTCTTGTGTGAAATGGTCTAGTCTTGTCGGGCTTACCGCGAAACTGCTGACAACGCAAACAAGCTTTAACATAATTGTTAATTCGCTCAAACATGTTGGGCATATAGAAGTTGCGTCGTATTGTCAGGTAAGTTCGTTGGGTCCCTTGGTGGTTACTAAGTAGGTTGTCATGGTATTGGGAGATGATAGTGTCTGTCAGTGTTTCTGGTATTGCAAGTTGAAGTCGAAAGTCGTCATTCTTGTCAAAGAAGAGCCTAAAAAGAACGCCATCACAAAGAATATATTCCTCTGCCTTCAATCGTATAGCCTTAGCTGCCTTTTTGTCACTTGGCAGAATGTCATGGGCTAGAAAATCATAAACAGGCTTGAAGAATGGTGATGTTTGTTGTTCCGTTTTAAGTTCTCTCATGTCAATGGGGAGGTTGTAGTCTCTGATTATTTTCCTCTTTATTATGTCCGTAATCCTATCAAGTTCATGTTGTTTGGGGATATGTCCTGCTATTCTATTGTTTACCTTGGTGGTCAGTGGCTTAGGCGGTGTGTATAGATCAGGTGGTACATCTCTGTGGTGGTCATTAGTATGTCTGTCAACGAGTCTAGGCTCTTGGGGAGTGGGAGAAAAAGGGGGCATAATTCTAGAGTGAGAACATGTACTGTCTTGGTCACGCACTGGTGCCTGCCTGAGGGGCATGGTAAGTCGTAATGCCTGTCCGTGATTGGTTGGTCGTGGGGGGTGTGTAGTAGGCTTGTCAGGGGGTGTTGGGTCAGCTGGCCTAGTGGGTGTGTTTACACTAGTTTCTGTTGTCGTGGGGCTCTGAGATCTGTTGGGGAAAATGTCAGGAACAGATATTCCCATCTTCTTGGCATAAGCCCGTGTTATTCTCCTATCCATGGGTTGGACTGGGTTAAGGGTGTACATATGAACAAAATCACTCTCGTCAAATAAGCAGCATGAAATGGGGACAACCCTGTCAATCTCATCATGGTCACCAGAAGGGGCTCGAGAAAGAAAATCTGCCAAAACGAGTTCAGTACCCTTTTTGTATCCAATTTGGAAGGAGTATTCAGATAATTTCAAAATCAATTTTTGCAGCCGTGTTGTGCACGGTGCATCCTTTGATTTTAAAATCTGGACAATTGAACTATGGTCAACGAATGCATTGAACTCACATCCTTTAAGCAAATGCTTAAAGGCTGAGACATTGATCAATAGTCCAAATAGTTCCAACTCTGTCACACTGTATCTCTGACATGCATCGGGCAATACTTTCGAGTAATACCCAATAATACGTTCCTGTCCGTTAATAAGTTGAGTCAAGTAAGAGCCGGTAGCAGTCCGAGAAGTGTCACTGTATAGTGAGAATCGTCCTGTACTTTGGGGCATGTGTAATACTGGAGGGTTGGTCATTAGCTCTTTAACTTTGTTAAAGGCAGTTTCGTGTTTGTCAGTCCAGATGAATTTGTTTTTCTTTCTAGTCAGTTGGTGTAGGGGTTTGAGAACAGATTGTATATCGGGGAAAAATCCTGCAACATAGTTCACTGCTCCCACTAGTCTCCTAACTTGTCTGGGGGTCTTCGGTTTGGGCATGCCATGGATGGCAGCACACCTGTCACGAAGGGGTTGAAAACATGCCTCTCCCTCCTTATTGACAGTGATTCGGTGGCCCATATAATCAACATCAGTGCGGAAGAGCTTGCACTTTTTCGGGCTGACTTTAAGTCCATTGTCAGAGAGGGCCTTTAGTACATCTATCAAGTGGGATCGATGGGAGGTCTTGTCTTGGCTAAATAGTATTATGTCGTCATGGTGAGCTATGCAAAATTGCCTAGAATTGGGGATCGAACCCAAAATATCATCAATCTTTGCCTGAAAGATAGCGGGTGAAACGTTTAAGCCTTGTGCCAAACGTTTGTAAAAGTAATGTTTCCCGCCATGGTATGATGCAATACCTGTATACTTTTGAGCTGACTTGGATAGGGGGATGCAATGAAAAGCTGACTTCAAGTCAATCACACTAAGGACTTTTGTGTTAGCATTGCCAATTCGTTTGAGGGTTTCCGAAAGTAGGGGGAAGGGATGATTAATTCGTTTAACTCTAGAATTGAGATACCGAAAATCAGTAACAACTCTCTTTTCGGAGGTGTTCTTTTTGGAAAGGAGGAGGACAGGTGAGGTGTATGATTGATGTCCTACTTCTAAAATTCCCAACTTGACGAGTTTGGTTAGCTCATATTCTATCCTAGCCTTGTCAGTCTCAGTTGCAAAGTAAGGTCGAATGAAAAATGGTTCGTCATTAGTCAGTTCAATGTCTACTTCGAAATTCGGGCAACTAGATAGTTCGCCATATAGAGAAAATGCATCTCTATTTTCCATCAGAACACGAACGATTTCCTGTTTTTCATTTTGAGACAGAATACTCCCATTTAAGTCAATATGTTTCCGTATTATCTCGTCTTCTGTCATATCAACGATGGGGTCACTGGGGTCAAGGTGGGGGTATTTCCCTAAGTTATCAAGTCTAGTTTTGTTGACATGGGGGCTGTATTGAATCACAAATAAGTTTTGCTACATGTTATGATTGTTTAATCGTTTAGGATTATTAGTTTGTATAGGCTTCAATATTAATTATTTACAATGTTGTATATGTTTGCGAGAGAGGGAGAGTAAGAGAAGATGGAACAATGATCACATGTTTCGCTTATCAGTTTTCACCTTTCATTAATTAATTAATATGTGTATAATTTTAAAATGTCCCCCTTTTTCTTCCTCTACTGTTTTGAAAAGAGGGAGAAGAGCCTTATTTTCCAAAGAAAGGGGATGTTATGTAAAGGTATTACAAATCTACACACCCTCAGTAATAACATGTAATATCACTCAGTATGCCCCAATACAAATAAGACCCAACCTGCGAAATACCAGACCTCCTTCGAAGACATTTGTTTAATAACTTATTCCAGGTAAATAAACCCCAAATTGTATACATCTTTAAAGTGCCCCTAAACCTCCAAAACAAAAGACTTCCTGTCTTCCTCCCAATAACCAAAGCCCCCCTTGTTTGGTAAGACTTTTTCCCAGAACAGTGTTAGCTAGAATTGACTTGTCTTTGTCCCTTTGACACAATGTAACCTACCCTGATATTCCTTGTGTCCTCCTGTATAATTAGGAGATGTTCTGGCTTTCTGAAAGGAGAAGAGTTCAGACCATCACCAAGCTAGTACCTATACTTTGTCTGCTCTATATCTTGTAAATATACTTGTGAATCTGGACTATGCGACTCATCGTTTTAGAGTTATAATAAATTATACTCTTGCATATTACACTTCAAAGAAAGTCTCAGCATCTCTTTATTTCATGTACCTCTCAATATTCCAATAACTTTACGACACCGATCCCAAACACAACACTATCTATGGTGTTGTGAGTGTTTTATGGGACCTTTGTATCTTTACAGCACCCAGTCTCTGGCGGATCATCGCGTTGATGTATCGGCCATGCATCTATCATCAGACACAAAAGATTTGACAGCAAAACAAACACTCCTACAAAGACACACACCGCATCTTTTAGAACTATACCATTGTGAAGAAGTGGCTAAAGGGTTCATATTAAACTAAAATCAGGCGCGAGCACCCGTACTACAGCATTCTAAAGCCTACCAAATCACTGACCCCCTTCGTGTAAGTAACCTTTCTCTTTATGAAATGTGTTTTTTAATGGGCACGTTTTTATGGGGGCTCTAATTTTTTTGAGGGATTTGGCGCTTGGAGCGAGTGACAATAATACTTTATCGGTGATTCGGCAGGGGACAAGGAGGCCATTACAGGGGCCATTAATCCACCATTAGCATAGTCGATGGTCTGGAAGAGGGGAACAAAGATACAAAGAGGGGTAAAATGGTCCAGACCAGGGCAACCATTGGACCACCATCAATACCAAGTTACAAGTGTTAGGCGAGGCCGAAGAAGGGGGAGGGCAAGGGGTCTGATAGCATTGTCACTACGAGGACTTAACAAATCCACAAAAAATCCATCTATCTGTCTTTCTTTATAGAGAATAACCAAATTTGCCGGTTTGGGGGTTTTGTTTTTGTTATTATTGAAATTTATGTACTATAGTTTGTTCAACAGTATACTTTAAACTTGTGAGCTGAAATCAATGCTTATCTTAGAGCAGCAGTGAGCTGTGATGAAAGGGGATTGATGTTTGTCCGACAAGTTAGGATTCGTTATCCCAAATAACAGGTACAAACTTGTTTCTCTTCAATTCAATACATCAGAATTGGAAAGACAAGTAGAAGCTAACAATCAAAGAGAAATTGTGATTATTATTATTATTAATAAATGATCTACAAAAGTTAGTCGAGACACTTAAAGGAACACCAACAAGACTGACAACAAACCGAACAATACTTCTACTGACAAAGAATTTCGGAGTTTCGGTTTAGCGATGTGACTGTGTTTCAACGTATACGAATAAATATCCACTAATAATGTGCAAGATATGTTCACATCGAATGAAATTGTTGATATAACCCCTTTAAGGATTGGGTGTTAGTCACATCACTTCGCATATTTGTCACGAAATTTAAGAATGGTATCATGATGTCTTTTGTAACATAAACTTGGAATATCATATTTCAAGGTCATCACTATTCATCACAGTATGCTATAGAACGGATTTGATGTCGTAAATGGGACAATAAAACAGACACATGCTCTGTCCCTATTGTGCGAGGCAAAACTTTGCCAGATTTGAAGTCGCATGCTGGGCGCCAGTATGCAAACCACTGATAAAGAATCAGACACCATATTTTGTCAGGTTCTTTGATACTTTTTCGGGGATTGGCGTTGGATGTGTAAGGTTCCCATGACAACGAGGGTATTCAGCGATTTATGATCAGCGTTGGAGTTTGGTATGAGAATGAAAAGCATCGTGGTGATGATTTGTGTTGTGAAAATATATGCCAAAGGTCGCGTGAAGTTGAAAGTAACACTGTGCTCATCCTAAGGTGGTAATTGAAACACCCCTGCAATAATAGATGTATATTTCAAATTTATTTAGTTTTGTCCAAATAACATTCGCCTTTTAATTTTTCTTCAAATGATACTTAATCCCCTCATTTTTCTTGTACACATTATAAAACTAAACATCTTACAAACTAAGGAATAAGTGTGCAATTCTGCTACAAAAGCAGTACCCTCTGCTACAATAGCAATAGGCTACCTCCGCCAAATAAGCGTAGGTGGATGCAAATCTGCACCCACATTGGGCCCTTTCTTCTTAGTGTGTAAGGACCTAATGATTAATGTCAGGTTCATACCTATATTGTATAGTGTACGATTTAAGGGCAATTAGACCTTTACAAATCAGTGATGTAATAATGTATAATGATGATGACATCAAAAATAGTTCTTTTTTTCACAACCAAGTTACATCACCAGTCAGGTGAACCTCTTCAATAATTTAATGACGATGAAAGTAAATCAAGACAAGAAGTTGCTAGAACGAAGAAGAGCAAAGAAAAAAAGATATTCTCTAATACTCGAATCGAATAAGAGTCCATTATACTATACACACACCATGGCCTGTGAACATTAGGATATCGCACATCTTCAAGGGAAACTAAAGAGTGTTATGAATCGATGGATGGGGAAAAATATGTGTTGCTCACTGAATATACCACATGATTCATTCATACAAAGACTATGAAACGAAAGCAAAAAATAGAAGGAATGGAAATACCAGATACACCAACACATTTTGACCTTGATCACGTTGATGGTGAATCGCAACGCAAGAAAAGCACTAGGCCTTGTTTTATGAAAGCTTGTAACCAATTACAAATGCTAAATTTCAATGACAAATTTGCTCTCAGCCAATCAGATGCCACGATCTCAGAAGCTTATAACAGTTTATGTAACGTGTTATTGATGACATGTTTTATGAAAGTGGGTCCTGATATCTTAACTCCCCCACGGACACGGCGCCGCGCCGGCATGACATCTACTGATGACGTTACATCGTTTTCCTAAGATTGGAACCATTTGTATCTTCACCGTCTCATCCGAGACAAAGAATCTAATATAGCTAATCTATCAACACTGAACAGAAAAATAAGAAGAAAGTATGAATAACTACTACGAACAGACATCTGGTATACAATAGATGTTGTATGTTATACGACACGGATATAAATCATCTCATGTCTGTATTAATCTTTGGTTTACTGTCAATGAAAAGCCACAGCCAGCATGTTTGTAATATAGTAGAATTAACGATTTAAGAACATGTGACATGTCTTAAGCTACCTCCTGCCACAATAATGTACCACGTGATCACGGATGTGACTGCCAGGCGCGGATCCAGGATTACTTAGGGGAGGGGGCCCAACTTTTTTTTTTTTTTGCTCCCGAAAATTTGAAAATCGCGCCGGCCGAAAAGTCGCTCAGTGTGGGGGGGGGGGGGGGGGGGGGGGGGGGGGGGGGGGGGGGGGGGGGTACAGAGCACAATTTTTTTTTTTTTTTTTTTTTTTTTTTTTTTGCTCCCGAAAATTTGAAAAACGCGCCGGCCAAAAATTCGCTCAGTGGGGGGGGGGGGGGGGGGGGGGGGGGGGGGGGGGGGGGGGGGGGAGGGGGGGGGGGGGTAGTGAGTACATTTTTTTTTTTTTTTTTGATCCTCAAAAAAAAATTCAATTTGCACCCCCCCCCCCCCCCCCCCTTGAGCGCCAGGGGGGGGGGGGCCCAACCCCAAAAAAAGGTAAAAATCACGTGATTTTACATGATTTTTTTTCTCAAGGGGGGGGGCCGGGCCCCCGGGCCCCCCCCCCCCCCCCCCCCCCCCCCCCCCTGGATCCGCCACTGGTGACCGCTGATTGGACCGAACGTAACGCTACCAATGATCAAAACAAAGCGGCCAAGAGGCGTGCTTTATTATCAATAATATTCTTAGACAAAGAAGGAGGTAATAATGAAATCTACTTTCATTTATTTAAATTCCAAACCACATCTGGTCCTGTATGTAAAGATAAACACATAAAGAAGCCTTAACCACGCGCTGCAACCGGTAATGTGACGTTAATGCGATAATAAATGATGTTCTCTTCAATACGTTAATGTGCTAAGAACATGAATGGAGAAAATCTCAGAACTGGGGTGCACGAATGTCTCCAAGGATTCGGGGTGGTTGCATCTTCTCTCTCTTTTCATTCGCAATATTAATGTTGTTTGTCAGGAGCACATTTTCAGTTTTCTTTGGTCTGGTAAAGAAACAATGTGACAGCTGCCTTTTTATAAAAAAAAAGAATTACTGGAGATATTTCGAATGTTTACAAAAAAGTGATAAATCAGCGTCACTATTTTTCAAACTTTGACAATCTAAAAGAATATTATTTACTCAGATATTTCATGACTTATCGAGGCATTTCAATTACGTTTATACACTGAACTATCAGTAAACTTCTGAGGCATGTTTGATAATAGTTATATTTTTCCATTCATCTAATTCTAAATCACTGAAACCTAAAGCACACAATTCAGTGAGTGCGAGGGGGAAAGGGGGACATTGTAAAGGGAGCGATATGGGTTCGAATAGGGAGAAGGGTGAACATTTCTCCTCTTCCCACTTCGTTAATTTTGTAAGGCAGACACATAACAACTTTATAAAGAAGATAGTGTCTTATGTAGATGCAATAATATATAATCAACACATTATTGTGTACATCAATCACACATCCACGCTGAGAGTATTCAAAAATGTTACTCGATCTTTAAAATATATTGGAGAGTCACTTGAATCCGGAGTTTTTCTCTTTACAAAAGAATCATCAAAATATCACGACTGCAAGCTCAACAAATGTTCATTTAATATAGTCATGGCTGTTCAATGTAGTCATACAATGCAGAAAATTCATTGCTCATACTCATATATCTTTCATACCTACATGTCACACAAAGCAATGATGTTGGGGCAATGAGAAAGATATAGGGGAGCGAGATGGAGTTGACATGCTAGATATCATGATAGGGAATACCAACTTACTAAACGGAATGATGTTTGGATTCATCAAAGATTGGAAAGGGTTCAATATGATGCTATTAAATCACTTGTTGCTAATGTTTAAAAGATATATTTATATCCAAAAAAATGCAAAAAAAATGTTCAAGTGGGCTAACGTCTTTTATCAGTAACACGAAATATATAGAACTTAACATGGCAAAACAGAAAAAGATTGAAGGAATGCACTATATGAAATGGTTCCCTGTGGAAGAAGTATTTTGATTATAATCCTATGATAAACACTGTAGAAAAGAAAGTGTTATCCACTATCTCTGTATTGTTTGACGTTTTTCATCTGTTTTTTTACCTTTTGTAATTATTGTGCAGTGATTTTTATGATTATTGGTATCATGATGTATATATGAATTACTTGATAAATAAAAGTTTTAAAAGAAAGAAAAAATACAAACTTACTAGTCCTGCTTCCCTGGCATGCCATGTATCCGTTGGTCACACGGGGTCCATGCTCGACGCCATCTCTGTCGTAAAGCTCTTGTTTTATATCCATCCTCTCAGCCATCTTCCTTCAGGAACCCAGCCGAAAAACAACAACGATTATACCTTCCGAGGAACCACAGCAGATGATGTCAAATACGTTAGAGTGCCAATAGGCCAAACAATCTCTGATGATTAAGAAGGATATGCCAGTGTCTTGCTGTTGCTTTCAAAATCTATTTTTGTATTTGAATGTTTGTTAGTTACTGATAGCTCATCAGGTTCATCAGGCAGTGGTACATCTACAGAAAACTAAACAGTTCTGAATTTCCGACGTCAATTATACCTCAATCATTGTTCAGTATGTCGAATAGAATTGATATTCCAAATATGAGAAATCAATATTTTTGTTTAACTGGATCAAAAGCCAGAGGGCAGTTTTGTTTGGGAAAATCCCTTCAAAACATTTATGCAAGTCGAATAGGTCTACTCACATGAACCGCACACAAATGAACCTAGGAAGCACTGTTAAAAGCAGTATAGCATATGTGCCAAAATGAACACAGACATTCGATTTTTACTGAATCCACAAAGCTTACACTTGATGTAAATTAATGCTGTCCTTGGAAATCGGAGGTGCATCGGATAGGAGAAGTCGAAGTCCTGGATAAGTTAAAGATGAGGGGTATAGCTAGCAGATTCACAGCTCGATGGGCAACAAATGACCGCGAAAGACCATGAAAAAGACGAAATCCGAGCTTAGGCCCTAGCACGTACTGGAACAAGAATATCCGATGAAGTCAACGGCAACTTCGTAGAGTTCGACTGTCTCTGGAGTTAAAGTTTGTAAAAATAAAACTTTTGGTGAGTTGTCTGGTGAGCAAATTTCAAAGCCAGCTTGGGGCATCACCTCTGAATAAAGTGAACACAACGGAGAGGTGTCGAAAAGCTGCAAACGTAACGTCAATGAAGCGTGTAAACAGATCTAGGGTAGTAGGTGTCCTAAATGATTGTGTCCATACCTGGTTTATTCCCCGATTCTTGATTCACCGTTGTTTTTCTTTAAGAAATGGGAGTTTTATTCAGACAGCAAAAATATCCAAGCCTCATTCAGGAGGAGACCTTTGTATGTAAAGGCTTACTTTCCTCTTTCAATTCGGGTAAGTTATCATAGATTTCATGAATCAAATATGAAAACACAACATTCGATATCATTCGGTGGAAATAAACATCAATATTCATTACAATTTCACTCTTTAATACGAACTTCCTCGTCTTGTTTTCCTCTAGAACAATTCATCATAAAAAAAGCGTCACTAAGTGTTATGTTTTTAAATATAATTCTACAATTACAATAATCTGTTGAGCAGGCTAAATTCCGCTAATCAATAAAGATATGCGTTTCGAAATGCCACTAACTTTATTTTGTTCTGGAGTCAAAATCTGTCCAAATGAGAAAGAAGACTTACTCTGTTAAAACAGGAAATCTCAGTTCAAATCCGATAAAATATTCATAATTTCCTTACCGAGTAAAGCTATTCAATCAGTGGAAAACTTTGTATAGACGAATCCGTCAATTTTGCTTTAAAAATCGGGATACGCATTATCACACCGTTGGTGTCGTCTGGAGTTGAAGATTAAAGGTGATGGGTATGTCAAATGGTAGGGTTGGGGTGTTTATTGGGCGTGGTCACGGAACGACAGGTGGGAGCGGATTCGTTCTGGATATCAAAGACCATGAATCATATCTTCATAATTCTTTTCAAGATATTACTTCTACTTCTGCATAGGGTATTTGATAATCTTCTTTTTACATAGCTGTTATCAATACTGAAGACATCTCAATAAGTGATACTCCATGTGTCTTTTTATTCTTGATTTTTGTTCTTCTTCTTTATTCTCTTCTTTCTTTCTTCTTTTTTTTTTTTTTTTTTTTTTTTTTTTGCTTTTTCTTTAATGGACGGGAATCACCGAATAATATACACATATGATGGACGGGGAACGTATTAGATGAATGACAGATCAAGAAAAGAAAATTTGTGAATGCTGTTCCATTGTCATGGCCAACAAAGAGTCAATACTATGAATGGATTATCACCCTGTAAAAAGAGAGATTTGGTGATATAATTAATCAAGAATTTAGGCAGGTTTTTCTTTTGTTAATCGAAGATGGATGGTTGAGGCAGCATATCTTTCATGACACGCTTAGCGGGAGAGAATTCCTGCCGTGATGTTTGGAATGAGGGGTAATTTGTCCCCAATCTATGAACTTTTAAATGGAAGAATGATTAATTTCAGTCATGGATCCAGGATTAAATCTCAGGCCAGTGAGGGGACATGAGCCCCCAAGATCCGTGACAAGCAGAGATATTGGTCATCAGAGTTAGAGGTGCCTTTTTACCCCATATTTTCTGAGAAACTGAACATTGAAGGAACAAATTGTATTTACTTTTTTAACTCTAAAGTTTCATGAGAACAAGGATGTTGTCACTTTTGAAAAGTGAGTACATCGGAGCAAAACAAATCGTACCTGTGATATCTTTTTCTTTTGCATAAAATGTGTAGTAATGGTATAACAGATTGAACTTTGACCGGGGAATTGTATCCCCATGTCCCCCCACCCTGGATCCGAAATTTCATTTATGTAGTGTCAGATTTTACAGTACATGTTATTGGAATTGTCATTGCCCCCCCCCCCTTCTGCGGATACTACGCTGTAGTAGGTTAACATACTGAACTCAAGAGCAGTTGTAACAAAATCATGAGGATAACGTGACAAGTGTAACACTTTAGAAAAAAATTGTATTCCCCTTTACGACCGACCCAAAAATCTTAAAATCTATCGTCAGCTTTTTTTTATCAAAATTTTTTTTTTCCCATTTTTTGGAGAAAAAACATATGTATCAAAGCCTTCAAAACTAAAAACTATCAGCCTAAAGAAGAAAAAAATCGACCGACCGACCCAGGTGCTGGCACCTAAAGGACATCTTTGTGTAGGCCTAATGTGCGTGCAGCTCTGGACTAGAATACAAAGAGTAAGACCAGGAATAGACCAAAGTTTAGTCTCTTGTATCGACGTTTTCTTTTTCATCGAGACGACTACGTCCGACTCCAATACAATGACCGCCTCCACACACAGATGTTGAATAATTAAAGTTTTATTTTAAACATTCCCCATACCGAACGATTACTTCTATCTAAAAAGTAGATCAGGACCTGGTCTAGCTTGAAGTCCTATCAGAGGGACTTTGATGAGGCAGTGGCTTTACCCCCAGACACTGTAGCGAGTGCGACAGGAAAAGATACTCATGACCCAAGAGACCGACAATTACGGTCTCCCGGGCCGTAGGGAGTAATGTATTGTAAAGTTGTTTTGGTTTGTTGTCGATATGGTGTCGGTCTGTTCGATATGTCCGGATTATCAACTGTTTGACACGAGCTTGCACCTGAATAGTAGATTTAAGGATGGCAATCAAAATACCTAGCAAGATTGTCAGTCAGGTGAAGATGTAAAAAGAAATGGGTGATTATAATTTCCCGACCTGAAGATTTTGTGGCTACTTTTGATAAGCAGAAGCACATTCGAATTTTTCAATAACTCAGACGAGGAAAGAAAAATCATCTGATACGGGATGGTAGCATAATAATAGTTGCTGTGCTAGAAAATTACACTTGTGTATATGTGAATTTGCACTAAGTTGAATAATGAATTTTTTAATTATCGAAGTTGAAAGGTCAAAGTGCACTTTTGTGTTTTATCGAAAAGATCCGAGCTGACATCCCTCTGCGATCAAAAATGTGCACTTGCGTAGTATTTTGATGAACATCTCCCTTCTGACAAAAAAAATTGTTCATCTGCTTCTAGGAGGAAACTGACCCAATTATTTGAGGGGCACGTGACAGCCCTCCCCGACAGAATTCACAATTTCGTTTTTTTTTTAATGACAGCGATACTATTTCCTTTGGAAAATATCAAGTATAAGGGATATACTCTGGCGTCATTTGCCATGCTCTGCATTGGAGGAGGGGATGGCTAAACCTAACCGCCACTGTTAGCTGAACACCTTTTCATCAATGACTAAGATGTTCTATATTACTTTTAAGGATCATGTCCTATTGGCTTAATTTGATGACCGTTTTAAGACAGGCTCTTGGCCGAATACCAGGTTGCAATCATTGATACTGTTATTACACCAGTAAGCTAGGGCTCAATGTTTTACCTATTCAGTGTATTCAATTCAATTCAAAGTGACACTTATTTTATGTTTTTTCAACAAAATAATATGAGGTAAACATAATGACGTAAGCAAGTTTGAAGAGCATATCACATTTGGCAGAAGACGCCAATCCCATTCACGCATAAGTTTGTGTCGGATACGCTTCTACAAAACGGTACGATTAAAAATTGTTTAAGGCGAAAAAGGAAGGATAGACGGAAAAGTGGAGGAAAAAAGAATTTAGAAGGAAAAAAAATGACATGCATGATGGCGTATAACTATGCAAAATTATGTGAATCCTGTAACGCGATACCTTTATTAACCTTTGCAGATTCTTTTTTTTAATCCAAAGCTCTCATTAAGATCTCGAAAATGAATCCCAATGCTTATCTTAGATCCTTTATTACTTCCACGTATGATTATCCCACTGATCTCAAAGGAATTCATTTGGACTTTAGTGAGTTGATTGTGTGGAACTGTTAATGCGATAGAGTCTAGTAACTCCCTGAAAAGTATTTTTTGCGGCTATTGGTGTGCCCTTTTTTTTCCCTCTTTCTTTTCTTCACTCATCGTCCCTTGGGAAAGATGAAAAGAAGAATGAAATGAGAGAAAGAATTAAGAACGAAAGAGGAAGTAGTTAAATGAAGCGGATCAGAAATGAGACGGATAACAATCAAGTTGTACAGAAATGTAAACCGAAAAGGGAAGATGATTGATAGCTTCAAGAACCAGGAAAGATTAAGACCCCATTCACACTTACCAGACCGGTCATAGCTATATAACGCGGGCTAACGTCAGTGTGAAGACACAACCGTGCCAGGAAGCGTACCTCTAGACCGGTCTAGAAGACCATTTCGGGTATGGCCTCATTCACACTCACCCTGTTAGACCGGTCTTAGTCAAAGCGGTCTCAATAAGAGCGGTCAAACGTGAGTGTGAAGACACAACCGTGCCAGGAAGCGTACATCTGGACCGGTCCAAAACACTACATCGGGTATGGGGTCTGAAGGTCCGATTCGCTATGAGCCCATGGTGAGCTGGGTTTTGTTCTCCGGTGACAATTGTTCATTTTGTCAAAGATAAGTGTTATTATACAATACCATACCCACTTACATTACGATCCCTTACCATACTTCATCATACCATAATTACCATACCATACTTTATGATACCATTATATACCATATTATACCATAACATATGTTATGATACCATATCATACCATATTTAATGATACCATTCTATACCCTATAATACCATAACGTATCTTATCATACCATATCATGTCATACTTTATGATACCATTATATACCCTATAATACCTTAACATATATTACCATACCATACCATGCCATACTTTATGATACCATTGTATACCCTACAATACCATAACATATGTTATGATACCATTTCATTATATACCCTACAATACCATCAAATATGTTATGATACCATATCATTATATACCCTACAATGCCATAACATATGTTATGATATCATATCATACCATACTTTACCATACCGTACCATACTTGACCGTATATAATGCCTGACCACATCATACCATATCATTACATAATACTGTAGTATACTGTACAACACAAAACTATATACGTTGCCACACCATTTCACCCTTTACCACACGTTAACTTATGCCTTACCACACCACATCATATAAAATAACATACGTCTTACCACACCATGCCATGTTATATTTACCATATTATATCATACAATAAAATAAATAACTCATACCATAAAGTACACGACACCGCATTAAGCCCTTACACACCATTCCAAAAAATAATGTATGATACTGTTACCAAACCGAACTACCCTTTACCACAACATACCATACCATACCGTATCATATCATATCACACATCTATTTTTAAAAATATGATAAAATACTTTTGAGAGGAGGATTATATTTAAGAACTGAGTGATAAACGACTCTAAACTCCTTTCGTCTTCCATTTCTTTTCTTTTAACATTCCCAGGAGCCTCCAAGTAAATAGGAAGACATGCATGGTAGGGCAGGGGAAAGGGATCGTGAAGCCTATCAAAGGTTGGAAACCAATATAAAACGTCTCCACTCAATCACTTTGAATTGTGCGCTCTTTTAAGATGGCTATTGTAAACATGAAAACATCCTCTCTCTTTTTTAATACGCCCTTTTAAGACCTCTGCCAGTTGCAGTCAGTGCAGGGGTTAGTGCAAAAGATTATTCAGATGGCGGCCAGTGGAATTATTGCTAAACATTCCACTTCACATATTAATTGAGAAGAAAAATTGCAACTCTTTAGAATTGTTTGTACTTTACTATTCGTTAACTAAAATCCAAGTTGAATAAATCTGTTTGCGAAAATGTAGCTAGTATGGACTAGTGGGCTTCAGGGTGCAGTCTTTTAGACCGACAGCCAACGAGACCGTAGATGTCGGTCTCGTGGACCATGTGATGACTCTCCAGGGGGTGTTTCGCAAAGATCCTAAGTCAAACTTAACTCTAAGTTGGGCTTAAATATTGTGGAGAGCTATTTGTAGCCTTAAAATAAAATATAATAAAATAGAAAATTGAAGTATTTTAGACTTTTCATAAATTACACATCCAGAACATAAAATTTTCTTGATATAAATAGAAAATATGAATGATTTGAATTAACAATTTATGCCTTTTAAAATAACTTTTACAAAATATTTTCAAAGATGCTAACGGCTTTCCATAATTTTTAAGTCCATCTTAGAGGTAAGTTCAACTTAGGATCTTTGTGAAACGTTCCCCCCCCAAAAAAAAAAAAAAGTTCCAGGAGACTGAAATCATCAGTCTTGGGGTGATGTCGGTCTTTTAGGCTGTCGCCGGCATTTAGATAAACTAAACGAAGCTACCTTCAACTGAAAGAGAAAATAGACGAAAAAAGTAAATCTATCGCGAGCTAAACGTAGTCTAGAGTAGCTAATTGGAACTAACTGAGTAAGCTAAAGTGACCAAGGATAAATGAAACTACCTTAAATATGCTGAAGAGTGAACCGAATGTGACTGTCTCGATCCAAAACCAAGTAGCTACAAGTAGGACAGTGGGGCTTTAAAGAAACAAATAGACCATCAAAAATCTAGCCATATAAACATGTTTGAAATAAAATGAATTCTAATCGGGGTTTTCAGTTGATTTTGTTCCTAAATGTCTCAATTTCACCCTGGACGGTTTCCTTTTTAATGCATATATACGGCCTTCGTTCCACAAGACTCCACATGCCACTCTCGTTCCGGTCTCGTAGCGCGACCTAGAAAGGTGTCTTTTGCGCACCCCTGCTTCACCCCTTGCGCACACTCTCTTACCCCTATAGACTCCTTAACGCACCCGTTTAACCTCTCCCCCTCGTATTCTCTCTTTCCTGGCCTTTTTTCAAAATAGTACATTGACCGGGGCGTCGCACTCCTCTCGCCTTGCAGGGGACGTTGAAAAAAGACCAGACTATTGTAGACTCATTAACGGGGTCGGGAGGGTCATTACATAATAGCACCCCCTTTATGAGTGCTCTTTTGACTTCTCTATTCGATCAGATAATCCTATTCCGTTACAGAGTGGCGCTCCTATTCATGTGGTGAATGAGAATCAATTTAGCTTTTATTTTGCACGCTGACGTATTTTGTAAGGTTGCATCGGAATTTGTTAACTTCGTCGTTTCCCTTCCCTTCATACCTTTATCGTTGTTTTAAGATAGTTCCTATAATTCTATTTCAACTCAGCAATTAAAACTACCCAAAAATTAAATCAACAAATACAAAAAAACATAATTCCAAGAAAATTGATTATTCTTAAAGGCTCCTTTTCAACTCAGCAATCTTCAAATACCAAAACTAACATCAACAAATGAATTAGTATTGAATATGTATAATACAATATTATCATTCTGTGTCATTACACGTATAAGACATGAGACAGGATTTTTATAAATCATTTTACTTTATCATTCATTTTCTTTATGTCCTCCCTTATCTTCTGATATCCCTTTGAAAAAAATTAGGATTTCGACGATTCAACTGCTCTTTCGTTTTACCTTCTCTTGGGGAAATCGACTTGTTTGTTTGATCGTTTGATTTGTTTTATTCATTTATTTCTATTTTCTCTACAAAACTGCTTTCAATTATAAATATACACAATATAACCTAATAAACATTATAAAAACGGTGGGATAGCTTTGCTCTTTCTAGAGGTCTAGTAAGAAAGTCATTTCATGGTCTCTTTCATAACTTATGCCATCTGATAATCATGTAACATGGCTGATATGAGAATGTATTATACGTCTGCTCTTTAAAAGAAAATGAGATAGTCATGTGGGATTGTTTTAATCATCACCTCAAAACAAAACAAAATAACTGAGGGCATAATTAGAAGTAGACTTGAGTCCAATTTGTCATTGGAATTTTCACGTTTCCGCTCACATTTCTTTTTACTCGTGACCTTTATTAGAGCTTCGTTGCTCAAAGTAAAGAGCAGAAAATTGACACGCGGTTTTTTACTTTTATCGCCAAATGAAGACGGAACTGACGGATTATCTTTCTTTTTCAAAAGGAGCCCGAACGAAGGCCAGGAAAAGAATAGGGATAGGTAAAGACAAAATCGATAGCCTTCACAAACTACAAGATTAAATTGACCACAGCTATCCAAAAAGAAAACGTAGAGGGTTTAACTTCTATTTGCTTTTCAAAAGACCCACATTTTGTTTGTTTAGATTGGTATGCATTCGGGAACATCGATACTCTATTGGGAATTGCTTTCTGAATGGGGGAAGAAAATATATAATTGTATTTAAAGTGTTTAAGAAGGTAAACGAACGTTTCAGGACAAACTGTTTTAATATCGATGCCCCTAACCCATCTTCTGTTTTTTGTTGTTGTTATTTTTGGAGGCGCCAGACAACTTAAAGAAATCCTTTGCGATTTCGTTTCTCTTATTGTTCTTCTCTTTCTTTCATTTGTGTGAGGTTAGCTTAGTCAATTGATCGGCTTTTCATATTCCACGATTGAGGACGGACGAATAAGAATGGCAGATAGAAGAAAAGGTGATGGAAAGAATAGGTTCGGGGACAATAGAAGGGAAATTAAACAACTCTGAGGCCGACGTCACTCTATAAAGTACATCTAGAGGTCCTTCTCTAATGATTTCACAGCGAGGTAGTGATGAAATGAAAGCTTCAGGATAATAAGGTCAATTAACTTTTGATGATTTGAGGGAATGACCTATTAATTAGTGTAAGCATAGTCATCGTCCTCCTCCCGGTCCTCATCCCGCTCCTCCTCCTCCTCCTCCTCCCCAATTTCATTATCGTGATTAACATTACTGTCATTAATTATCATCATAATCGTGATTATTATGATCATCATCGTCATCACAGTCATCATCATGTTTGCAATCTTAGTCATCAGCATCACCACCATCATCGTCATCGTCATCGTCACCATCATCATCATCATCATCATCATCATCATTATCACCATCATCACCATCATCATCATCACCATCGCCATTATGATCATCATCACCACCATCATCATCATCATCACTTCAAATTTTACTTTTTTACATGGGAGGTTTGAATTGAAAGACATCATAGACATTTGGCATAATTCCACTTGAACTTATGACAACAAAATGGAAAAAGAAAAAAGTTACGGTGAATTATCAGTGAATTGATAGCCCATGAAGTCATTAACAGATGTGTTTTCTGATCCTTTTTATTTCAAATGTCATACAAAACGTTAAGATTAATTTCTGGAGGAGTTGGGTAATGTTGTTTTAAATTATCCCCCTCCCCACATTGCACTCGAGGGTAATTCGAATTCAGATTAACGTAACCTTTTTTTCCTTCTTGTCAAATGCATACAATGTGCTATTTACAATTTCATACATGGAGAAAGATTTGAATGCATGACCCGCTATGTACCTTCAATCCTTCTCTTACATCCCTATTAGCCAATAAGAATGACAGAAATATATTTCCGAAACTTGGATAGCACAATGAATGTAATCTTCTTGACATTTCGAGGACACCGTAGCATACAAACACTAAACAGGTTAAAGTACTTTGGCAGGTTGAGGGTAACACGGATATGACGTTTAGTTAATGTATTTTTAAATGTGTATGTAGGTTATTGTAGAATAATGTATTAAATTGGGATGACCTAAACCCTTCAAAAAATATATATATAAATGAAACAATAGTTTTGTTAAAGCAAAAGGGTTTTTAGTTAAGAAGTTGGAGGAGGAACTTTCACTGATTTTCATGTTTTCTACAGTGGTCTTGATTTATCTCGTTTCCTTTGGGGGAGGGGATGGGCAAAGCACTCCCTGTTTGTTTTGGCTGTTTCTGGAAATACATAATAATGTGGAGGTATCGTGGTAAAGTGGTTCATTCAAGGGTTGTGGGTTCGAATCCAAGCCCGGAACTAACATCTTTCAATAAGGCATTAATCCTCACTTGCCATCCTCCTTCCCAGGTGTTAATGGATGTCAGATATGCCAGGGCGCTACATAATTTGGCGCCAGTTGTTACCGGGGTAAGAATCTTTTAGCGCCCAGAGCGTAACGGCGTGACGGAAATGTGCGCTATATAAGAAACTATCATCATTATTACGATTACCGTTGATTTATTTGGCGCCTAGCCCTAAAACAATACTGAGCATCATCTTTGACATTTCAATATCTGTTACAAACTGCATCACCGCGTCACCATGATATCATTCTATTCTTTAAGCATCTTTATTCAGTGGCGGATCTAGCCCCTTTTAAAACCAAATGTGTAAAACCATAGACTGATCATAATAGAAAATACCCCTAAATGTGTCTTTGCGCCCGCTTTCAAAACTTAAGACTAAAATGTCACCTTCAAAATTCGGATGACACTTACCGTGCCTATGCGAATAATATTACCAAGCTATTTGGTACTTATCTATTTTCCGAAAGTGTAACCCCCCCCCCCCCCCACCATCACCACCTTAATACAAAATGCTTGATTGCCCCTGGGTATCAGCAGTAGTTTCGACAGTCTTCAAGAGCCCCCTTCAGTGCTTGACTCGGTAAGTGATACCCCTTTTCATCCCGTAGGTTGATCGGATCAGCTCGAGACGGGATATTAGAGACCCTTCAACCAAAATCACATCCCCACAATGCTGTCTCCATAGGTATGACAGGGGATTAGTAGGGGGCAGGATGATCCGGAGGGGATGGGGTAAACTTATCACATCCGATTCTTCTTCTTCTTCTTCTTCTTCTTCTTCTTCTTCTTCTTCTTCTTCTTCTTCTTCTTCTTCTTCTTCTTCTTCTTCTTCTTCTTCTTCTTCTTCTTCCTCGTCTTCTTATTCTTCTTCTTCTAACTGCTTCTTCTTCTTCTTCGTCTTCTTCTTCTTCTTCTTCTTCTTCTTCTTCTTCTTCTTCTTCTTCTTCTTCTTCTTCTTCTTCTTATTATTATTATTATTATTATTATTATTATTATTATTATTATTATTATTATTATTATTATTATTATTATTATTATTATTATTATTATTATTATTATTATTATTATTATTATTATTATTATTATTCTATTTCTTCTTTTTAATCTTCTTCTCCTTCTTCATCTTCTATCTTCTTCATCTTCTTCTTTCCGTCCTCCTCCTACTCCTAACTAATCTTATTGTTCTTCTTCTCCTTCTTGCTCTCTTTTTCTGAGAGAGGGGGAGTTAGGTAAAGAGGTTGACTGTTATAATAGGCAACAAAAGACACTTCTATTCAAAAACTGAATATTTATTTATTCATAATCTTTTGTGTACGTTTATCATTAATTTATCATGTAAAGCGCATTTAGCAGTATTTTATCGGATTTTTGTCTGTATGTACATGACCTGTGTGCATACAGACAAAGAGAGAGGGGGAGAGAGAGAGAGTGGGAGAGAGAGAGAGAGAGAGAGAGGCGAATTCTTAGTAGGTCCATGGTTAGGTGAAAAGAATAGGGGAGAGAGGGGATGGGTGAGGTAGGGCGTATAAGAGAACTTCTTTTATTATCAGGATCTTTATATTCTCCCAACCAAGGCGACAGACCCTGCACCGATCGAGCGCGCGTGATTGGAACAAAAATCGTCACGCCAATTATCTACTTTCTGCTCAACAGTCTAACAGTCCTTCGCAAAACTTTCACCTTTCTTGTACTCTCACCTCCAATAGAAGAAAAAAGTGAATGACAGCTCTAAACTCTTAGACCATATCCAATATCTTTGCAGAATATAGAGCCCAAACACAACAAGTATTTTTTTCCTTAACATAAAATACAAGACGATAATCGGCAATCGATGATTTGGTCGTAGTTGATCGGTAGTTCGAGTCGGTTCCGCTCGGCTCTCTTCGAATTGGTGATAGTCAGGCGCTACATGTTGTAGGGTGAGATTCGGGTCTTAAATGGTCAACGAACCCCAACAAAACGGTCGTAATCTAATTTGGTCGTAACCCCCAAAAGGAATTTCTATATCGTAACCGATATGAGGAATCGATGAGTTGTACCAATGGATTTAGGGGGAGGGGCACACCTGGCCCACACCCCTTCCCTCTAAACCATAAATGTGGAAGGGTGCCCCCTTCCCTTTTTTCAAATTTTCGACCCGAACGGGGGTCCCTGGACAACCAATAATAATTTAACATTATTCAAGTTAATAGGCGAAAAATAGAGATATTCGGATGAAGAAAGCAGCAACAAACGGTGATTTATAGGCAGATACGAAATACATCAATATAAGAAATTGCCCATTGCCAAATGATGTTACAATGAAAGTAGTTTTCTTTGTTGTAAAAAGAACAGAAAGGATGTTTGAATGAAGAACTGGGAAAGTTGTAGGCTACATACAATAATTGAATAAAAGGAAGAGAAAGAAAATAACGAGACGACATAGGAGGATGTGAAGAAAAAGAAAAAAGAGAAGAAGAAGAATGTGAAGAAGAATGTGAAGAAGGAGAAGAAGAAGAAGAAAAGAAGAAGAAGAAGAAGAAGAAGAAGAAGAAGAAGAAGAAGAAGAAGAAGAAGAAGAAGAAAAGAAGAGAAGAAGAAGAAGGAGAAAAAGAAGAAGAAGAAGAAGAAGAAGAAGAAGAAGAGAAGAAGAAGAAAAGAAGAAGAAGGAGGAGGAGAAGAATAAGAAGAAGAATGGAGTATGAGGAGGAAGGAAAGGAAGAATTGAAAAGGGAACGAGAAGTACAATATTGCAACATTTATCAAGAACATTAATACAACAGATCCCAGTCGGAGAGAAGAAGAAACAAACATGTAATTAACAAATATATATATATTTATGAGAGATCATTTAGAAAGATTTTCAAACATTTAAAATGAACTGGACGTTAAAATATGCACAGGGGAGGAGAGAAGAATACAAATAGATGGGAAGTCAGAGAAAACTTTGCAGGGGAGCTGCTTGCGAAATGAACAACAAAAGGTAAAATTAATAAAAAGGAGGCGAACGAGAATTTGGGAAGATCAAGAATAGAACAAATCAAAGGAGATAATTGAGTTAAAGAAATAAAAGGCAAGCTTACATACGGACAAAGAAGATGAAAAGTCATCAATGCTTTGATAGAAGAGAGACAAATTGGAAAGAATAAATAGGACAGACCTGTCATACATGCAAGGGGTATACTTGGCGCCCGAGCAGCCAAATGAAAGGGCTTTGAGAAGGTATACACTGAAAGGAATTTCCTGGAGGAAAGATTTAGTCGGGCTGGCGCCTGCCTCTTGCTCTTGGACAAAACAAGAGTAACAAATTAGTGACACGAATAAGGGGGCGTCTTTAAAAGACGACTCCATAATCAAGCCCATTCAACTCGATTAGATAACGGAAAAAACCCATGCAAGATTTTACTGATAGATTTTCCTCTCGACATAGCGGAGAAAAAGAAATAAAAGGAAGAAGAATAGAAAACTTTTAAAAGACAGTCTTCTATTTTTTGTCAGCTATCTGGTCTCCATCGTTCGACATGCGTTTCCATTTGATATTACAAAGTAGGTGGCCAAATGCGCTAAGAAACTTTTTTTTCTTTGTGGGAATGTAATTTTTTTACCCATTTGGTATCTATAATATCTTTATTTCTCGCTCGTCCTTCTAAATAGTGAGACTGTTGGATAAACATCATGAATTATGAACAATCCCTCTTTTGAATAAGTTAAATGTTATTATTATTTTCTTTTGTAAGCAACCAATGTCAATTATAGGCAAATTAATTAGTTATTGAGGGAAAAATCAGGAATAGTTTGTTGTGAATAACATTTTATAGGGAACCTCCCACACCCCCCCCCCCTCCCCCCACCCCCTCCCTCCCCACCGGATGGATGACGCCCCTAACACATACATTATATAGAGGTTATATGTTATGTAAAAGTTTGACTGAAATCGATATGGGATTAAGCGGTATTGATCGCCAAAATCGTGACAATACATCACTCGATATCAGATCGATGAAAGTAAACGATATCGCTCTTCAGTGAAGAGAGTCCGTAATTACACACCAGGTTCTCGAAGGAAGTTATCTTTTCCTCTCGAACATGCTTATTATTTTAATTATTGAGATAAGAGAAACGTATCAATTGGAAGAGCCAGATTCAATGAGATGGAAAAGAAAAAGAGAGGAAGTAATAGTGTTCAACATGGATGTTTTCGAGAGGTTATGTGACGGGTGAATGAAAGATCATTTTGACAATGCGATTGTTATATCATCGCCACGTGACTATGATATATAGATGTAAACTGTATAATTGACCATAATTTTAATCCCAAGTGTCCATGTTCTGCAAGTATAGGCTTGACACATGATCCAGAATTAAACAAGAAAGAAAAAGTATTGGAGAGTGTCACAAGATATGAAAGTGTTAATTGTATAATCTAATATATTGTTAGTTTATAGTCGTAGATAAAAACATAAATATATATTTTGATCCAGCCTACATACAGCCTACGTACACGGTCATCGTCAAAGAGTGGTTAGAATGAAGGTACAGACAAATCAAATCATTTAAACTAGAGTGTATATTCCGGGTTTAAATTTACTGTTTGGTGGCAGTGGCCACTAGATAATTTTGTCATACATTTGTTACCAGGAAATAGCTTCTTGCCATTAGCTTTTAATTTTAAAGAGAGCCAAAGGTGAAGAGAATTATTTAATTTCTTTCGAGACCAATTTTATGTCATTTCCTGTTGGTAACGGTAGCACCATCCGTAAATCTAAGGTATAGGGAAAAGAAAGACATTCAGATAGAAACAGCTTCTTATTACGAAACGGGACCAACATCCCGTTTCATAAGAAACCAATTATCATCGATGGTTACAGGGAGCCGAGAGATGGCGCTATTGAACTGCAAGAAAGGAACTCGCGGGAGTGACGTTGGCAGCATTCTACTAGGCTACTCGTTTAACAAGGTTTATGAATCATAACAAACCGCCATATTGCAATTATGTTCGTGGTTTTTCTTGAAGATTATTGCATGATTAATGAATGTTTGAATGAGGGATACTTCGGTAATTGTAAAGTAATAGCAACGTTTTTTTATCAGAGCATTCAAAAGGTGATGAAGAGGGTCCCCAACACTGGATTGACTGAAAGGGGGATAAGGAAAAAGAGGGCGATAAAATATCGCGGGGGGATCATTGGCATACAGTTCAGAACACTCTGTTGGGTCATGTGATCGAGATCATGATAGGATACAGGTCTCAGTTCTCGAGACGACAGAAGGTGTGTCCAGGGGCGTCTCCAAAGGGGGGTGTGGGTTGCGACACCCCCCCCCCCCCCACCCGTCAGGATATTGTCGGTAAAATTGCGCTGCCGTCGGGAAAAAAAGAGAAAAGGGGGAGTGAAAGAGAGAGGGAAAGGAAAGAAAAGAAAATGAAAAGAAAAGAAAGAAAGGAAAAGAAAGGGAAAAAAGGAAAAGAAAGGAAAGAAAAGAGAAGAAAGAAAGAGAAAAAAAGAAAAAGAGGGAGGAGAGGAAAGAAAGGAAAAGAAAAAAGACAGAAAAGGAAAAAAATAAGAAAAAAGAGAAAAAAGAAACAAAAGAAACGGGGGGTGAAAGAGAGGAGAGAGAGGGGAGGTAAGAGCCTGAGAGAGGAGGGGTTGGAATAAAAGAGAGAGGGAGCAATAAAGACACGGGTAAATATGTTGCTGTGTCGGATCAGCTGTGTCGGTATTCTTGCTCGATCCTCGTGTACTATATTAATGCAGAAGTTTGAAGTCGGTGAGATGTATATTGTCGGTCGGCCGACAAGTTATTTTCCGTACGAACTGTGACTTTTTATCGGTTGTGACGACTTCGAGAGTGACTACAACTACAATACTTGTATTTCCTCGAAGTTTCACTTTCCTATAATATCAGCTAAAGAAATCAGAGTTTTAACATTTTCGGGGAAGCTAAATTCAAACAAAGATTGAGAGTCAACAACGGTACGACGAATCGTCTTCCTTTCTCTAATAATTTAATGAAACGTCAAAAATTCCGCGCTTCGCGCGAGAGGGAGAACTGAATTCAGATAAGGATTGAGAGTCGAGAACAGTACACCCAATCTTCAGCTTTCTCTAATAATTTAAGGAAACGTCAAAGCTTTCGCGCTTAGCGCGAGAGGGAGAAACTGAATTAAGATAAATAGGGCTATAAATAAAAGTCGAAAACAGTGCAACGAAGCGTCTTCTTTCTATAATAATAATTAAATCAAACGTCTAAGCTTTTCGCGCTTCGCGCGGGAAGAGGGACACTAAATTCAGACATGGATTAAGAGTCGAAAACGGTACAACGAATAGTCTGCTTTCTCTAATAATTAAAGGAAACGTCGAAGCTTCCGCGCTTCGCGCTAAAGGGCGAAACCGAATTCAGACGATTGGGGTTTATTAAGAGTCGAAAACGATACAACGAATCGTCTTCTTTCTCCAATAATTTAATGAAACGTCATAACTTCCGCGCTTTGCGCGGGAGGGGGAGAACTGAATTCAGATAAGGATTTATAGTCGAGAACAGTACACCTAATCGTTTGCTTTTTCATAATTTAATGAAACGTCAAGGCTTCCGCGCTTCGCGCGGGAGGGAGAGAAACTGAATTCAGACAAGGATTAAAAGTCGAGAACGGTACAACAAATCGTCTTCTTTTTATAATAATTTAATGAATCGTCTAAGCTTCCGCGCATCACCCACACGGGCAAGCGCAAATACACGGGGGCGATGGGCGATTCGCCCCCGTGAGCTCCAAAATCGCCCCCGTCAGGTTGCTCACGGGGGCGATTGCAAAATTAAAAATCGCCCCCGTGGAATTATAAAATAAAGATTATCTTTTCTGATATAACTTTAACACAATATTGAGAATCAATTTTCAAACCTTAAACCAGTGAAATGGAACTAAGATGGCGGTGTGGACGCTGACGCCCAATATCTGCTGGAGCTGGAGACGATCGCGCAAGAACTGAAACATGGAAAAGTTTTTCGTTGTGAAAAGTGTGAATCCTCTTAAATCTGGTGATTCTAATATACCAGCAAATAATGTAACTCGACCAGTAAATCAATATTGAGAAGAAGAAGAAGACCACAGATGTTGCAGGAGCGGATGTATGCGTTTAAGGGGGTTTAAACCCCCCCCCCCCCCTCCACCCCCTTGGGCTGCCAAGTGAAAATGTGATGTGCATAGACATATGCTATCATGTGTCCAGACCTACACAGTATTAGTAGATGTCAGTAGATGCCAGGAAAACATCACTAACGGGCGTTCAAAATAGCACCAAAAAATCGCCTCGCCGCTTTGCGGCTCGTGGACGATGCTCCGCATGTTAGTAGATGCCAGGAAAAGATCACTTACGGGGGTTAAAAATAGCAACAACAAAAATTGCCTCGCCACTACGCGGCTCGTGGACGATGATCCACATGGTATTTGGGTTAAACCCCCCCCCCCCCCCTACCCTTAGAAAAAAAGCTAGATCCGCCCCTGTGTTTCGGAAGGATATGGTAAAGACTAAAAAGTAATGAAAGAATGTAAATAAGGTTGCTCCGAATAATGAGGAGGAAATTATGTGCAGAACGGGAAGAAATGGAAAGAATGTCATCAGGAAGATAAAAGTCAATAACAGCTATGTAACAAGTACATTTCTAAGAGGGAAAAAGCCGACTTAAATAAATGATAATGATAAAATACCAAGGAATGTAGGAGTTTTGCTCACTACCGCCCCTACCTAAAATAAGATCCTAGCTCCGCGCCTGCATAAGTTGACGAAATAATTCGTATATGTATGTCGTCGAGGAAAATGACCATTTGCGCATACGCAAGTACTATAGATAGTCCATAGGAAAAACAATTTAGCCTTCGGCCCCGAGTTTATAGGGTTAATTTTGTCGGTAATTGGGGGCTAGTTTTGTCGGTAATCGTTGGCCTCTACACCCCCCCCCCCCCCCTCCCACTGAAAAAGGTCTAGCGACGCCCCTGGGTGTGTCCGCATGAGCTCAGGATTGTTGAAGATATCAAGACATAGTGGCCACTTCAGGTTCTGTGAAGAGCTTGGAGCTTTAAAAAAGAGGTGCGCCTATCTTTGATCAAAAGTATTAATTCTCTGTTTAAGTGTCTATACACATGTGGTTACAATGTTAAAATCACACTTGATCATATCGTCTGCTCATATAATGCAGTTTGTACATCCTATGAATAGACATTGGTTTCCACAGAGAGCGCACGAAGCATGAACTGGCGGTATACGTACTCATCATTATTTTGTGTCTATAGAGGGCGATTTATTTACGCTTTCGGTGGTGGATATGATCATTATGATGGAGATCCACTTTTAATTATATTAGTAGTATCCTGGATTATAAAGCCAGACGTTTTATTTGCTTTCATTAATTTATTTGACAGATTAAAGAACGGTAATTATATTTGTTTTTTTACCCCTCTTCCTCCACTATTCTTCAGTTATTTCCTTCTATTTCTCCATTTTCTTCCTCTTTCTCTGTCAACAATTAAAAGACTCATCCAGTTCCAATCAACAAAACTGTGTACATACAAATAAATAATGAACATGCAATTATAGGCTCGATTTATAGCGTATACATACTTTTTATAACTATTTTCTAGTTATAAAACAAAAAGACAAAAGAGGAAGATACGAAATACGAGCTTTAAGACATTAAATAAATAAATACAAAACTGTGTACAAAAACAATATAAAAACAATATAACAACGCATATATATATATATATACAATTTTTTCATAATTTATGATAAACATAATCCTATCTTACCCCATTTTCTCTCTACCGTTATAAAATTCAGACGAAGATATTCCAATTCCACGTCACAAATCGATAGTCTGTATAGATTTAATTGAATTGAATCGAATTTAACTTGAATGAATTAAATTGAAATGAAGGGTTAATTATTGTTAAAAAGACAACCTGCCGAATTTACATGCAACATAAGCAAAGTGAAATTACTTATTATAACAGAACTGCAGTAAACATTTACATAATGTATCATAATTGTCAACAACAAAAACTTCCGACTGTTAAATTGTTATTAATACATCGTTCTTCTCTACTTCATAGCAAACTAATATGTCATACCAGTGGCATACGCAGGATTTTTTCAAGGGGAGGGTTTCAAATCGGGCCCAAAATTTCGCAACGACTCAGCAAGCCGCTGAATAAGCGGGGGGGGGGGGGGGGGGGGGGGGGGGGTAAGCGTACCCTTTTTTTTTTAAGAGTCCCAAAAAAATCGCAACGCCTCAGCCAGCCGCTGAATAAGCGGGGGGGGGGGGGGGAGGGGGTAAGAGGACACTTTTTTTTTTTTGTCTCGAAGTTTGAAAATTTGACATTTTGTCCAGGTGCGGTTACCTTTTCCAAAATAACATACAAAAAAACATACACACAAAAAAAACTCGAGGGGGGGGGGGTTAACCCCAAAACCACCCCTCTGCGTACGCACCTGTGTCATACTATCGGTCTCTAGAACATTCATTTTATTAGCTTTGCAGACAGGGTGCAAAGTTGATTTTGGGGGGGATTTTTTTTTTTGGATTTTCTTTTATTTATTTTTTATTGATTTGATGTATTAGTCAAATTCAATATAACATACTTACGAAGAGTAAAATGATATTATAAAATAAAAACAAAATACTACTTCCAATAACTTTTCAGGATGACCTGTGAAAAGCTTATTTAAATTGGGGTTCCATTTACAAACAATCAGCATTTATTTTTTCTTCATTTAAAGATACAAAATATTCACAATATAAATCACAAAATATAGGCACAAACAAAATATTGTGTAATACTTTGAGAATAACAACATGAGGTAAATTACACTAAAAGAAACTAATCAATGTGCTTATCAATTTTGAATTTATACATTATGATATCATCACTGACTTTCTGTAAATAATCTAAGAGATACGATTACACATTGCAAGAAGTAGTCGGGTCATATCTGATGGACTTTTGTTTACTCTGAACCAGCCAGTGCTTTGCACTTCGACGGTCGATTTCCTGGAGCCATTAGGGGAATATATGTCTGCTTTGCTTCGCGTCGATATACATAACTATTATAAAACAAAGAAAAAAAGAGGAAGATACGAAATACGAAATTTGAGACATTAAATATGTTAAGGTACTTTACAAAACTGTGTACAAAAGCAGTTTAGAAACCATGCATACTGTATCGAAATAGTTTCGCCATTTTACCCATAAGACTTGACTTTCTTTCTTGACCAACAACACAAGGTAACTGCATTTTCCATTGAAATGCTGTTATCAGAAAGCCCCCCCCCCCCCCTTAAATACAAAACAAAACAAAAAACTTTTTTTTTGTCGTTGTTAAAGAACAATAGAAAGAAACTTGTCCCCACCTAGTTTGTCTATGCATACAAGGAATTTCTTCGATGTAATCTTAATTTAAAAACATATTAACTGGTAAATTATTTTTGTAAACGATAGGAAAATATTAAAATAATTTTTTCTCCAGATTCATCCCTGGGTTTGCCATGCATGTCTACTAGCATGACCAGATGTAGGTCTAATATCCTCATAATTTCTACAATTTATCATAATTTATGATAAACATAATCCTATATTACCCCCATTTTCTTTCTACCGTTATAAAATGCAGAAGAAGATATTCAAAATTCCACGTCACAAACCGATAGTCTGTACAGATTTAATTGAATTGAATTTAACTAGATTCAAATAAATTGAATTGAAGGGGTAATTATTATGAAAAATACAACTGCATAATTAACATGAAATACATTCAAAGTGAAATGACTAGTAATAACAGAACTGTAGTAAACGTTTTCATAATGTATCTGTCACGTGAGTGACTTTTTAAAAATGATTTACACTGCTACCTCATCAGAAAACCACACCAGAAAACAATTGTAATAGGTATAATGAAGGTTTAATATTCAGCCTACAAATCTTGGCGTCAAAAATCAACAGAACATAAACAATTTAATAGAACATAATTTTATAACAGGGCAGCTTCCACCTCGTGAGTCCCTCCTGGTCTTGCTAGCTTGGCCAGTCTCTAGACTGCGTAGATATCCCCGTCGACTTGACAGCTTATCTCGCCCCAACGTGAAAGTCTCTCTGAAGAAAATGTTTCTGCTACTAAATAAATCTACCTCGTGCATTAAACGTCTGCACAGGAGCACTGACTTGAAGGATTCTGCCCATTATTCCAAAGCAACTTCCCTTAAAGGTGAAATTCAAAGAAAATCACAAATATGTCAACTAATGTATCACTAGAAACTGGTAAGCTAACAGATGGCCATCGTACAAGTTTTAGGTCAACTACATATAGGGTGATTTATAAAATACAAATAAAACCACCTCTATAGCAGATGGCATATACGAGAGATTCGCTGGAAAAATGTTAATGTTTTAATGACGTCACTATATGGACCACTACTGCCCAAGCAGACGACATCCCATAAAGAATGAACATAATTGCGAAGCTATTATTTGTCAAATTATAATGAGTTTAGGGTATATAAATGTAATGGAATGTCAAACCATTCAAAAGGGGATATGACCCGATTCCGATAACTAAAATATTTTGCTTGTGAATACACAGTATAGGGGTTAACTAACAATCAAAGAAACCAGAGTTTCAAATTGAAAAAACCCCGGAATGATATTACAGACGGTATTTGTTCCCTCTTGAAACGCCGAACATACCCCGTTGTGTGCAGCTGAATATTCAATGGCGTCTTATTTTGGTTACAAGCGACAGATTCCTTTATTTTTGTATCGCTGCATTTGTCATCAAAATAAAAACATGCGCGGGGTTTAGAGTGAGGCAATAGATTATACATTTAGCCTGACGGTAGTGAAGTAATACCCCATTCACAGTGGTTTTGAAATTTGTAGCGGCGTTGTAGCGGAGCGGCGACACCGCCATAACACCGCTACAAATGCATTCACAGTAGAAAAGTTATCCCGCTGCAGCAGCGGGATAAATATCATGTACCCATTCACGCTGCAGCGGGTGATTTTTATTACCTCCGTAACAAACACGTGTATGCATGGCTCATGACCCGCGAGTGACCCCGATATGACCGGAAATACTTCAGCGCGGGGTTTTCGATTGCTTGAAATTGCGCGCGCTAGCTGTACTTTACACACTCTTCCTCATGTAGCTAGCATTTTTATTGCTTCCAGTCAGAATATTTTAATTTTTGAAGTGTGAAATATTTTTATTTGGATAATTATAATATCTACATAATAATAAAATCAATTTGAATCCACTGGTTACTTTATTTCTATTTCACTTTATGTTCCCCATTGCTGGAGAAAAGAGGTCAGTGATAGGTAAGTAAACAAATCACACGTGTTTGTCGCGGTGTTATAGCGGAGAGCCTTCACACTGAGTAAACACCGCGACAGCAGCGGGACTGTCCCGCTGCTGTAGCTAGGCGAACCTAGCGATAGTTTGTCGCGGCGTTATCGCGAGGCGGTGTTATCCCGCGATAGTTTATAACGGGTCCGAGCCTTCACACTGAAGACAACACCGCGACAGCAGCGGGACAGTCCCGCTGCTGTCGCGGTGTTTGAGGCCACTGTGAATGGGGTATAAGAGAAAGAACTCAAGAGAAGATGAAAACACAGGCACTGAAAATGTGTGAGATGTCATGGGACATCGTCTGCTTGTGCAAATCGTGTCCATACTGTGATCTCACACATCTCAGCAGCGTTCGGAGAGCTCTTCAGGTGCTATGCCGGGGCTGTATTTAAGCGATTTATAATTTATAATAATCATTACTTCGAATATTTCCAAGCATTGCATTTTGATAACCTTGTCGAATAAAAGTTTCAACTTTGCAATAATGAAATTAAGTTAGTTTTTTAAAATCAATGAATATCTACTTTAACATTCAAAACCTCCTATGTATGCAAGCTATTACTATTATATTTCCATTCAATAGCCAACCCCAAAGCATGCATATCAAAAACCCCATATACTGTGTGTCTTAAATGCAAATGTATGCAATAATGCATCCTACGCTTGGCTACCTCTATCTGACCTTTGAGTAGGACATTTCCCTTCTCGCCTGGAAAAAATTCCTTTCATGACAATATCATAATATTCATTGGTGTCGATCTTGGGGGGATGGGGGATATATCCCCCCCCCCCCCAATATGTCAGGTGGGGGGATGGCCTGTACAATCATCCCCCCCCAATAATTCACCATCAAAACAAAAAAGAGAGAGAAAAATTAATGATGAGAGCCTGATGAGAGTAGTTCATGGTTATTACTCGCAAGATGACCATCAATATACACATTTTGCTATCTCATTTTCATAATACATACATATATACGAAATAAATTAGACAACCGTATATGGGGGTAAACTGAATTCAGACAAGGACACGATACAACGAATCGTCTTCTTTCTCTAATGATTTAATGAAACGTCAAAGCTTCCGCGCTTCGCGCGAGATGGGCGAAAATGAATTCAGAAAAGGATTAAGAGTAATAATTTATTGAAATGCAAAGCTTCCGCGCGGGGAAACTGAATTCAGACAAGGACACGATACAACGAATCGTCTTCTTTCTCTAATAATTTAATGAAACGTCAAAGCTTCCGCGCTTCGCGCGAGATGGGCGAAAATATAGACAAGGATTAAGAGTAATAATTTATTGAACCGTCAAAGCTCCCGCGCTTCGCGCGGGAGGGCGGGGGGGGGGGGAATTGCACTCAGACAAGGACACGATACAACGAATGGTCTTCTTTCTCTAATAATTTAATGAAACGTGAAAGCTTCCGCGCTTTGCGCGAGATGGGCGAAAATGAATTCATACAAGGATTAAGAGTAATAATTATTTGAAACGTCAAAGCTTAACCCTCTTCGCGCGGGAAGGGGGGGGGAATGAATTCAGAGTCGAGAACGGTACAACGGATCGTCTTCTTTCCCTAATAATTTAATGAAACGTCAAAGCTTCCGCGCTTCGCGCAGGAGGGGTGGGGAAACTGAATTCAGACAAGGATTAAGAGTCAAGAATGGTACATCGAATCGTCTTCTTTCTTTAATAATCTAATGAAACGTCAGAGTTTCAGACAAGGACACGATACAACGAATCGTCTTCTTTCTCTAATAATTTAATGAAACGTGAAAGCTTCCTCGCTTCGCGCGAGATGGGCGAAAATAGAGACAAGGATTAAGAGTAATAATTCATTGAACCGTCAAAGCTTCCGCGCTTCGCGCGGGAGGGCGGGGGGGGGGGAATTGCACTCAGACAAGGACACGATACAACGAATGGTCTTCTTTCTCTAATAATTTAATGAAACGTGAAAGCTTCCGCGCTTTGCGCGAGATGGGCGAAAATGAATTCATACAAGGATTAAGAGTAATAATTATTTGAAACGTCAAAGCTTAACCCTCTTCGCGCGGGAAGGGAGGAATGAATTCAGAGTCGAGAACGGTACAACGGATCGTTTTCTTTCCCTAATAATTTAATGAAACGTCAAAGCTTCCGCGCTTCGCGCAGGAGGGGTGGGGAAACTGAATTCAGACAAGGATTAAGAGTCGAGAATGGTACATCGAATCGTCTTCTTCCTTTAATAATCTAATTAAACGTCAGAGCTTCCGCGCTACGCGCGGAGGAAGGGGAACTTGATTCAAACAAGGATTAAGAGTCGAGAACGTTCCAACGAATCGTCTTCTTTCTTTAATAATTTAATGAAGCGTCGAAGCTTCCGCTCTTCGCGGGGGAATGGGGAAACTCCTCCCTCCCTGCACCCAACCCCCTAGGGAGCGCGCTTCGCGTGCTCACTACCTCCCCCCCCCCCCCCCCCCCCCCTAAAATGAAACCCTGGCTACGCGCTTGGGGATAGGGTGCAACCTGCCACACGCGTCTACCTCTTGGTTGCTTTGATCCATTGCCGAAAATATTTTGGCACCTATCATCCCCCCAACCACGGATACAAATCGACACCCTTGATAATATTATTACATTACTAAGCACGTTTAGTCAAGAAACAAATTGTACGCCTGTTAAAAGAGGCCTACTTTTTGTTAATACATCGTTCTTCTCTACATTATAGCAAACTAATCTGTCATTTTATCAGTCCCAGAACATTAAATTTAATGGCTTTTCAAACAGGGTGCAACGTGAATATGAAGGAATCTTTCATGGAATATAAAACCATGGACCAGGAAGATTTTTTTCTATTGATTTCATGTATTAGTCAAGTTCAATGTAACATACATACCAAGAGTCAAATGATATTATAAAATGAAAGCAAAATAATACTACCAATAATTTTTCAGGATGAAATGTGACAGCTAAAAAGCTTTTTTACAATGAGGTTCCATTTACAAAGTGAGCATCAAATATTTCGTCATCTAAAGATACAAAATAATCACAATATAATTCAAAAAATATAAGCACAAACAAAATAATTTGTTTAATACTTTGAGAATAACAACATGAGGAAAATAACAATAACAAGAGGATAATCAATTCTTATCAATTTTGAATGTACACATTATGATATCATATCACTGACTTTCAGTAAATATCTAAGAGATACGCTTACACAATGCAAGAAGTAAATGTATATTTAACGTATTGCATTTACATATTATTTCGAGAGAGCGAAGTTACCAGGAAGTTATCATTCTACAGTATAATGGCAACTGTATTCAGGCAATTACAATCTATCTAGAGAAAAGGCATTTTCTCATTTGGTTATTTATCACATAATAAACAACATAACATGAAAAATAGGCCCATTATTAGAGTATATTAGGAGCAGAGAGGTATACACAATACAAATACCGGTGAACAGAGCGTGAGATACAGATGATTACATTGATACTTTGATAAAATACAACTTCTTGTCACAAGCAAATGTGAGCATGTCCGGAGAGAGGGAAACCAAGTTACACCAATTATTTCCTAGCGTCAGATTAAGTACATTGAACTGAAATCTCTCCTTCAGGTTCAGACCATCAAGGTCATAGAGCCTGATCACCACGTGACCATTCTTTTTATCATAACTCGCTACATACACCCTGTCCTGCTCATCCACGGCAGCATACAGGGAGACCATGGATAGAGCTTGTAGAGACTTACCAGCATTCCCATCCCTGTCATAGACAATAACCACGCCTGGAATGCCGAAACTGCTCGTGACGATCAAACCCGACCTGGTGGCAGATACCTGGATCGTAATGTAGTGTTTTGTTGGAACAGTGTGCTTGAGAGTGGTTCCAGACGGGTCATAGATAAAGATTTTCTGCTCATTGCAAGCCGCGATGAGGATTTCATCAAACGAACTTTTGTTTACTCTGAACCAGCCAAAGCTGTTCATGTGGACGGTTGATTTCCCGGAGCCATTGGGAGAATATTTGTCTACTTTGCTAAACGTCGATAAGCACAATGACCTGTCATGTTGAAACACAAGATCATAATACGCAATGTTACTTGGTATGTTTGCATACTGTTCCTGTTTACCAGCTGAATCAATGATATCTATACCATTTTCGCCAAAATATCCGATAGCCACACTATTATCAGAGTACGGGGTCATACCTCGCATCTCTCCCGTAGATCTACACATTGAATGACTTGAACCTCGGGATCTGATTCTGAGATGCTCCCGAGGTCAAGACGAGAATCATCTGCAGGATTGAACCTCTTCTCGTGTGCTTTCTTTGTAATGGCTGCCGCAGAAGTGTGATCAGTAGCCTCCTTCAGCATGGCATCCAGCTCCTCACAGAGCAAGGTATGAGCAGACAGACTGTCTGTCTCAAGACGACCCAGTCTGTCATTAGCTACCAGTGTTATTGAACTACAGATACTCTTGATCCTCTGTCGATCCTTGGATTTCAAGACGTTGAGGTCGTCCTCGAAACTGTGCTTTACTGAATTGAGTTGCTCGATGAGATTTCGATGATTTTCTTCAAGCTCTTTAGCCTTGATGCTGTAGGCTTGACTGACATCGTCCAGTAGTTTCTGCACGGCAGTGTATACTTCATGGCGTTGTACTTCCACATTCTGAATGTTCTTCTCCAGTTCTGTCTTCTTAGCGGCACAACGCTGAACAAGGTCATTCACCTAATCAAAACAAATAAATAATAGAGAAGTGAAAAGAACATTCTGTAGAATGAGATGTATGCCAATCAGGCGCGGACCCAGGATTTCTTTGGGGTGGGGGCCCAAATTTGAAATCAATTTGAAATTTAGTGTGCTGAAATTTGAAAATCGTGCCGGCCAATATTTCGCTCAGTTTGGCCTTCAAACATTTGAAAAATCGCACCCCCTCCCCCTCGAACGCCGGGGGGGGGGGGCCTATCTCCAAAAAAAGAGGTAAAATTAACGTTTTTTCCCAGGACCTTAGAACCTCAGGGGTTTTATACATCATATTATCGTCGGATGAGCATAATTTTATACCTTATTTGTGACACTGGCAGGTCACGAAATGGCGTGGGGTCCAGGGGGTGGAGCCCCCAGAGGCCCGGGGTTTTGGGCAATAAATAACGGTTAGATGAGCATATTTTTATACCTTATTTGTGACGATGGCAGGACATAATTTGGCGTTGGGTCTAGGGGGCGGAGCCCCCAGAAGATCAGGGATTTTATACATTAAATTATCGTCAGATGAGCATAATTTTATACCTTATTTGTGACACTGGAGGGTCACGAATTGGTGTGGGGTCCAGGGGGCGGAGCCCCCGGAAGTCCAGAGGTTTTAGGCTATAAATAACGGTTAGGTGAGCATATTTTTATACCTTATTTGTGACATTGGCAGGTCAGGAATTGGCGTGGGGTCCAAGGGGCGGAGCACCCGGAAGTTCAGGGATTTTGGGCAATAAATAATCGTCGGATGAGCATAATTTTATACCTTATTTGTGACACTGGCAGGTCACTAATTGGTGGTGGGTCCAGGGGCGGAGACCCCGGAAGCTCAGGGATTTTGGGCAATAAATTACTGTCAGATGAGCATGATTTTATACCACTGGCAGGTCACGAATTGGCAAGGGAGGCGGAAAAAACAAATCCTTCCTTGTTTGTTAAGATATTTGGCATTGTGAGGGGGCGAAACGATTGGGCTCCGACCCCCCATACATGGGATAAAATGCCCCTGATTCTTCCTGCCTGTTGGAAACAGGCTTTCTACAGTATAAAGACAGGACTGCACTTTCTATATTTTGTAGAGCAGGGTAGCGACCAATAACTGAGTAAATTTAGTTTTTTTTTAATTATTAAATTCCGCATTTAAGATGACTAATCTGCTGATAGGGCTTTGCTGCAAAATATTTATTGTCAAAGGGGAGGATCTACTTTTGCCCCGACCCTTTGATTGATAGAAGTATCTACTCCCATGCTTGCAGTGCCTATATTGTAGAAGGGGGTTTACAAACATAATAAACATTAGGTCTATTGGTATTCGAGGGAGCGTAATGACCGTGTGGGGAAATGTTGATTTTAGGATGCTTATTGCAATGCAAAGGATTAATACTTAATTTTCCTTTTTCTACCTTGCGAGGCCACCCCCCCCCCCCCCCCCCCCTCCACTTGAATTACTCCATGAGCCCCGTCTGTCCCTAACCCTTCCCGCTTCCGGTGCCAACGGTTATAATGAAAACACGATTACCTTAAGCCGTAACTGCTGCTCAAAGTCGGCCTGATTCTTGATGTTGTGATTTTGATGACCGACGATCACGCACTTGAAACAGACGTGGACTTTACAATCCTCACAAAACATATCTTTGTTCTCTTGTTTGTGGGTGTAGCACTTCTCGGATAGATGACTAATGCTGACCTTCCCGTTGATGATATCCTGTACGGATACAATCTCATGGGCCTCAAACATCACAGACAAATTCTGATCACTCGTCAGACACTGCTCACACAAGTAGCTGTTGCAGGTTTTGCAGAATGACACAGCATCTTCTTGACGTTTGCAAGCAGTGCATTTTGGACGCATCTCAAGGACAGCATTCATCCCTCCACTCTTGGCGTGGTAATCGTCTACCAGTGCGTTGACAGTCACATTGGTGAGGAAATCTTTGACACGGTTCGCAGACAACTTGGTGACCTCCCTGCAGAGAGGACAGGTCATGTGATCGAGATCCTGATGGGACAGGTCATAGATCTCGAGACATTTCCGACAGAAGGTGTGTCCGCATGAAGTTAGGATGGTTGCCTCGTCGAAGATATCAAGACATAGCGGACACGTCAGGTTCTGTAAAGAGCTTGGAGCTTTATCGTCTTCAGTCTTCTCAGCCATTGGTACAAATATCAGCTTTTCGGCAAATGTACAAATGTCCAACAATCAGTTCATGCAAGCTTAAACAATATTCATTGACGTATATGTACCAATATCCTGAGTCTAAGTTTTCACGTTGAATAATAATATGCGTCGAAAGAGGTGCGCCTATCTATGATCAAAAGTATTAATTCTCTATCCAAGTGTGTATATAAATAAGGTTACAATGGTAAAATCACACTTGAGTAGATCGTCTGTTCATATAATGTAGTTTGTGCATCCTATAAATAGCAGTGGGTTTTCCCACAGATAGCGCACAGGATATAACCACCTTTGAACTCAATGGCGGTATATTTGTATTCATAATTTTGGGCTATAGAGGGCGACTTCTTTAGGCATTCAGTGGCAAATATGATTATCATGCTAGAAGTGCTGGATAATAAAGCCAGACATTTTATCTGCTTTCATTACTATCATTGGTAGGGGAAAGGACGGTAACTACACATGCTTTCCACCCCCTTCTTTCTTCACTATTCTTCCTTTATCTCCTATCATTTCTCTCTTTCTCTTTCTCTGTCAGTCAACAATTTTTATTCTTGTGATTGGATTTCTTCGAGGCTATGATTTTTCTGTCAATGTATAATTTGCCTGAAAAAAATATTTCACCGTTTTCTCTCATGATTTAGACTGTCTTATAACCATGATAATGTGAATCATTTCAGTCTCAAGAGCTGATAATGTGACAAATCACATCAAATTGAATATGTCACTATCATAGCCATACTGCATATAGAATGTGATTTATTTGAAATAATCATGCTTGGACCCTACAACACGGGTCCATGAAATAAAGAAATGATTTTCTCTCATGATCACAATTCTCTCTGATATAAGCTTCAATTTTTTTATTTTTTTTTCTCTCTCTCTTTCTCTCTCTCTCTCTCTCTCTCTTTCTCTTTCTCTCATTCTCTCTCTCTCTCTCTCTCTCACAAAAACATGCACAAACGCACATACTTTATCTCTTTCTCATTCTCTCCCCTCTCTCTCTCCCTCTCTCTCTCTCTCTCTCTCTCTCTCCTCTCTCTCTCTCTCTCTCTCCCTATAAACAGCTGAATATTACCGTTGTCTGTGATAATTTATGAGCAATAATCTCTCAAAGTGTTTCTTTTATCACCTCTTTAACAATGAACGTGTCCCTGTAATATGTTATATTATATACTTGTACTTATGAATACCTTGTCAAATATTTATGTTAATAATGATCGGGTAGACTACTCTATTGTGCCTTGACGTAACTTTACAAACTATTACATTAAACAATTGTACTCATTGAATAAACTGAATTTGAACTTTATGTCGACCACATATACTCAGTCTGTTGTTTGAAAGTAGTAACAGAAATTCGTATCCAGGCGATTGTAGCACATGTTATATACCTCACTTAAGTAATCCAGCCATCTGATTGGTCGAAATTGCATTCATAAACTTCAACTGTTCCTGTAAAATTCCCGGTAACCATGCATAAAACATTTAATATTTTTAATAACCATGGTTATTAAAAAAATAGGTCAGCCTCCATGGTTACCCCATAGGTTTACATGTTAAAAAATGGTTTGAGCGATCGAGGATACCGTATGTGTGCGAAGGATTGGTCGGTAATTTCAATACAATTGAATCTCGATCGATCTTACCGACAATTTTATCTTGCATTGTTGACATGAAGACGAAAATAAACTTCCAAAAACAAAAAAACAACATCTGCCGATAGATCTTGATCTAAGTTCGTGCCAATATGCATTGCAAAAGTAAAAGAAGGGTGCTTTTGCGAAGCATTCATCACGCCGAAGCCGGTTTCAATCCATTTTAATGTATATATTGTACAAAACTGCCAATCATGTGAACAGCGCGCAATGGCCGAGTGGTGTAAGGCGTTGGTTTAAGATTCATCACTCATTGTACGCAAGAGTTCGACTCTCACCTTCGACAAAAAAAAAAGTATTTTTTATTTTTTATTTTTTAGTCTATTTTTTTTCGGCATATAAAAGTATTAATGACTGCTTTAATATTCGAGAAATAGTTGTTTTTATACGCTCTCGGGAAGGTTACAATTGGGCTATTCCCCTCGGCACGCCTCGGGTAATAGCACAATTCTAACCTTCCCTTGAGCGTATAAAAACAACTATTTCTCTCAAAGCAGTCATTAATACTATATTAATATAGATGGAATGGTCGACTATATATTTAAAGGTAATACAAAGTAACTGTTATGGTCTTGGGACATGTATTTGGTTCAAATTAATATATTGGAAGCATATGCGATCCTACGATATTCAGTGATCGTTGTCGCGGTTGAAATCGTGTCTAAAGTTATGACAAACGCTTTATGTTGCATAGCTCCCTCTCAAGGTCAAGATATTAATTAAGCTATAAAACAATGTTTCTTGACTAAAATCGACCCATTAGCAATTCCTGTTTGGAAATTATATATCACAACTACATATTCTGAGATTTGTATGGTCGCAGCTACAATTGTACGGCCGTAGGCACTATTTGAAATTCATCAAAATTTACCGGGAGCACCGGTAAATTTTTATATTCAATTTTTCTCAAAAGTAGAAGTGTTTTAGGGGCTAAATTTTCTAGCGCTTATATTACATCCACAGGGGCATCCAAATATATCACAATTGTAAAGTATCACTGTCCACCCAATTTCGACATTTCCCAAAAATTGGTATTAGCTTTAATGGAGCCTACCTAACACAACTAGATCCTGTATAGAGCTCGACACATTTCGTTCATGTTGATTTAGAATATGTCGTACGCTGTGAGAAAAATGTATGTATTCAGTGTCTGTGATTTCAACCATGAACTTTTTGCTATCAACACAATACCCAACGCTATTTGCCCAGCTATGTATTCGCAAGCAGTGGCGTATAGCTAAGAGGCCGGGGGCACGAGATGTGCACGTACGTGCCCCCTAATCGAATGGCTCTTTACAACAACAAAAGTAAGAGCAAGAGGAAAGATCAAAGAAAAAAATAAAATACCGTTAAATAATTAATATAAGAGAAAAATCAGATTTGATTTCAGTGACGTAAGCAGCAAACGTTTCTACAATCTGATATCTTTCAAACAGACTCTCGCCAACAGGTGCTGTCTTTAGGGGGTTACTAAAAAGAAAGACTAATTTGTCTTTCGTGTTCAAAAGGAATTTGACGTATACAAAGGAACTTCGCTTATGAGAGTTCAGTTTTAAATTGCTGTACAATATACAGTACTACTTGTTTGAAACAATCTTTACGAATGGGATTAGCAAAACGACAGATACTGCCCCCAAGTACAACGTTATAGAGGACATTGCCCATGTGTTTATTGAATGTGAACAGAACAAGACTGTCCTTGATTATATCAAACAGGTTGTGATGTTTGGTTTTAATATTGATTTTTACATGGATATATCTCTCCTTTACCTAAGATTACTAATGACAGAGAAGTGGACGTTGTAATAACTATCGCATTCTGGTGTATATACAAAATGGTAGTCTTCCTGAATAAGTATGACTTTAATATTAAAAAAAGTGTTTCAAAGTCAGTTACGTATTTAAAAGAGAAAAAACACACAGACTACTCGTAAATCAGGAGCTTAAAGAAAACAGACGAAAAAGGTTGACAGAGAAATTGTTAAAAGCACTTTAATTGGTAAGTAGCAAATTATCGTACAAGCGAGAAAATGTATGTGTTTAGTATTGATAACATAGTACTACGATTACTTTGTTTCTAATAACTTTATTCTTGAGGCTCGAATGGAAAATAAATATCTCAACTGAGGCACTCACACACAAGCTTTCTCTTTCCAAGTATGTACCTGAACACTAATGTGGTTACAATGTTAAAATCACAAGACGCTTTATAAGCTTTCCTTACTATATTTGGAAGAGTAAAGGACGGTAACTACATTTGTTTTTCACCCCCTCTTTCTCCACTATTCTTCCGTTATTTCCTTCTATTTCTTTCTTTCTCTTCCTCTTTTCCTGTCAACAATAAATATTAAAGGACTCTTTCAGTGTCAATCAAAAATACCGTGTGTATACAACAGAATAATGTTAATGTAATTATAGGTTAGGTTTACTTTTTATAACTACGGTGAATTTTCTTATTAAAAGAAAAAGAAACAAAAGATGAAGATACAAACTACGAACATTAAGACATGTATTCAAGGTACTTTACAAAACTGTGTAGCGAAACATTATAGAGATTATGTGAGTGTGTCGAAATAGTCGCGCCATTTTACCCATAAGAATTTACTTTCTTTCTTCACCAAAAACATAAGGTAACTGCATTGAGATGCGGTTATCAGAACCACCCCCTTTAAAAACAAGACAAAACAAAACAAACAACAAACCTTTTTGTAGTTGTTAAAGAACAATAGAAAGAAAATTGTGCCCAAGCTAGGTTGCTTATGCATACAAGGAATTTCTTCGATCCAATCTTAATTTTACCCACATATTAACTGGTAAATTATTTTTCTAAACGATAGGAAAACATTAAAATGATGTTTTATTCAGATTCATCCCTGGGTTTTCCATGAATGTCTACTAGCATGACCAGATGTAGGTCGAATATCCTCATAATTTCCACAATTTATCATAATTTATGAAAAACATAATCCTATCTTACCCCATTCTCTTTCTACCGCTATAAAATACGGATGAAGTTATTCCAAATTCCACATCACAAAGCAATAGTCTGTATAGATTTAATTGAATTGAATCGAATTTAACTAGACTCAATTAAATTGAATTGAAGGGGTAACTATTATTAAAAAGACAACTGCCGAATTTATATGCAACATGTCCAAAATGAAAATAATTATTATAACAGAACTGCAGTAAACATTTACATAATGTATCATAATTGTCAACAACAAAAACTTCAGACTGTTAAATTTTTATTATTACATCGTTCTTCTATACTTCATAGCAAACCAATCTGTCATTTTATCAGTCTCTAGAGCATTCAATTTAATAGCTTTTCAGACAAGGGGTATTTTTTTGTTATCGATTTGATTTATTAGCAAGTTCAACGTAACATATATACGAAGATTCAAATAATATTATGAAATGAAAACAAAAAATACTATAAACAACTTTTCAGCATGACCTGTGAAAGCTGAAAAGCGTCTTTACAATGGGGTCCCATTTACAAAGTGAGCATCAATTATTTCGTCATCTAAAGGTACCCAATATGCACAATATAAATCACAAATATAGGCACAAACAAAATAATTGTTGTAATACTTTGAGAATAACAACATAAGGAAAATAACACTAACAAGAAGATAATCAATGTGCTTATCAATTTTGAATTTATAAATTATGATGTGATATCATCACTGACTTCTGTAACTATCTAAGAGATACGCTTACACAAAGCAAGAAATAGATGTATATTTAACGTACTGCATTTACATATTACTTCGAGAGAGGGAAGGCATTATTCTACAGTATAATGACAACTGTATTCAGGCAATTAAAATGTATCTAGAGAATGGGAATCTTCTCATTTGATTATTTATCATATAATAAACAACATAACATGAAACATAGGCCCATTATTAGAGTAGATCTGGAGCAGGGAGGTAATTATACACACTACAAATAAGGGTGAACAGAGTGTGAAATACAGATGATTACAGTAATAATTTGATAAAATACAACGTTTTGTTACGAGCAAAGGCGAGCATGTTTGGACAGAGGGAAACCAAGTAACACCAAGTATCTCCACGCGTCAGGTTAAGTACATTGAACTCAACTCTTTCCTTCAGGTTCAGACCATCAAGGTCATAGAGCCGTATCACCACATTACCATTCTTGCTATCAACACTCGCTATATACACCCCGTCCTGTTCATCCACGGCAGCATACAGGAGGACACCGTTTGGAGCCCGTAGAGGCTTACCAGCATTCCCATACCTGTCATAGACCGTCACCACGCCTGGATTTGTCCTAGAACCTGAACTCGTGACGACCAAACCCGACCTGGTAGCAGATACCTGCCTCGTATAGTTGTGTTTTGTTGGAACAGTGTGTTTCAGAATAGATCCAGTCGGGTCATAAATATAGACTTTCTTTTCATTTGTAGCCGCGAAAAAGATTTCATCTGATGGACTTCTGTTTAGTCTGAGCCAGCCATTGCTTTGCACGTGGACGGTTGATTTCCTGGAGCCATTAGGTGAATATATGTCTGCTTTGCTTCGCATCGATATACATAACGACCTGTCTTGTAGAAACACAAGATCATAACACTCCATGTTACTTGGTATGTTTGCATACTGCTCCTGTTTACCAGTTAAATCAATGATATCTATACCATGTTCATTCAAATATCCGATAGCCACACTATCATCAGAGTATGGGGTCATACCCGACATCCCTCCCCGAAGATCTACACACTGAATGACTTGAACCTTGGGATCTGATTCTGAGATGCTCCCGAGGTCAAGACGACTATCATCTGCAGGATTGAACCTCTTCTCCTGTGCTTTCTTCGTAATGGCTGCCGCAGAAGTGTGATCAGTAGCTTCCTTCAGCATGGCATCCAGCTCCTCACAGAGCAAGGTATGAGCAGACAGACTGTCTGTCTCAAGACGACCCAGTCTGTCATTAGCTACCAGTGTCATTGAACTACAAATACTCTTGATGCTCTGTCGATCCTTGGATTTCAAGACGTTGAGGTCGTCCTCGAAACTCTGTTTTACTGCAATGAGTTGCTCGGTGAGATGTCGATGATTTTCTTCAAGCTCTTTAACCTTGATGCTGTAGGCTTGACTGATATCGTCCAGTAGTTTCTGCACGGCAGTGTATACTTCACGGCGTTGTACTTCCACATTCTGAATGTTCTTCTCCAGTTCTGTCTTCTTAGCGGCACATCGCTGGACAAGGTCGCTCACCTAAACAATCAAATAGAAAATAGAGAAGTGAAAAGAACATTCTGTAGAATGAGATGTATGCCAATTACGTGGAGCTGGTTTGAAATTCACCGGATTTTGGAAGCGCTTGATGTTTCACAAAAACTAGAACCAAGACCCACCCCCTACATCATCATATGTCATATGAGGACCGAGGAATGTAATACATTTTTTTTCGGCCTATTTTTAAGGGAATCCGACCATTGCAATAAGTTAATTTGTATAAAAGCAGTAATATCAGATTTAAAAAAAATGGATATAGGCCATCAGCCCCCTCTGCCCTCACCTCCTCCCCGCTTCCGGCGCCTACGTTACCTTACATAAAACCATGATTACCTTAAGCCGTAACTCCTGCTCAAAGTCAGCCTGATTCTTGATTTTGTGAAATTGATGACCGACGATCACGCACTTGAGACAGACGTGGACCTTACAATCCTCACAAAACATATCTTTGTTCTCTTGTTTGTGGATGTAGCACTTCTCGGATAGATGACCAATGCTGACCTTCCCGTTGATGATATCCTGTACGGATACAATCTCATGGGCCTCAAACATTACAGACAAATTCTGATGACTCGTCAGACAGTGTCCACAAAAGTAGCTGTTGCAGGATTTGCAGAATGATACAGCCTCTTCTTCACGCTTGCAAGCAGTGCATTTTTGATGCATCTCAAGGACAGCGTTCATCCCTCCACTCTTGGCGTGGTAATCGTCTACCAGTGCGTTGACAGTCACATTGGTGAGGAAATCTTTGACACGGTTCGCAGACAACTTGGTGACCTCCCTGCAGAGAGGACAGATCATGTGATCAAGATCCTGATGGGACAGGTCATAGTTCTCGAGACATTTCCGACAGAAGGTATGCCCGCATGAAGTCAGGATTGTTGCCTCGTCGAAGATATCAAGACATAGCGGACATGTCAGGTTCTCTGGAGAGCTTGGAGCTAAATCTTCTTCAGTCTTCTCAGCCATTGGTATACAAATATCAGCTTTCTGGCAAAATGTACAAAAGTTCAACAGTCAGTTCATGCAAGCTCAAACAATATGCAGTGACGTGTAGGTTGTACCAATATCCTGAGTCCAAGTTTTCACGTTGAATGATAATATGCGTCGAAAGAGGTGCGCCTATCTATGATCAAAAGTATTAATTCCCTTTCCAAGTGTGTATACAAATAAGGTTACAATGGTAAAATCACACTTGAGTAGATCGTCTGTTCATATTATGCAGTTTGTGCATCCTATAAATAGCAGTGGGTTTTCCCACAGAGAGCGCACAGGATATTGCACCTTTGAACTTAATGGCGGTATATAGTATGTATTCATTGTTTTAGTCTATAGCGGACGACTTTGTTCGGATGTCAGTGGTGGATATGATTATTATGCTAGAAATCCACTGTAGTAGAATTCTAGATAATAAAAGTCAAACGTTTTATTTGCTTGCATTACTATCATTAGGGAATTTTCGATTTGCGTGGACGTGGACATGTGACTTCCTTTAAAGTCACGTGTGACGTCCTTTTAAGGCACTGACAGTGCCTTAAAAGGATATCACACGTTGCAGTCCACGTTCTCGTCGTGCAAATCGAAAAGTCCCTATTGGTAGGGAGAAAGAACGGTAACTACACTTGCTTTCCACCCCTTCTTCCTCCACTATTCTTACTTTATCTCCTTCCATATCTCTCTTTTTCTTTCTCTGTCAACAAATCATATTCTTGTGAATGGATTGCTTCGAGGCTATGATTTTCTCTTCAATGTACAATTTGCTTGAAAAAAATATTTTACCGTTTTTACTCTTATACAAAATCTCATGATTTAGATATATTATAACCATGATAATGTGAATCATTTCTGTCTCAAGAGCTGATAACATGAAAACTCATATCAAATTTAACATGTCACTATATCATAGCGATACTGCACATGGAATGTGATTTATTTGAAATAATCATGCTTGGACCCTGCAACAATGGATCCTTGAAATAAAGAAATGATTTTCTCTCATCGCAATTCTGTCTGATTTAAGCTTCTTACTTTCTCTAATTATTCCTCTCTTTCGCTCTGTCTCACTCTCTCTCTCTCTCTCTCTCTCTCACGCACACACTTTCATCTTTCTATCTCTATCTCTGACTCTTTCTTTTTCTCTCTCTCTCTCTCTCTCTCTCCCTATAAACAACTGAATATTATCAAAGTCTGTGAGAATGTATGTGCAACAATCCTTAAAAGTGTTTTTTTTTTAAACACCTCATTAACAATGAACATGAACCTGTAGATACTTGTACTTATGAATACCTTGTCAACTATTTATGTTAGTGGTGTCGGGTCGGGTAGACCCTATTTTGCCTTGATTAAACTTTACAAACTATTACATTAAACATGTCCTCATTGACATAACTGAATTTGAACTTTATGTCGACCACATATACTCAGTCTGTTGTTTGAAAGTAGTAACAGAAATACTTATCCAGGGGATTATAGCACCTGTCAATATAGAAACAATGGAAATGGAGCGTATTTTGATGCTCGAATGGAAATTAGACATATCAATAATATTAAGGCGCACACACACACAAACACACAAACATTCTCTTTCCAAATGTTTACTTGAATACCAAGGTGGTTACAATGGTAAAATCACTCTCGAGTAGATCGTCTGCCGATATATATCATGCAGTTTGTGCATCCTATGAATAGAATTGGGTTTTTCCACAGAGCGATTAAACATGCACATTTGAGCTAGTTGGCGGTATGTTTTTTCAATTATCTAGAGAGGCCGACTTATTTCGGATATCAGTGGTGGATTATGTTGGAGATCCACTTTAGTAGAATCCTGGATAATAGCGCTAGTCGTTATATTTGCTTTCATTACTATATTTGGAAGAGTTAAAGATAACAACTACACTTGTTTTCACCCCCTCTTCTTCACTATTCTTCCGTTATTTCCTTCTATTTTTCTCTTTCTCTTCCTCTTTCTCTGTCAACAATTTAAGGGCTATTCCAGTGTCAAACAACAATACCATGTGCATACAACAAAATAATGTACATGTAATTATAGGCTAGGTTTACAGCGTATACATACTTTTCATAACATTTTATTAAGGTACTTTACAAAACTGTGTACAAAAACAGTATAGAGACCATGTGTGTGTATTGAAATAGTAGCCCCATTTTACAAAAAAGAATTGACTTACTTTATTCACCAAAAACATAAGGTAACTGCATTTTCCATCGAGAAACGGTTATCAGAACCCCCCCCCCCCCTCCTTAACAAAAAAAAAAAAAAAAAACGAATATAAGGTGTTTTTTTTAATAACAATAGAAAGAAAAATGTCCACAAGCTACATGTAGGTCGCTTAACACAAAAGGAATTCTTCGATGTTATCTTCTTACAAACAAATCAACTGGTATGTCATTTTTTAATGACTCTGTTGGGAAACATTGAATTGATGTTTTCTCCAGATTCATCCCTACCTTTGCCGCGCATGTCTACTAGCGTGACCAGAGGTAGGTTTAATATCCTCATCATTTCTACAGTTTATCATAATGATAAACATAATCCTATCTCACCCCCATTCTCTCTCTCTCTACCGTTTTAAAATGCAGATGAAGATATTCCAAATTCCACGTCACAAATCGATAGTCTGTATAGATTTCATTGAAATGAATCGAATTTAACTTGACTGAATTAAATTGAATTGAAAGGGTAATTATTATGAAAAAGATCGCCAACTGCCGGATTTACATGAAATATGTTCAAAATGAAATTACTAATTATAACAGAACTGCAATAAACGTTGACATAATGTATCATACTATGAATTACTTAGGACGTTTAGTCAAGAAACAAATCTTCTGACAGTTAAACGAGGCCCTTTTTTTTTTGTTAATACACCGTTCTTCTCTATCTCATATCAAACTAATCTGACATAATCCGTCCCAGAGCATTAAATTTAATAGCTTTTCAGACAGAGTGCAAAGTGAATACGAAGGATTTTTTCATAGAATATAGCACAATGTCTAGTAAGATTTTGTTAATGTTTTGATTGATTTGATGTATCAGACAAGTTCAATGTAACAGACATACGAAGAGGAAATTGATATCATAAAATGAAAACAAAAAATTACTACCAATAACTTGACAGGATGACCTGTGAAAGTTGAAAAGCTTCTTTCCAATGGGGTCCTATTTACAAAGTTAGCATAAATTCTTTCTTCATTTAAAGATACAAAATGATCACAATATAAATCAAAAAAATATAAGCACTAACGAAATGTTCTTTGTAATACTTTAAGAATGACAACGTAAGGAGAATAACACTCACGAATTAAGAAGTTCATCAATATGCTTAACCATTTTGAATGTATACATTATGATATCATATCACTGACTTTCAGTTAATATCAAAGAGGTACGATTACACAACGCAAGAAGTAGATGTACGTACTGCATATTATTTCGAGAAAGGAAGGTTATCATTATGTATAGAGTATAATGACAACTGTATTCAGGCAATTAAAATCTATCTAAAGAATAGGCGTATTCTCATTTGTTTAGTTATCACATAATTATAAACAACAAAGGAAAACATAGGCCCATATTAGAGTAGATCTTGAGCAGAGAGGTATACACACTACAAATAAAGGTGAACAGAGTGTGAAATACATATGATTACAGTGATACCTTGATAAAATACAACTTCCTGTCACGAGCAAACGCGAGCATGTCTGGAGAGAGGGAAACCAAGTAACACCAATTATCTCCATACGTCAGGTTAAGTACATTGAACTCAACTCTTTCCTTCAGGTTCAGACCATCAAGGTCATACAGCCTGATCACCACGTTACTATTCATACGATCAACACTCGCTACATACATACTGTCCTGCTCATCCGCAGCAGCATACAGGAGGACACCGTTTGGAGCTTGTAGAGGCTTACCAGCATTCCCGTCCCTGTCATAGACCGTCACCACGCTTGGATCGGTGTAATTACATGAACTCGTGACGATCAAACCCGACCTGGTAGCAGATACCTGCCTCGTATAGTTGTGTTTTGTTGGAACAGTGTGTTTGAGAGTGGATCCAGTCGGGTCATAGATATAGACTTTCTTCGTATTGTCAATACTGATGAGGATTTCATCTGATGGACTTCTGTTTAGTATGGAAGAATAGCTACTGTGGTTCATGTAGATGGTTGATTTCCTGGATCCGTCGGGGGAATATATGTGTGCTTCACTGCTTTGAAACGTCGATATGCATAACGACCTGTCTTGTTGAAACACAAGATCATAACACTCCATGTTACTTGGTATGTTTGCATACTGCTCCTGTTTACCAGTTAAGTCAATGATATCTATACCATGTTCATTTAAATATCCGATAGCCACACTATCATCAGAGTACTGGGTCATACCCCGCATCTCTCCCCGTAGATCTACATACTGAATGACTTGAACCTTGGGATCTGGTCCTGAGATGCTCCCGAGGTCAAGACGAGTATCACCCGCAGGATTGAACCTCTTCTCTTGTGCTTTCTTTGTAATGGCTGCCGCAGAAGTGTGATCAGTAGCCTCCTTCAGCATGGCATCCAGCTCCTCACAGAGCAAGGTATGAGCAGATAGACTGTCTGTCTCCAGACGACCCAGTCTGTCATTAGCTACCAGTGTCATTGAACTACAAATACTCTTGATGCTCTGTCGACCCTTGGATTTCAAGACGTTAAGGTCGTCCTCGAAACTCTGTTTTACTGCATTGAGTTGCTCGATGAGATTTTGATGATTTTCTTCAAGCTCTTTAGCCTTGATGCTGTAGGCTTGACTGACATCGTCCAGTAGTTTCTGCACGGCAGAGTATACTTCATGGCGTTGTACTTCCACATTCTGAATGTTCTTCTCCAGTTCTGATTTCTTAGTGGCACATCGCTGGACAAGGTCATTCACCTAAACAAAACAAATGAATAATAGAGAAGTGGAAAGAACATTCTGTAGAATGAGATGTATGCCAATTACGTGGAGCCGGTTTGAAAATCAAACACCGGATTTTGGACGCGCCTGATTTTTCATAAAAGTTATAACCAAGACCCACCCACTACATCATTATATATCACATGAGGACCGAGGAAATGATTAAAAAAAAGGAATCCGACCCTTGTAATAAGTTCATTTGTATGAAAGCAGATAAACAAAATGAAAATAGGCCAAATAGTTAAAGTATAATGATAGTATCATGATAATGAAAAGAAGAATTATAACAATACTACTGCATCGATTAGCAATTATGGTGATGATGATATATACGAAGTATGAAGTTTCTGGATAATCTCGGCACGACTATAACAATGCGAGGAAGTCTAGCGACCGAGAGGAAAAGGATAGCGTTTTGGAAATTTGAAACCGTTTTAAAAACGGTTTCAAATTTCGTTTTTCTGTACTTAAAAGCTTTTCAAGTTTGCTAAGTATAATATCAAATACAATCGTGCTATTATCTTACGAGCCGGGCGGGGCCGTTGCCATCTCCCCACTGATCTGTTTTCCGTACAGATCAGAAAGGGTACATCTATTAATGTGCGATGGAGCGTAGCGACCAAGAGGGATTTTTCAAATATGGCATGGTGACACTTTTTTTTTAGAAGCTCTTTTGCTTTGCAAAATTATTGATGTAAAAAAAAGTTCTGGCGGAAAAACAAATCCTCCTTTGTTTGTAAAAATATTTGGCATTATGAGGGGGAGAGGGCAGAAACGATTTGGCTCCACCCCCAATAGAAGGAATGAAATGCCCCTGGCTTTTGCTGCCTCTTGAAGACAGGCTTTCTACAGTATAAAGACAGGAGTGCACTTTCTATATTTTGTAGAGCAGGGTAGCGACCAATAACTGAGTAAGTTTAGGATTTCAAATGTTGTATTTTAGAGGACTAATCTGCTGATATAGCTTTGCTTCTGAATATTCATTGTCAAGGGGGAGGAGAGGATCTACTGCTGCCCCGCCCCTTTGATTGATACAAGTATCTGCTCCCATGCTTGCAGTGCCTGTATTGTACAAGAGGGTTTATGAACATAATAAACATCGGGTCTATTAATATTCGAGGGAGCGTAATGGCCGTGTAGGAAAATGTTGATTTTAGGAAGCGTATTACAATGCAAATGATTTACATCTAATTTTCTTGTTTCTACCTTGCGAGGCCCCCCCCCCCCCCCCCCCCCCCCCCCCCCCCCTCCACTTGAACTATTCCATCAGCCCCCTCTGCCCTCACCTCCTCCCCGATTCCAGCGCCGATACGGTACCAATGAAACTACGTTTACCTTAAGCCGTAACTCCTGCTCGAAGTCGGCCTGGTTCTTGATTTTGTGAAATTGATGACCGACGATTACGCACTTGAGACAGACATGGACCTTACAATCCTCACAAAACATATCTTTGTTCTCTTGTTTGTGGATGTAGCATTTCTCGGATAGATGACAAATGCTGACCTTCCCGCTGATGATATCCTGTACGGATACGATCTCATGGGCCTCAAACATCAAAGACATATTCTGATGACCCGTCAGACACTTCTTACATAAGTAGCTGTTGCAGGTTTTGCAGAATGACACAGCTTCTTCTTGACGTTTGCAAGTAGTGCATTTTGGACGCATCTCAAGGACAGCGTTCATTCCTCCACTCTTGGCGTGGTAATCGTCTACCAGTGCGTTGACAGTCACATTGGTGAGGAAATCTTTGACACGGTTCGCAGACAACTTGGTGACCTCCCTGCAGAGAGGACAGGTCATGTGATCGAGATCCTTATGGGACAGGTCATAGTTCTCGAGACATTTCCGACAGAAGGTGTGTCCGCATGAGGTCAGGATGGTTGCCTTGTCGAAGATATCAAGACATAGCGGACACGTCAGGTTCTGTGAAGAGCTTGGAGCTTTATCTTCTTCAGTCTTCTCAGCCATTGGTACAAATATCAACTTGCTGGCAAATGTACAAAAGTTTAAAAGTCAGTTCATGCAAGCTCAAACAATATGCATTGACGTACTAGGTTGTACCAATATCCTGAGTCCAAGTTTTCACGTTGATTAATAATATGCTTCGAAATAGGTGCGTCTATCAAAAGTATTGATTCTCTATCCAAATGTGTATAACAAAAAAAAGGTTACAGTGGTAAAATCGCACTCGAGTAGATCGTCTGTTCATATTATGCAGTTTGTACATCCTGTAAATAGCAGTGGGTTTTCCCACAGAGAGCGTACAGGATATAGCACCTTTGAACTTAATGGTGGTATATATTATGTATTCATCGTTTTAGTCTATAGCGGACGACTTTGTTCGGATGTCAGTGGTGGACATGATTATTATGCTAGAAATCCACTGTGGTAGAATTCTAGATAATAAAAGTCAAACGTTTTATTTGCTTGCATTACTATCATTAGGGAATTTTCGATTTGCGTGGACGTGGACATGTGACTTCCTTTAAAGTCACGTGTGACGTCCTTTTAAGGCACTGGCAGTGCCTTAAAAGGATATCACACGTTGCAGTCCACGTTCTCGTCGTGCAAATCGAAAAGTCCCTATTGGTAGGGAGAAAGGACGGTAACTACACTTGCTTTCCACCCCTTCTTCCTCCACTATTCTTCCTTTATCTCCTTCCATATCTCTCTTTTTCTTTCTCTGTCAACAAATCATATTCTTGTGAATGGATTGCTTCGAGGCTATGATTTTTTCTTCAATGTACAATTTGCTTGAAAAAAATATTTTACCGTTTCTACTCTTATACAAAATCTCATGATTTAGATATATTATAACCATGATAATGTGAATCATTTCTGTCTCAAGAGCTGATAACATGAAAACTCATATCAAATTTAACATGTCACTATATCATAGCGATACTGCACATGGAATGTGATTTATTTGAAATAATCATGCTTGGACCCTGCAACAATGGATCCATGAAATAAAGAAATGATTTTCTCTCATCGCAATTCTGTCTGATTTAAGCTTCTAACTTTCTCTAATTTATTATTCCTCTCTCTCGCTCTCTCTCACACGCACACACTTTCATCTTTCTATCTCTATCTCTAACTCTTTCTTTCTCTCTCTCTCTCTCTCTCTCTCCCTATAAACAACTGAATATTATCAAAGTCTGTGAGAATGTATGTGCAAGAATCCTTAAAATTGATTTTTTTTTTTTTAAACACCTCATTAACAATGAACATGTACCTGTAGATACTTGTACTTATGAATACCTTGTCAACTATTTATGTTAGTGGTGTCGGGTCGGGTAGACCCTATTTGCCTTGATTAAACTTTACAAACTATTACATTAAACATGTCCTCATTGACATAACTGAATTTGAACTTTATGTCGACCACATATACTCAGTCTGTTGTTTGAAAGTAGTAACACAAATACTTATCCAGGGGATTGTAGCACCTGTCAATATAGATACAATGGAAATGGAGCGTATTTTGATGCTCGAATGGAAATTAGACATATCAATAATATTAAGGCCCACACACACACACACACAAACATTCTCTTTCCAAATGTTTACTTGAATACCAAGGTGGTTACAATGGTAAAATCACTCTCGAGTAGATCGTCTGCCGATATCACTATGAACATGACAGACAATGAAAGAGGACAAAATATACAGTTCCTCATTCTAACCTCAACAATTGCTGTGGTAGACAAAGGAACATCCCTTCACTGCTATTATTTAAAAATGTGTAGAACAGGGGAATATGCATGTGACACCTGTTCTACACATTTTTACATAATATCAGTGAAGGGATGTTCCTTTGTCTACCACAGCAATTGTTGAGGGTAGAATGAGGAACTGTAAATGTTGTCCTCTTTCTTTGTCCGTCATGTTCATAGTGTATCATGCAGTTTGTGCATCCTATGAATAGAAGTGGGTTTTTCCACAGAGCGATTAAACATGCACCTTTGAGCTAGTTGGCGGTATTCATTTTTTTCAATCATCTATAGAGGGCGACTTATTTCGGATATCAGTGATGGATATATTATGTTGGAGATCCACTTTAGTAGAATCCTGGATAATAGAGATAGTCGTTTTATTCGCTATCATTACTATATTAGGAAGAGTAAAGGACGGTAACTACATTTGTCTTTCACCCCCTCTTTCTCCACTATTCCTCCTTTATCTCTTCCTCTCTCTCTGACAACAATTAAAAGACTCATCCAGTGTCAATCACCAATACAGTGTACATACACAAAAATACTGTACATGTAATCATAGGATAGGTTTAAAGCGCATATATACTTTTTATAACTACAGTGAATTTTCTAATTACAAGAAAAAGAAACAAAAGATGAAGCTACGAAATACGAACTTTGAGACATTAATTATGTTAAGGTACTTTACAAAACTGTGTACAAAAACAGTATAGAAACCATGCGTGTGTATCGAAATAGTCGCGCCATTTTACCCATTAGACTTGACTTTCTTTCTTCGCCAACAACACAAGGTAACTGTATTTTCCATTGAGATGCGGTTATCAGAACCCCCCCCCCCTCCCTTTAAATACCAAAAAAAAAATTGTCGTTGTTAAAGAACAATAGAAAGAAAATTGTCCCCAAGCTAGTTTGCTTATGCATACAAGGAATTTCTCCGATGTAATCTTAATCTTACAAACATATTAACTGGTAAATCATGTTTTTTAAACGATAGGGAAACATTAAAATGATGTTTTCTCCAGATTCATCCCTTTGTTTGCCATGCATGTCTACTAGCATGACCAGATGTAGGTCTTAAGTACTCATCATTTCTACAATTTATCATATGATAACATAATCCTAGCTTACCCCCATTCTCTTTAAACCATTATGACATGCAGATGAAGATATTCCAAATTCCACGTCACAAATCGATAGTCTGTATAGATTTCATTGAAATGAATCGAATTTAACTTGACTGAATTAAATTGAATTGGAAGGGTAATTATTATGAAACAGATCGCCAACTGCCGGATTTACATGAAATATGTTCAAAATGAAATTACTAATTATAACAGAACTACAGTAAATGTTGACATGAATGTATCATCCTATGAATTACTTCGGACGTTTAGTCAAGAAACAAATCTTTCGACTATTAAACGAGGCCCTTGTTTTTGTTAATACACCGTTCTTTCTACATCATAGTAAATTATCAGCCCCAGAGCATTTAATTCAATAGCTTTTTCAAACAGAGTGCAAAGTGAATATGAAGGAATCTTTCATGGAATATACTGTAGAACCATGGCCCAGTAAGATTTTTTTCTATTGATTTGGTGTATTTGTTAAGTTCAATATAACATACATACGAAGAGTCAAATGAAATTATAAAATGAAAACAAATTAATACTACCAATAACTTGTCAGGTCTGGATGACCTATGAAAGTTTAAAAGCTTCTTTACAATGGTGTCCTATTTATAAAGTTACAGCATTAATTCTTTCTTCATTTAAAGACATAAATTAATCACAATATCAATTTTTTTTAAATATAAGCGCCAACAAAATAATTTGTTAAATACTTTTAGAATGACAACATAATGAAAATAACACTAACAAGAAGTATGCAAGAAGTAGATGTATATTTTACGTACTGCATTTACATACACTTTCGAGAGAGGGAAGTTATCATTACAGGATAATGACAATTATACAACGCCTACTAAGATTCTTGCAACCTCATTGGTCAATTCTTGATCACATGACATGCGCTAAAAGTACCACTGAACGGCATCATTCTCCAGCAGTGCAATTCGGTTTGATCCTTTCGCACCATTGCACTCTGACGTCACTAACGATGTACAAAGTAAATGGTGAGCTAAGTGACGTCAGAGTGCAATTAAATGGTGCGAAAGGATCAAACGAAATTGCACTCCGCGTAACAATAAACATAAAAGTTGGTACGCGCGGCGCAATGTACACATTCTCCAATACCCCAATGTGGGTGACATGAGAATAAATTGTCATTGTCATTGTCATTGCTGCCTGCTTAATAGTGCGCGCTCACTATCAGCAATTTCATCAATTGTTTAATTGAAAACAAACAAAAAATCGCTGAGATTTAGGCCTAGGAAAACTTTTTTAAGCCCGTTAACGTCCGAGGTGTTGTATAAAACAAATAGTGAATGGTCTTTATTCGTGCAATGGAACAATATTTTGCATTCGGTGAAAGATGAGACGCCTCGTTGAATATAGCGTCTCTTATCTTTCACCTCGTGCAAAATCTTGTACCATTGCACTCATTCACTATTCACTATTTGTATACTGTGTTCAGGCAATTAAAATCTACCTAAAGAATGTGCTCTCCCTATTTGGTTATTTATAACATAATGAACATCAAAAAATTAAACATAGGCCCATATGAGAGTGGGTCTGGAGCAGAGAGATATACACACTACAAATAAGGGTGAACAGAGTGTGAGATACAGATGATTACAGTGATACTTTGATATAATACAACTTATTGTCACGAGCAAACGCTAGCATGTCTGGAGAGAGGGAAACCAAGTAACACCAGTCCCAACCAAGCGTCAGATTAAGTCTTTTGAACTTAACTCTATCCTTCAGGTTCAGACCTTCAAGGACATAGAGCCGTATCACCACGTTGCCATTCTTGCTATCAACACTCGCTACATACACCCTGTCCTGCTCATCCACGGCAGCATATAGGTAGACACCGCTTGGAGCTTGTAGAGACTTACCAGCATTCCCATCCCTGTCATAGACCGTCACCACGCTTGGATTGGGATAATTACATGTACTCGTGACGATCAAACCCGACCTGGTAGCAGATACCTGGCTCGTAGCGTTGTGTTTTGTTGGAACAGTGTGTTTGAGAGTGGATCCAGTCGGGTCATAGATATAGACTTTCCTATCATAGTTAGCGATGAGGATTTCATCTGATGGACTATTGTTTAGTCTGAGACAGCCATTGCATTTCACGTGGACGGTTGATTTCCTGGAGCCATTTGGAGAATATTTGTCTACTTTGCTACTCGTCGATATACATAACGACCTGTCTTGTTGAAACACAAGATCATAACACTCCATGTCACTTGGTATGTTTGCATACTTCTCCTGTTTACCAGTTGAATCAATGATATCTATACCATGTGCATTCAAATATCCAATAGCCACACTATCATCAGAGTACGGGGTCATACCCCACATTCGTCCCCGTAGATCTACACACTGAATGACTTGAACCTTGGGATTTGATTTTGAGATGCTCCCAAAGTTAAGACGACTATCAAATGCAGGATTGAACCTCTTCTTCTGTACTCTCTTCGTAATGGCTGCCGCAGAAGTGTGATCAGTAGCTGATTCTGAGATGCTCCCGAGATCAAGACGACTATCATCTGCAGGCTTGAACTTCTTCTCCTGCGCTTTCTTCGTAATGGCTGCCGCAGAAATGTGATCAGTAGCCTCTTTCAGCATGTCATCTAGCTCCTCACAGAGCAAGGTATGAGCCGACAGACTGTCTGTCTCAAGATGACCTAGTCCGTCATTAGCTACCAGTGTTATTGAACTGCAAATACTCTTGATCCTCTGTCGATCCTTGGATTTCAAGACGTTGAGGTCGTCCTCGAAACTCTGCTTTACTGCATTGATTTGCTCGACAAGATGTTGATGATTTTCCTCAAGCTCTTTAGCCTTGATGCTGTAGGCTAGACTGACATCGTCCAATAGTTTCTGCACGGCAACGTATACTTCATGGCGTTGTAATTCCACATTCTGAATGTTCTTCTCCAGTTCTGATTTCTTAGTGGCACATCGCTGGACAAGGTCGTTCACCTTAACAGAACAAATAATTGAAAAGAACATTTTGCAGAATGAGTAGGCCAATTACATGGAGCTGGTATGAGAATCAAACACCGGAGTTTGGGGGCGCCTGATTTTTCACAAAATGTAGGACCAAGAACCCCCCCCCCCCCCCCCCCCTCATCATAATGTCATGAGGAATGAGGAATATAATACTTTTTTTTCCGGCTTCGTGAAAAGGAAATCCAACCCTTGCAAATAGTTCGTTTGTATGGAAGCAGCAATATCAGATAAACAAAATGGATTTAGGCGAAAAAAAGTAGTAAAATGACAATGATAAATAATAATTAAAAGAATGCTAATCATAATAGTAATAATAATTATAGTAAAAGTAATATGATAATGATAATGATACTACTACATCTATTACCATTTCTAGTAATGATAATGATGATGATGATGATGATGATTTTCATTTACATTATTACTATCATTATTATTGTTATCATCATCATGAAAATGGTATTAATACCTCTAAATAATGTTGTATTGATACTTTGATGTAAAGTGCTGGCTAAACATATTAATCTGCTATAGGCCCTTTTTCACATATATATACAAAGTATGATTTTCCTGGATTTTGTTTTTCCGTTGCGAAAATGGCGTCAAGGTACGAAGTAAACTGAATAATTTTGTTGGATGATCTGGGCACGCGAATCCTTTTACCTATTAAACGGTAAACTACGAACATGGGGAGAGTAACGAAGAGACAGAGATAATTGAAAGAAGCAGAAAACAGGGAGAAAAGAAAAATATTAAGATGATACCTGGTACCCCCTTCGTACCTTCAAGGCGCGCCGGAAGAGTTTCAACGGTATGGAGGCGGGGGGGGGGGTTACATCGAGGATATTTTCGATAAATTTAGCTATGAAATGCAGCTACGTTTACTAACGCCATTATACATCCCCCTCCTCCGCAGCAAACACATTTTCTTCTTTCTTGGTATTTACAAATAATAATGTATACAAGTTTCAACAACAACAACAAAAGAAAATACATTGTATTCCTTTTTTTTATTTTTGCTCCCAAAAATTTGAAAATCGCGCCGGCTGATAATTCGCTCAGAGAATTTCAAAAGGAATGGTGACATATTGTTGTTTAGAACCTCTATTGCTTCAGTTTGCAAAATTATTGGTGTCAAAAAAAATTGTCTGGCAAGGGAGGCAGAAATTACAAATCCTCATTTGTTTGTAAAGATATTTGGAAATGTGAGCGGGAGGGGGCAGAGACAAATTCACTCAACCCCCGATGGAGACAGGGGCGTCGCTAGACCTTTTTCAGTGGGGGGGTGTAGAGGCCAACGATTACCGACAAAACTAGCGACCAATTACCGACAAAATTAAATGTCCGATATCTACAAATTTAACCCTATAAACCCGGGGCCGAAGGCTAAATTGTTTTTCCTATGAACTATCTATGGTACTTGCATATATATACTTGCAATTGTCAGAATTTAGTTTCCCCCTCTCGCGCGAAGCGCGGAAGCTTTGACGTTTCATTAAATTATTAGAGAAAGAAGACGATTCGTTTTTACCGTTTTCGACTCTTAATAAGCCCTATTTGGTGTACTGTTTTCGACTCTTAATCCGTATCTGAATATAGTTTCCCCCTTTCGCGCGAAGCGCGGAAGTTTTGACGTTTCATTAAATTATTAGAGAAAGAAGACGATTCGTTGTACCGTTTTCGACTCTTAATAAGCCCTAATTGTCTGAATTCAGTTTTCCCCTTTAGCGCGAAGGGCGGAAGCTTCGACGTTTCATCACAATATAGAGAAAGGAAGACGATTCGTCGTACCGTTGTTGACTCTTAAACCTTGTTTGAATTTAGTTTCCCCGAAAATTTTAAACCTCTGATTTCTTTAGCTGATATTATAGGAAAGTGAAACTTCGAGAAAATACAAGTATTGTAGTTGTAGTCACTCTCGAAGTCGTCACAGCGGATAAAAAGTCACAGTTCGTAGGGAAAAAAACTTGTCGGCCGACCGACAATATACATTTCACCGACTTCAAACTTCTGCATTGATATAGTACACGAGGATCGAGCAAGAATACCGACACAGCTGACCCGACATAGCAACATATTTACCTGTGTGTTTCTTGCTCCCTCGACGAGACGACTCCACCCAACAACCCCTTCTCTCTTTTACTCCCATTCCTCCTCTCTCAGGCTCTTACCTCTCCTCTCTCTCCTCTCTTTCACCCCCGTTTCTTTTGTTTTCCTTTTTACTTTTTTTTCTTTTTTTTTCTTCTCCCTTTTCCTTTCTTTCCTCTCCTCCCTCTTTTTCTTTTTTCTCTTTCTTTCTTCTCTTTTCTTTCCTTTCTTTTCCTTTCTTTCCTTTCTTTTCCTTTTCTTTTTTCTTTTCTTTCCCTTTCCCTCTCTTTTTTTCCCTCCCCCTTTTCTCTTTTTTCCCGACGGCAGCGCAATTTTACCGACAATATCCTGACAGGTGGGGGTGTCGCACCCCCCCCCCCACACCCCCCCCCCTTTGGCGACGCCCCTGGATGGAGATGCCCCTAGCTTTTGCTTCCTCTTAGAGACAGGCTGTTTACAGTATAAACATAGGATTGCACTTCTTTCTTTAATTTGTTGAGCAGGGTAGCGACCAATAGCTGAGTAATTCAAGGTTTCGGAATGGTTAGATTCTGCATTTTAGTGGACTAATCTGCTGATAGGGCTTTGCTGCAAAATATTTCTAGTCAAGGGGGTGTATCTGCTGCCATGCTTGCGGTGCCTATATTGTAGAAGGGGGTTTACAATCATACTAAACATCGGGTCTAGTAATATTCGAGGAGCGTAATGACGGAGGGGGGGGGGACTTTTTGATTTTAGGATGCTGAAATTTTACATTTCAAAGCACTTGTTATTTTATTATAATACTAAGAAATTACGTACAATTTTCCCTTTTTCCTTTGCGAGGCCACCCCCCCCCCCTAGTCTGTAGGCACAGACCCTAATTTGACACTTTATCAAAAAAAATCATTGTGCCTTGAGAGAAGTCTAGCCCAGCTACATACTGGTTGTGTCAGGAGCAGCTACAGTACATGGCCTATGGTAGTCTTATAGTGCAGACTCACTTTTACGACTGACCAGGGTTGTGCTTGCAGGCTACCCCCCCCCCCCCCCCCCCCCGACTCAAATTATTGCATCAGCATCTCTGCCCCCTCCCTGATTCAGGCACCTACGTTACCTTACATAAAACCATGATTACCTTAAGCCGTAACTCCTGCTCAAAGTCAGCCTGGTTCTTGATTTTGTGAAATTGATGACCGACGATCACGCACTTGAGACAGACGTGGACCTTACAATCCTCACAAAACATATCTTTGTTCTCTTGTTTGTGGATGTAACACTTCTCGGATAGATGACTAATGCTGACCTTCCCGTTGATGATATCCTGTACGGATACAATCTCATGGGCCTCAAACATTACAGACAAATTCTGATGACTCGTCAGACATTGCTCACACAAGTAGCTGTTGCAGGTTTGGCAGAATGACACAGCCTCTTCTTGACGTTTGCAAGCAGTGCATTTTGGACGCATCTCAAGGACAGCGTTCATCCCTCCACTCTTGGCGTGGTAATCGTCTAGGCCTACCAGTGCGTTGACAGTCACATTGGTGAGGAAATCTTTGACACGGTTCGCAGACAACTTGGTGACCTCCCTGCAGAGAGGGCAGATCATGTGATCGAGATCCTGATGGGACAGGTCATAGTTCTCGAGACATTTCCGACAGAAGGTGTGTCCGCATGAAGTCAGGATGGTCGCCTCGTCGAAGATATCAAGACATAGCGGACACGTCAGGTTCTGTGAAGAGCTTGGAGCTTTATCTTCTTCAGTCTTCTCAGCCATTGGTGCAAATATCAGCTTCCTGGCAATGTACAAATGTTCAACAGTCAGTTCATGCAAGCTCAAACAATATGCATTGACGTGGTAGCTATAGGTTGTACCAATATCCTGAGTCCAAGTTTTCATGTTGAATAATAATATGCGTCGAAAGAGGTGCGCCTATCTATGATCAAAAGTATGAATTCTCTATTCAAGTGTGTATATGAATAATGTTACAATGGTAAAATCACACTCGAGTAGATCGTCTGTTCATAAAGTGTAGTTTGTGCATCCTATAAATAGAAATGGGGTTTCCCACGGATAGCGCGCAGGATATAAGCACCTTTGAACCTAATGGCGGTATATACGTATTCATCATTTTTGGCTATAGAGGGCGACTTCTTTAGGCTTTCAGTGGCGAATATAATTATTATGCTGGAGGTCCACTTTAGTAGAATCCTGGATAATAAAGCCAGACGTTTTATTTGCTTTCATTACTGTCATTGGAAGGGGAAAGGATGGTAACTATACTCTCGTTTCACCCCTTCTTCTTCCACTATCTTCTTCCATTGTCTTCTTACATTGCTCTCTTTTTCTCTCTCTCTCTCTCTCTCTGTCACTAATTTTTATTCTTGTGATTGGATTGCTTCGAGGCTGCCTTTCCTTTCAAAGTACAATTTGCTTGAAAAAAAATGTTTCACAGTTTCCTCTCTTATAAAAAATCTCATGATTTAGATATATTATAACCATGATACTGTGAATCATTTCTGTCTCAAGAGCTGATAACATGAAAAATCATATCAAATTGATTATGTCACTATCATAGCCATATTGCATATGGATGTGGTTTATTTGAAATAATCATGCTTGGACCGTACAACAATGGGTCCTTGAAATAACGACATGATTTTCTGTCATCACAATTCTATTCTGTCTGATATAAGCTTCTATTTTTTTTTTTCATTTCTCTCTCTTATCCTCTCTTTCTCTCTCTCTCTCTCTCTCTATCTCTCTCTCACGCACACACTTTCTTCTCTATCTCTCTCTCTCTCTCTCTCTCTCGCCGTACCCCTCTCTCTATCCGTGACTCTTTAATCTCCCTCTCTCTCTCTTTCTCTCTCTCTCCCTATTATAACAGCTGAATATTAACAAAGTCTGTGTCCTTCAAAGTGTTTCTTTTATCACCTCTCTAACAATGGACGTATACCTGTTATATTATATACTTGTACTTATGAATGTCATATATTTATGTTAATAGTGATTGGGTACACTACCCTATTGGGCCTTGACTAAACTTTAAAAACTATTACATTAAACAATTGTACGCATTGAATAAACTGAATATGAACTTGATGTCAACTACATAATACTTAGTCTGTTGTTTGAAAGTAGTAACAGAAATACTTATCCAGGCGACTGTAGCACATGCCAATATTATAGAGCTCAACACATTTTGTTCAACTTAATTTAGAATATGTCGTACGCTGTGAGAAAAATGTATATATTCAGTGTCTGTGATTTCAACCATGAACCGTTTGCTATCAACACAATATCCAACGCTATTTGCTAAGCTATGTATCCACATGCAGTGGCGTAGCTAAGAGAGGGCGGGGATGGCACGGGATGTGCACATATTACGTGCCCCCTAACCGAATGGCTCTTTACTGCAACAAAAAAGGAAGAGCGAGAGAAAAGATCGAAGAAAAAAAATGAAAAAAGTGAGATAATTAATATAAGGAGATACTTTTTGCTTGATAATGTTCTTCGAATATTATATTGTTATGTGAACGCAACTCTTTCAACAGATTGTGATGAAGAGCCAATCACATTTTCATTTCAGTGACGTAAGCAGCAAACGTTATAACAATCTCACCAACAGGTGCTGTCTTCAGGGGGGAGGTGGTATACCAAAAAGAGACATTGATTAGTCTTCCGTGTTCAAAAGGAATTTGACGTATACAAAGGAATTTCGTTTAAGAGAGTTCTTTTTTAAATTGCTGTATAATATACTACCTGATTGAAACAATCTTTACGAATGGAGATTAGCAAAACGACAGAATACTGCCCCCGAAGTACCACGTAATAGAGGACATTGTCCATGTGTTTATTGAATGTGAACAGAACAAAAATTTCATTGATAATGTTAAACAGGTTATGATGTTTGGTTTTAATATTGATATTTACATGGATATATCTTCTTACCTAAGATTACTAATGAACAGAAAGATGGACGCTAAAATAACTCTCGCATTCTGGTGTATACATACAAAATGTTAGTCTACCGGAATAAGTATGATTTTAATGAAAAGCGTTTCAAAGTAAGGTACGTATTTAAAAGAAAAAACTCAGACTACTCGTAAACCAGGAGCTTAAAAAAACAGACAAAAGGTTGCCAGAAAAATTGTTAAAAACACATTAAATGGTAAGTAACAAAATATCGTACAGGCGAGAAAATATATGTTTACTATTGATAACATTAGTACTACAATTACATTGCTTCTCATAACTTTATTTTGATGCTTGAATGGAAATTAGACATCTCAACTGAGGCACTCACACACAAGCAGTCTCTTTCTAAGTGTGTACTTGAATACCAATGTGGTTACAATGGTAAAATCATAAGACGTTTTATAGGCTTTTATTACTATATTTGGAAGGGTAAAGGACGGTAACTATATTTGTCTTTCACCCCCTCTTTCTCCCCTATTCTTCCGTTATCTCCTTCCATTTCTCTCTCTCTTTCAAGAATAGAAGTAAAGGACTCTCCCAGTGTCAATCAACAATACCTTGTGCATACGACACAATAATGTACATGTAATTATAGGCTAGGTTTACAGCGCATATATACTTTTTTTTATAACTACGGTGAATTTTCTAATCAAAAGAAAAAGAAAGAAAAGATGAAAATACAAACTACGAACTTTAAGACATGTATTCAAGGTACTTTACAACTGTGTAGCGAAATATTGTAGAGATTGTGGCCCGAATTCACAAAGGAGGTTTGTCGACAAACCTTGGTTTTTGTGCGTCATATATGACGCGTTCCGACGCGTTTTTACAAAATCAGGTTTATAAAAAAATGCGTCAAAACGCGTCATAAAATTATGATGTACATAAACCTAGGTTTGTCGACAAACCTCCTTTGTAAATTCGGGCCTGTGTGTATATATCATAATAGTCGTGCCAGTTTACCCATATGAATTGACTTTCTTTCTTCACCGAAAACATAAAGTAACTGCATTTTCCATCGAGATACAGCTATCAGAACCCCCCCCCCCCCCTCTTAAAAAAAAATAATAACAGAATTTATAATTTGAAAGAACAATCGGAAGAAAATTGTCCCCAAGCTAGGTCGCTCGTGCACATAAAAGAATTTCTTCGATGATATCTTCTTACAAACAAATCAACTGGTGTGTCCTTTTTCAAACGATGGGGAAACATTAAAATGAAAGTTTTCTCCAGATTCATCCATGGGTTCGCCATACATGTCTACTAGCAGTGGCGTACGCAGGATTTTTTCAAGGGGGGGGGGGGGGTTAAAATCGGGCTTGCTCCCGAAAATCGCGCCGGCCGAAAAGTCGCTCAGTGGGGGGGGGGGGGGGGGGTTGGGGGGTAAGCGGACACTTTTTTTTTTTTTTTTGGAGTCCCAAAAAAATCGCAACGACTCAGCCAGCCGAAAAGTCGCTCAGTGGGGGGGGGGGGGGGGGGGGGGGGGGTAAGCGGACACTTTTTTTTTTTTTTGGAGTCCCAAAAAAAATCGCGACGGCTCAGCCAGCCGCTGAATAAGCGGGGGGGAGGGGGGAGGGGTAAGAGGACACTTTTTTTTGGGGGGGGGGTCTCGAAATTTGGTCTCGGAAAAAAAAGTTTAAATTTTTTTGTAAAAAATCAGAAGGGGGGGGGGGTTTTCACAAAACACATACACAAAACATACACTTAAAAATAACTCAAGGGGGGGTTAACCCCAACCCCCCCCCCCCTCCCCCCTGCGTACGCGCCTGTCTACTAGCATGACCAAATGTAGGTTTATATATAGTAGGTTCATAGTTTAATATCCTCATCATTTCTACAATTTATCATATGATAAACATAATCCATTCTTACCCCATTCTCTTTCTACCGTTATAAAATGCAGATGAAGATATTCCAAATTCCACGTCACAAATCGATAGTCTGTATAGATTGAATTGAATTGAATTGAATTTAGACTCAATTAAATTGAAGGGGTGATTATTATGAAAAAGACAACTGCCGAATTTACATGAAATGTATTCAAAGCGAAATTACTAATTAAAACGGCACTGCAGTAAACGTTTATATAATGTATAATAATACTCTTACACAAGTTAATAGAATGCTTAGTCACGAAAATTCCTACTGTTAAATGAGGCCTAATTTGTGTTATATATCGTGCTTCTCTACATCATAGCAAACCAATCTGTCATATTTTAAATCCCAGAGCATTAAATTTAATAGCTTTTCAGACAGGGTGCAAAATTAATATAAAGGAATTTTTCATGGAATAAAGCACTATGGTCCAGTAAGATTTTTTTTAATTTTGTATTGATTATTTTAATGTATTAGTCAAGTTCAATGTGACATACATACGAAGAGGAAATTGATATCATAAAATGAAAATAAAATTATAATACCAATAACTTTTCAGGATGACCTATGAAAGCTGAAAAGCTTATTTACAATGGGGTCTCATTTACACACAGTCAGCATTTATTATTTTTTCATTTAAAGATACAAAGTATTCACAATATAAATCAAAAATATAAGCACAAATGAAATAATTTGTTTGATACTTTGAGAATACCAACAGAAGGAAAATAACACTAACAAGAAGCTAATCAATATGCTTATCAATTTCGAAGCAATAAATTATGATATCATATCACTGATTTTCTGTAAATATGTAAGAGATACGATTACACAATGCAAGAATTAGATGTACATTTTACATACTGAATTTACATATTATTTCGAGAGAGGGGAGTTATCATTCTACAATATAATGACAACTGTATTCAGGCAATTAAAATCTATCTGGAGAATGGGCATCTTCTCATTTGGGTATTTAATAATAAACAACAGAACATGAAACATAGGCTCATTATTAGAGTAGATCTGGTGCAGAGAGGTATACACACTACAAATAAGGGTGAACAGAGTGTGAAATACAGATGATTACAGCGATACTTTGATGAAATACAACTTCTTTTTAGAAGCAAACGCGAGCATGTCTGGAGAGAGGGAAACCAAGTAACACCAACCAGAACCAAGCGTCAGATTAAGTGCATTGAACTCAACTCTTTCCTTCAGGTTCAAACTATCAAGGTCATAGAGCCTGATCACCACGTTACCCCCCTTACGATCAACACTCGCTACAAACACCCTGTCCTGCTTATCCAGGGCAGCATACAGGTAGACACCGTTTGGAGCTTGTAGAGGCTTACCAGCATTCCCAACCCTGTCATAGACCGTCACCACGTCGGTTGGATTGGCGTTACATGAACTCGTGACGATCAAACCCGACCTGGTAGCAGATACCTGCCTCGTATCGTTGTGTTTCGTTGGAATAGTGTGTTTGAGAGTGGATCCAGTTGGGTCATACATATAGACTTTCTTCTCCATGTTAGTCGCGATGAGGATTTCATCTAACGGACTTTTGTTTAGTCTGAGAAAGCCATTGCTTTGCACGTGGACGGTTGATTTCCTGAAGCCATTAGGGGAATATATGTCTGCTTTGCTCCGCGTCGATACGCATAACGACCTGTCTTGTTGAAACACAAGATCATAACACTCCATGTTACTTGGTATGTTTGCATACTGCTCCTGTTTACAAGTTAAATCAATGATATCTATACCATGTTCATTCAAATATCCGATAGCCACACTATCATCAGAGTACTTGGTCATACCCCGCATCTCTCCCCGTAGATCTACACACTGAATAACTCGAACCTTGGGATCTGATCCTGAGATGCTCCCGAGGTCAAGACGAGTATCACCTGCAGGATTGAACCTCTTCTCTTGTGCTTTCTTCGTAATGGCTGCCGCAGAAGTGTGATCAGTAGCCTCTTTCAGCATGGCATCCAACTCCTCACAGAGCAAGGTATGAGCAGACAGACTGTCTGTCTCAAGACGACCCAGTCTGTCATTAGCTACCAGTGTTATTGAGCTACAAATACTCTTGATCCTCTGTCGATCCTTGGATTTCAAGACGTTGAGGTCGTCCTCGAAACTCTGCTTTACTGCATTGAGTTGCTCGATGAGATTTCGATGATTTTCTTCAAGCTCTTTAGCCTTGATGCTGTAGGCTTGACTGACATCGTCAAGTAGTTTCTGCACGGCAGAGTATACTTCATGGCGTTGTACTTCCACATTCTGAATGTTCTTCTCCAGTTCTGATTTCTTAATGGCATAACGCTGGACAAGGTCGTTTACCTAAACAAAACAAATTAATAATAGAGAAGTGGAAAGTACATTCTGTAGAATGAGATGTATGTCAATTACGTGGAGCCGGTTTGAAAATCAAACACCGGATTTTGGACGCGCCTGATGTTTCACAAAAGTTATAACCAAGGCCCAACCACTACATCATTATAATTATGAGGACTGAGGAATGTAATACAATGTTTTATGGCTTTTGTTATGGGAATCCGACCCTTGCAATAAGTTCATTTGTATGAAAGCAGTTAAACAAAATGAAAATAGGCCAAAGAGTTAAAGTATAATGATAGTATTATGATAATGATAAGAAGAATTATAATGATACTACTACATCGATTAGCAATTATGGTGATAATGATATATACGAAGTATGAAGTTTCTGGATAATCTCGGCACGTGCTCCTTTCACCCATTAAATGGTAAACTACAAATAAGGGGAAAGTAACGAAGACACAGAGAGCTTGAGAGAAACAGAAAAACAGGGAGAAAAGAAAGAAATGGAGATGATGATAAAAGGTATACCTTTGTACCTTCAAGGCACGCCGGAAGAGTTTCAACTGAATGGGGGGGGGGGGGGCTCAACAGGATTTTCGAAGAGGGAGCAGAAACGATGTGGTTCCACCCCCGACAGAGGAAATGATATGCCCCTAGCTTTTGCTGCCTCTCGGAGACAGGCTTTCTACAGTATAAACATAGGAGTGCACTTATTTCTATATTTTATAGAGCAGGGTATAGCGACCAATAATACTGAGTAAATTTAGGTTTTGGAATGATTAAATTTTGCATTTTAGAGGACTAATCTGCTGATAGGGTTTTGCAGCAAAATATCTGTTGTCAAGGGGGAGAGGAGGATCTACTGTTGCCCCGACCCTTTGATTGATAGAAGTATCTGCTCCCGTGCTCGTGGTGCCTATATTGTATTGTAGAGAGAGAGGGGGGAGGAGGTTACAAACATATAAACATCGGGTCTATTAATATTCGAGGGAGCGTAATGACTGAGTGGGGAAATGTTGATATAAGGATGCTAAAACATTACCTTTCAGAGCACTTGTTATCTTATTACAATGCAAAGGAATTACATTTAATTTTCCTTTTTCCCCTTGCGAGGCCAACCACCCCCCCCCCCCCCCCTCCACTTGGATTATTCCATGAGCCCCGTGTGTCCCCCACTTCCTCCCCGCTTCCGGCACCTACGGTACCGTAAATAAAACTACGTTTACCTTAAGCCGTAACTCCTGCTCGAAGTCAGCCTGATTCTTGATTTTGTGAATTTGATGACCGACGATCACGCACTTGTGACAGACGTGAACCTTACACTCCTCACAAAACATATCTTTGTTCTCTTGTTTGTGGATGCAGCACTTCTCGGATAGATGACCAATGCTGACCTTCCCGTCGATGATATCCTGTACGGATACAATCTCATGGGCCTCAAACATCATAGACATATTCTGATGACCCGTCAGACACTTCTCACACAAGTAGCTGTTGCAGGTTTTGCAGAATGACACAGCCTCATCTTGACGTTTGCAAGCCGTGCATTTTGGATGCATCTCAAGGACAACATTCACCCCTCCACATTTCGCGTGGTAATCGTCTACTTGTGCGTTGACAGTCACATTGGTGAGGAAATCTTTGACACGGTTCGCAGACAACTTAGTGACCTCCCTGCAGAGAGGACAGATCATGTGATCGGGATCCTGGTGGGACAGGTCATAGTTCTCGAGACATTTCCGACAGAAGGTGTGCCCGCATGAAGTCAAGATGGTTGCCTCGTCGAAAATATCAAGACATAGCGGACACGTCAGGTTCTGTGAAGAGCTTGAAGCTTTATCTTCTTCAGTCTTCTCAGCCATTGGTACAAATATCAACTTTCTGGCAAATGTACAAAAGTTTAACAGTCAGTTCATGCAAGCTCAAACAATATGCATTGACGTACTAGGTTGTACCAATATCCTGAGTCCAAGTTTTCACGTTAGTTAATAATATGCGTCCAAAGAGGTGCGCCTATCAAAAGTATCAGTTCTCTATCCAAGTGTGTTACAATGGTAAAATCGCACTCGAGTAGATCGTCTGTTCATATTATGTAGTTTGTGCATCCTATAAAAAGCAGTGGGTTTTCCCACAGAGAGCGCACAGGATATAGCACCTTTGAACTTAATGGCGGTATATATTATGTATTCATCGTTTTAGTCTATAGCGGGCGACTTATTTAGGCTTTTAGTGGTGGACATAATTATTATGCTGGAGGTCCACTTTAGTAGAATCCTGGATAATAAAGCCAGACGTTTTATTTGCTTTCATTACTAGCATTTGAAGGGAAAAGGACGGTAACTACACTGGCTTTCCACGCCTTCTTTCTCCACTATTCTTCACTATTCTTCCTTTATCTCCTTCCATTTCTCTCTTTCTCTTTCTCTGTCAACAATTGTTATTCTTGTGATTAGATTGCTTCGAGGCTATGACTTTCCTTTCAATGTACAATTAGCCTGAAAAATATTTGATCGTTTCCTCTCTTATAAAAAAATATCATGATTTAGACTTATAACCATGATAATGTGAATCATTTCTGTTTCAAGAGCTGATAACGTGAAAAATCATATCAAATTGAACATGTCACTATCATAGCCATATTGCACATTAAAGGTGATGCATATGAACAGGCGCGCCAGGGAGTTTGGGATGGGGGGGGGGGGCAAACACTCCAGGAGGCTCATCTTCCAGGGGCAGTGGCGTAATGAGCAGAAACGTCTGGACGGGGGGGGGGGCAGAAGAAAAATCGGCATCACCACCACTCTTATACGTTACATGCGAGCCCCGCGGAACGTTTTTCAAAGTGATTATTAACAATCAGGTAGTGCGTAAATTGGCGTGGGGTCCAGGGCCTGAGCCTCGGCAGGGGGTCAAGGGGCTGAGCCCCGGAAGCTCAGGATTTGTAGGCATTAACTTACGGTCAGATCAGCATCCCGGGGCCGTCCTTAGGGCCCTTGGTGAGGTCCGGGGAGCGGAGCCCCCGTAAGCTATGGGGTTTTAGGCATTTAATTAATTGGCGGTCAGATGAGCATATTTTGATAAATCATTTTTGACATTGGCTTGTCACTTATTTTTTCTCTCTCTCTCTTCTTTCTTTTTCTCTGTAACATACTTTTTTCAAAAAGTGAGGGGGTTCGAGCCCCCGAGCCCAGCCGTTCTGCAGGCCCTGACATGAAGGCTTCGAAATAAGCATATTTTTTGCCCGACTGTAAATTTGGGAATTTCTCAATTTTCAACAAACGCATAAAAAGTAGGACTTACAAAAAATTGAGAAAGTGTATCGGAAAATCATGAAATTTCAGCAACATTTGTAAATCACTGGTATCGAATAAGAAATACCCCCCCCCCCCTCCCATTAGTACGCCAGGGTTAAAATACAAACCTTCTTTACTCCTTTACTGCTTTTTTTTTGGGGGGGGGAGGGGGGGGACGTTTTCTTTTTCTTTTCTTTTTTCGGGGGGAGAGCAAAAATGCGTTTTGCCCCCCACTTTTTTGGTTGGAGGGCGAGTGCCTCCCCCCCCCCCCCCCCTACTTCCGGTGTCTATGCATATGAAATAATCATGCTTGGACCCTACAACAATGGAACCATAATAGAAAGAAATGATTTTCTCTCATCACAATTCTGTCTGATATAAGCTTCTATCTTTTTTTTTTTCATCTCTCTCTCTCTCTCTCTCTCTCTCTCTCTCTCTCTCTCTCTTTCTCTGTCCCCCTCTCTCTATCTGTGACTCTCTCTCTCTCTCTCTCTGCCTATAAACAGTTGAATATTACCAAAGTCTGTGATAATTTATGTGCAATAATCTTTCAAAGTGTTTCTTTTATCACCTCTTTAACAATGAACGTGTACCTGTTATTATATACTTGTACTTATGAATACCTTGTCATATCTTTATGTTAATAGTGATTGGGTACACTACCCTATTGGGCCTTGACTAAACTTTACAAACTATTACATCAAACAATTGTACGCATTTAATAAACTGAATTTGAACTTTATGTCAACCACATAATTAGTCTGTTGTTTGAAAGTAGTAACAGAAATACTTAGCCAGGCGATTGTAGCACATGTCAATATAGATGCAACACAACTAGAGCCTGTATAGAGCTCAACACAGTTCGTTCATATTAATTTATAATAATGTCGAATGCTGTAAGAAAAATTAAGATATTCAGTGTCTAAGATTTCAACCTTGAACTTGTTGCTATCAACACAATATCCAACACTATTTGCTAAGCTATATATCCACAAGCAGTGGCGTAGTTAGAGAGCGAGGGGGTGGGGGGCACGGGATGTGCACGTACGTGCCCCCTGATCGAATGGCTCTTTAAAACAACAAAAGTAAGAGCGAGAGAAAAGATCGAAGAAGAAAAAAATTAATACCGGGATATAATTAATATAAGGAGATACTTTATGCTCGGAAATGTTCTCCGAATATTATATTATTATGTGAACTCAACTCTTACAACAGATTGTGATGGAGAGAAAAGTCACATGTTCTTTTCAGTGACGTTAGCAGCAAACGTTTCTACAATTTCAGCAACAGGTGCTGTCTTCAGGGGGGAGGTGGTATACCAAAAAGAGACATTGATTAGTCTTTCGTGTTCAAAAGGAATTTGACGTATACAAAGGAACTTCGTTTAACAGAGTTCAATTTTAAATTGCTGTACAATATACTACAATCTTTTCGAATGGGGGTTAGCAAAACGACAGGTACTGCCCCCAAGCTAGTACCACGTAATAGAGGACATTGTCCATGTTTTTATTGAATGTGAACAGAACAAAACTGTCCTTGATTATGTCAAACAGGTTGTGATGTTTGGTCTTAATATTGAATATTGCATGGATTTATCTCTTCTTTACCTAAGATTACTAATGACAGAGAAGTGGACGTTCTAATAACATGATCTGCTGTATATACAAAATGTTAGTCTTCCTGAATAAGTATGACTTTAATGAAAAGCGTTTCAAAGTAAGGTACGTATTTGAAAAAGAAAAAACACACAGACTACTCGTTAATCAGGAGCTTAAAACAGACAAAAGGTTGCCAGAAAATTTGTTAAAAACTCATTAGATGGTAAGTAGCAAAATATCGTACAGGCAAGAAAATGTATGTGTTTAGTATTGATAACATAGTACTACAATTACATTGCTTCTCATAACTTATTTTTGATGCTCGAATGGAAATTAGACATCTCAACTGAGGCACTCACACACAAGCATTCTCTTTCGAAGTGTGTACTTGAACACCAATGTGGTTACAATTTTAAAATCACAAGACGATTTCACAGGCTTTCATTACTATATTAGAAAGAATAAAGGACGGTTACTACGTTTGTCTTTCACCCCTCTTTCTCTACTATTTTCCGTTATTTCTTCCTAATTCTCTCTATATCTTCCCCTGTCAACAATCAATTCCCAGTGTCAATCAACAATACCGTGTGCATAAAACAAAATAATGTACATTTAATTAAAGGCTAGGTTTACAGCGCATATAGGCCTATACTTTTTATAACTACTATAGGCTATAAGTGTGTATCGAAATAGTCGCTCCATTTTACCCATAAGAATTGACTTTCTTTCTTCACCAAAACATAAAATAACTGCATTTTCCATCGAGATGTATCAGAACCCCACCCCCTTAAAAAGTTTTAAAAAGGCTGTGTTTTTTAAAGAACAGTTGAATGACAATTGTCTCCAAGCTATAGGTCGCTTATGCAGACAAGGAATTTCTTCGATGTTATCTTTTTACAAACATATCAACTGGTATGTCATTTTTCAAACGATGGGGAAACATTAAAATGATGTTTTGATTTGATTGATTTGATTCATTTATTTATTCACGGTAAAAGCCCAGTTCATTTGTAAAAGCTTTTTTACAATGGGGCCGTGCATATACAATAAAAATGCAAAGTAAACATACAAGAAAACATATATCATATAAAGAATAAAAAAAATAGTAGAATTACTGATGACACACCGAGTAAAGATAAATTATTTGAGTTCTTATGCATGTATACGTAAATATAAAGTTTGTTATAAGTTGGTTTTAGAACACACATTGTAAAGAAATATCAAAGAATTTTAACCACGACATTAACATGATAAAAGATGCTGAAATATGATATTACTATAATATATTATAATCAAATATAGAAACAAATATAGTTAACATAGTTACATTTATTTTCTCCGGATTCATCCCTGGGTTTGCCATGCATGTCTACTAGCATGACCAGAGCTAGGTTTAATATCATCGTAATTTATACAATTTATCATATGATAAACATAATCCTAGCTTTCCCCCATTATCTTTCTACCATTATGACATGCAGATGAAGATATTCCAAATTCCACGTCACAAATCGATAGTCTGTATAGATTTAATTTAATTGAATCGAATTTAACTAGAGTGAATTACATTGAATTGAAGGGGTAATATTATTTTTAAAAAGACAACTGCCGAATTAACATGAAATATATTCAAAGTGAAATTACTACTTATAACAGAGCTGCAGTAAACATTTACAATAATGTATCATAATATTCTTACATTACAAAGGACGTTTAGTCAAGAAACAAATCTTCAGACTGCTAAACGAGGTCTAATTTTTGTTAATACATCGTTCTTTCCACATCATAACAAATTATCAGCCCCAGAGCATTAAATTTAATAGCTTTTCAAACAGAGTGCAAAGTGAATATGAAGGAATCTTTCATGGAATATAGACACATGGCCCAGTAAGATTTTTTTTTCTATTGATTTGATTTATTAGTCAAGTTCAATATAACATAAATACGAAGAGTCAAACGATATTATAAAATGAAAACAAAATAATACTACCAATAACTTTTCAGGATGACCTGTGACAGCTAAAAAGCTTTTTTACAATGAGGTCCCATTTACAAAGTGAGCATCAATTATTTTGTCATCTAAATATACAAAATAATCACAATATAAATCAAAAAATATAAGCACAAACAAAATAATGTTTGTAATACTTTGAGAATAACAACATTAGGAAAATAACACTAACAAGAAGTTAATCAATGTGCTTATCAATTTTGAAGTTATACATTATGATATCATATCACTGACTTTCAGTAAATATCTAAGAGATACGATTACACAATGCGAGAAGTAGATGTATATTTTATTTACTGCATTTACATATCATTTCGAGAGAGGGAAGTTATCATTCTACAGTATAATGACAATTGACAACTGTATCCAGGCAATTAAAATATATCTAGAGAATGGGCATCTTCTCATTTGGTTATTTATCACATAATTATAAACAACAAAATATGAAACATAGGCTCATATTAGAGTAGATCTGGAGCAGAGAGGTATACACACTACAAATAAGGTTGAACAGAGTGTGAGGTACAGATGATTACAGTGATACTTTGATAAAATACAACTTCTTGTTACGAGCAAACACGAGCATGTCTGGAGAGAGGGAAACCAAGTAACACCAACGATCTCCAAGCGTCAGGTTAAGTACATTGAACTTAACTCTTTCCTTCAGGTTCAGACCATCAAGGTCATACAGCCTGATCACCACGTTACGATTCTTGCTATCAACACTCGCTACATACACCCTGTCCTGCTCATCCACGGCAGCATACAGGTAGACACCGTTTGGAGCTTGTAGAGACTTACCAGCATTTCCATCCCTGTCATAGACCGTCACCACGCTTGGATCGGAGTAATTACATGAACTCGTGACGATCAAACCCGACCTGGTAGCAGATACCTGGCTCGTAGCGTTGTGTTTTGTTGGAACAGTGTGTTTGAGAGTGGATCCAGTCTGGTCACAGATAAAGCATTCATCCTCATAGTTAGCGATGAGGATTTCATCTGATGGACTTTTGTTTAGTCTGAGAAAGCCATTGCTACGCACGAGAACGGTTGACTTCCAGGAGCCATTGGGTGAATATGTGTCTGCTTTGCTACGCGTCGATATACATAACGACCTGTCTTGTAGAAACACAAGATCATAACACTCCATGTTACTTGGTATGTTTGCATACTGCTCCTGTTTGCCAGTTAAATCAATGATATCTATACCATGTTCATTCCAATATCCGATAGCCACACTATCATCCGAGTACGGAGTCATACCCCGCATAATTCCCCGTAGATCTACACACTGAATAACTTGAACCTTGGGATCGGATCCTGAGATGCTCCCGAGGTCAAGACGAGTATTACCGGCAGGATTGAACCTCTTCTCATGTGCTTTCTTTGTAATGGCTGCCGCAGAAGTGTGATCAGTAGCCTCCTTCAGCATGGCATCCAGCTCCTCACAGAGCAAGGTATGAGCAGACAGACTGTCTGTCTCAAGACGACCCAGTCTGTCATTAGCTACCAGTGTTATTGAACTACAAATACTCTTGATCCTCTGTCGATCCTTGGCTTTCAAGACGTTGAGATCGTCCTCGAAACTCTGCTTTACTGCATTGAGTTGCTCGGTGAGATGACGATGATTTTCTTCAAGCTCTTTAGCCTTGATGCTGTAGGCTTGACTGACATCGTCCAGTAGTTTCTGCACGGCGGTGTACACTTCATTACGTTGTACCTCCATATTCTGAATGTTCTTCTCCAGTTCTGATTTCTTAGTGGCACAACGTTGGACAAGGTCGTTCACCTAAACAAAACAAATAAATAATAGAGAAGTGAAAAGAACATTCTGTAGAATGAGATGTATGCCACGTGGAGCCGGTTTGAAAATCAAACACCGGATTTTGGACGCGCCTGATATTTCACAAAAGTTAGAACCAAGACCCACTCCCTACATCATCGCAAGTCATATGAGGACCGAGGGATGTAAAACATTGTTTTTCGGCTTTTGTAAAGGGAATCCGACCCTTGCAATAAGTTTATTTGTTTGAAAGCAGCAATATCAGATAAACAAAATTGATATATGCCAATTGGTAATAGTATATAGTAATAGTATATAATAATAATTATTATTTTATTATTTATTATAATATTAATGATAAAAACTAATAGTAATAACAATTATAATGAAAATAGTATAACAAATATAAGAAGAATGATAATGATACTACTGAATATATTACCATTATGGTGATGATATAGTACGAAGTATTCTGGGCTAATCTGGGCACGTGCCCCTTTCACCCATTAAATGGTAAACTACAAATAAGGGGAAAGTAACGAAGAGACGGAGAGGGTGAGAGAAGCAGAAAAACATGGATTAAAGAAAGAAATGAAGATGATGATACCAGGTACCCCTTCGTTTCTTCAAGGCGCACCGTAGTGTTTTTTACTTTATGTTGGGGGGGGCACCTCAAAATGATTTTCGACAAATTTAGCTATGAAATGTAGCTACGTTTTATCCGCAACAAACACTATTTCTCCTTTCATACAGATGTTTCTTGATATTTACAAAGAAAAGTGTTTTTTAAGTAACAACAACAAAAAAGAGAAATATACACTGTATTCCTCTTATTTTGAAGTATGGGAATGACGCTCTCTTAAACAGATGTGTTAACGCACAGAAAAAGATTTAATATATTCAAAGTTATCACTTCCATGAGATATAAGATACCTCATTTAATAGAGTTTCTATACATTACTAAGGATCATATAACTCGACAAAAAGTTTACTAATAAGCGAGTCAGTGTAGCGACACAGACAAAAACATTGCGTCCGTCAAATTGAAAAGTGTAATCAAGTATAGTTTGAAACACATCGGAAAATCCCAGCGTACTTCAAAATAAAAGTTTGCATATAAGAGACCATAGGCGAGCAGCATTTAAGAACTTTATGTCTGCTCAGATGGGTGGCAAGATTGTTGTCTCACCCCATTTACTAGAGATAAGCTTTGAACTTCGCACCCTACACGTTTCAAGCGCATTTGCAGTAGACAGGGTTTGTGCAATGATAAGAAACATTCCAACTATTAAAATGAGAGGAAAAACATAGCGTTTTGGAAATTTGAAACCGTATTTCAGAGTACTTAAAAGCTTTTCAAGACTGCTATAATATTATGTACAATCGTAATATTTTTTTGCGAGCTGGGCGGGGCCTTTGCTATCTCCCCACTGATCTGTATTTCATACAAATCAGAAAGGGTACATCTATTATTGTGCGCAGGCGCGTACCCAGGATGTTTTCAAGGGGGGGGGGGGTTTAACATTTATAAATCGGGCCGAAAATTTCGCAACGACTCAGCCAGCCGCTGAATAAGCGGGGGGGGGGGGGGGTAAGAGGACACTTTTTTTTTTTTTTTTGTCTCAAAATTTGAAAATTTGAGAATTTTTTGTTAAAGATGGAATGGTGACACTTTGTTAAAGGTAAAGACCAGTATTGGAAACGCCCCAGTTTCAAAAAATGAAATGGAAGCTCTCATTACCAATCATGTGAAAGAATATGTTTTGACTAATACATGATGATAAAAAATTTGCCGGGAAACCGCCTACTAATTCATATATTTGGTAAATTTGTTTCTCTCATGGTCTGTGAGAGATATAGGGTAGTCCCATATACATCTTTCTGTGTATAGTGCTTGTAACTTTACGAAGAATGGGCCAAATTTCTTATCATTTTGATGATTCTAGAACCTTGCAGATGCTAGATGCTAGATGATCAACCTTTTCTGACCGATTCCACAACGTTTCTTTCACAATGCAATCGCATGACCATAACTGGTCTTTACCTTTAAGAAGCTCTTTTGCTTTGCAAAAATTATTGATGTCAAAAATCTTTGTCTGGCAAGGGAGGCGGAAAACCAAATCCTTCCTTGTTTGTTAAGATATTTGGCAGTGTTAGGGGGCGAAACGATTGGGCTCCGACCCCCCATAGATAGGATAAAATGCCCCTGGCTTTTGCTGCCTGTTGGATGCAGGTTTTCTACAGTATAAAGACAGGACTGCACTTTCTATATTTTGTAGAGCAGGGTAGCGACCAATAACTGAGTAAATTTAGTATTTTTAATTATTAAATTCTGCATTTAAGATGACTAATCAGCTGATAGGGCTTTGCTGCAAAATATTTATTATCAATGGGGAGGATCTACTGTTGCCCCGACCCTTTGATTGATAGAAGTACCTGCTCCTGTGCTTGCAGTGCCTATATTGTAGAAGGGGGTTTACAAACATAATAAACATTAGGTCTATTGGTATTCGAGGGAGCGTAATGACCGTGAGGGGGAAATGTTGATTTAAGGATGCTTATTGCAATGCAAAGGATTAATACTTAATTTTCCTTTTTCTACCTTGCGAGGCCACCCCCCCCCCCCCCCCCCCCCCCTCCACTTGAATTATTCCATGAGCCCCGTCTGTCCCTAACCCTTCACGCTTCCGGTGCCAACGGTTATAATGAAAACACGATTACCTTAAGCCGTAACTGCTGCTCAAAGTCGGCCTGATTCTTGATGTTGTGATTTTGATGACCGACGATCACGCACTTGAAACAGACATGGACTTTACAATCCTCACAAAACATATCTTTGTTCTCTTGTTTGTGGGTGTAGCACTTCTCGGATAGATGACTAATGCTGACCTTCCCGTTGATGATATCCTGTACGGATACAATCTCATGGGCCTCAAACATCACAGACAAATTCTGATGACTCGTCAGACACTGCTCACACAGGTAGCTGTTGCAGGTTTTGCAGAATGACACAGCATCTTCTTGACGTTTGCAAGCAGTGCATTTTGGACGCATCTCAAGGACAGCATTCATCCCTCCACTCTTGGCGTGGTAATCGTCTACCAGTGCGTTGACAGTCACATTGGTGAGGAAATCTTTGACACGGTTCGCAGACAACTTGGTGACCTCCCTGCAGAGAGGACAGGTCATGTGATCGAGATCCTGATGGGACAGGTCATAGATCTCGAGACATTTCCGACAGAAGGTGTGTCCGCATGAAGTTAGGATGGTTGCCTCGTCGAAGATATCAAGACATAGCGGACACGTCAGGTTCTGTGAAGAGCTTGGAGCTTTATCTTCTTCAGTCTTCTCAGCCATTGGTACAAATATCAGCTTTTCGGCAAATGTACAAATGTCTAACAATCAGTTCATGCAAGCTTAAACAATATTCATTGACGTATATGTACCAATATCCTGAGTCTAAGTTTTCACATTGATTAATAATATGTGTCGAAAGAGGTGCGCCTATCTATGATCAAAAGTATTAATTCCCTTTCCAAGCGTGTATACAAATAAGGTTACAATGTTACAATCACACTTGAGTAGATCGTCTGTTCATATGATGTAGTTTGTGCATCCTATAAATAGCAGTGGGTTTTCCCACAGATAGCGCACAGGATATAAGCACCTTTGAACTTAATGGCGGTATATTCGTATTCATAATTTGTGGCTATAGAGGGCGACTTCTTTAGGCTTTCAGTGGCGAATATGATTATCATGCTAGAAGTCCACTGTAAAGTAGAATCCTGGATAATAAAGCCAGACATTTTATCTGCTTTCATTACTAGGGGTAGGGGGAAGGACGGTAACTACACCTGCTTTTCACCCCCTTCTTTCTTCACTATTCTTCCTTTATCTCCTATCAATTCTCTCTTTCTCTTTCTCTGTCAGTCAACAATTTTTATTCTTGTGATTGGATTTCTTCGGGGCTATGATTTTTCTGTCAATGTATAATTTGCCTGAAAAAATATTTCACGGTTTTCTCTCATGATTTAGACTGTCTTATAACCATGATAATGTGAATCATTTCTGTCTCAAGAGCTGATAATGTGACAAATCACATCAAATTTAATATGTCACTAGCATAGCCATACTGCACATAGAATGTGATTTATTTGAAATAATCATGCTTGGACCCTACAACATGGATCCATGAAATAAAGAAATGATTTTCTCTCATGATCACAATTCTGTCTGATATAAGATTCATTCTTTTTTCATTTTCTCTCTCTCTCTCTTTCTCTTTCTCTCATTCTCTCTCTCTCTCTCTCTCACACACACACACACACACACACATATGCACAAACGCACATACGTTATCTCTTTCTCATTCTCTCCCTCTCTCTCTCTCTCTCTCTCCCTCTCTCTCCCTCTCTCTCTCTCTCTCTCTCTCTCTCTCTCTCCCTCTCTCTCTCTCCCTCTCTCTCTCTCTCTCTCTTTCCCTCTCCCTATAAACAGCTGAATATTACCGTTGTCCGTGATAATTTATGAGCAATAATCTCTCAAAGTGTTTCTTTTATCACCTCTTTAACAATGAACGTGTACCTGTTATATTATATACGTGAACTTATGAATACCTTGTCAACTATTCATGATAATAGTGATTGGGTACACTTTGACTAAACTTTACAAACTATTACATTAAACAATTGTACTCATTGAATAAACTGAATTTGAACTTTATGTCAACCACATAATCAGTCTGTTGTTTGAAAGTAGTAACAGAAATACTTAGCCAGGCGACTGTAGCACATCACATGTCAATGTAGATGCATTGAGCGTACCCAACACAACTAAAGCCTGTATAGAGCTTAACACAGTTCGTTCATATTAATTTAGAATATGTCGTACGCTGTGAGAAAAATCTATATATTCAATGTCTGTGATTTCAACCTTGACATTTTTGCTATCAACGCAATACCCAACGCTATTCGGCCAGCTATATATTCACAAGCAGTGGCGTAGCTAAGAGGGCGTTGGGGGACACGGGATTTGCACGTACGTGCCCCCAAATTGAATGGCAACAAAAGAAAATGGAAGAGCGAGCGGTAAGATGAAGGGAAATTAAAACAAACACCTTGAGTTCATTAAAATAAGAAGATGAAGGGAAATTAAAACAAACACCTTGAGTTCATTAAAATAAGAAGATGAAGGGAAATTAAAACAAACACCTTGAGTTCATTAAAATAAGAAGATGAAGGGAAATTAAAACAAACACCTTGAGTTCATTAAAATAAGAAGATACTTTTTGCTCGAAAATGTTCTACGAATATTATATATTATGTGAACTCAACTCTTACAACAGATTGTGATAAAGAGAACAATCAGGGATTGATTTCAGTGACGTAAGCAGCAAACGTTTCTACAATCTCACCAACAGGTGCTGTCTTCAGGGGGGAGGTGGTATACCAAAAAGAGACATTGATTAGTCTTCTGTGTTCAAAAGGAATTTGACGTATACAAAGAAACTTCATTTAAGAGAGTTCAATTTTAAATTGCTGTACAATAATTATACTACCTGATTGAAACAATTTTTACGAATGGGGATTAGCAGATAATCGCCCCCAAGTACCACGTAATAGAGGACATTGTCCATGTGTGTATTGAATGTAAACAGAACAAGTATGTCCTTGATTATGTCAAACAGGTTGTGATGTTTATTTTTGATAATGACTTTTGCATGGATATCTCTTCTTTACCTAAGATTACTAATGGCAGAGAAGTGGACTTTGTAATAAGTCTCGCATTCTGGTGTATATACAAAGTGTTAGTCTTCCGGAATAAGTATGATTTGTATGAAAAGCGTTTCAGAGTAAGGTACGTATTTGAAAGAAAAAACACACAGACTACTCATAAATCAGGAGCTTAAAAACAGACAAAAGGTTGCCAAAAAAATTGTTAAAAACGCATTAGATGGTAAGTAGCAAAATATCGTAGAGGCAAGAAAATGTATGTGTTTAGTATTGAAAACATAGTTCTAAAATTACATTGCTTCTCATAACTTTATTTTGATGCTCGAATGAAAAGTAGATATCTCAACTGAGGCACTAACACACAAGCATTCTCTTTCCAAGTGTTTACTTGAATACCAATGTGGTTACAATGGTAAAATCATAATACGTTTTATAGGCTTTCATTGGAAGAGTAAAGGACGGTAACTACATTTGTTTTCCACCCCCTCGTTCTTCACTATTCTTCCGTTATCTCCTTCCATTTCTCCCTCTCTTCCATTTTCAACAAGTAAAGGACTCTCCCAGTGTCAATCAACAATACCATATGCATAACAAAAAAATGTACATTTGATAAAAGGCTAAGTTTACAGCGCATAATTATACTTTTTATTACTACAGTGAAATATCTAATTGAAAGAAAAAGAAACAAAAGATGAAGATACAAACAAAACTGTGTAGCAAAGCAGTATAGAGACAAGGCTCGTTAACCCCCCCCCCCCCTCAATTTTGTTATGTGTGTGCTTTGGAGGAAACCCCCCCCCCTAAAATTCGTTTTAATAACTAAAATATAAAAAATATAAAAATATAAAGATATGCTCTTAACCCCCCCCCCCCCCCCCCCCCCGCTTATTCACCGTCGAAATGGTCGAGGCATTTGACTTTCTTTCTTCACCAAAGTTATCAAAACCCCACCCCACCCACCCCCCCCCCCCACTTTCAAACAAAAATAATTTTAAAAAATGTAAGAACAAGAGAAAGAATTTTTGTCCCCATGCTAGGTCGTTTATGCACACAAGGAATTCCTTCGATGTTATCTTCTTACAAACATATCAACTGGTGTGTCATTTTTCAAACGATGAGGAAACATTAAAATGATGATTTCTCCAGATTCATCCCTGGCTTTGCCATGCATGTCTACTAGCATGACCAGATGTAGGTCTAATATCCTCATTATTTCTACAATTTATCATATGATAAACATAATCCTTTCTTACCCCATTCTCTTTCTACCGCTATAAAATACGGATGAAGTTATTCCAAATTCCACGTCACAAAGCGATAGTCTAGATTTAATTGAATTGAATCGAATTTAACTAGACTCAATTAGATTGAATTGAAGGGGTAATTATTATGAAAAAGACAACTCCCGAATTTACATGAAACATATTCAAAGTGAAATTACTTATTATAACAGAACTGCAAACATTTACATTAATGTATCATAATTGTCAACAACAAAAACTTCCGACTGTTAAATTGTTATTAATACATCATTCTTCTATACTTCATAGCAAACTAATCTGTCATATTATCAGTCTCTAGAGCATTCAATTGAATAGCTTTGCAGACAGGGTGGAAAGTTGACTCTTTTTTATCGATTTGATTTATAAGTCAAGTTCAATATAACATAAATACGAAGAGTAAAATGATATTATAAAATGCAAACAAAATAATACTACCAATAACTTTTCAGGATGACCTGTGAAAGCTGAAAAGCTTATTTACAATGTGTTCTATTTACACACAGTCAGCATTAATTATTTCTTCATGTTAAGATACAAAATAATCACAATGTAAATAGAAAAATATGAGCACAATCAAAATATTTTTGTTAATACTTTGAAAATCACAACATGAGGAACATGACACTAACAAGAAGCTAATCAATGTGCTTATCAATTTTGAATTTATACATTTCGATATCATCACTGACTTCTGTAAATATCTAAGAGATTTCGCTTACACAATGCAAGAAGTAGATGTATATTTTACGTACTGCATTTACATATTATTTCGAGAGAGGGAAGTTATCATTCTACAGTATAATGACAACTGTATTCAGGCAATTACAATCTATCTAGAGAATAGGCATCTTCTCATTTGGTTATTTATCACATAATTATAAACAACAGAATATGAAACATAGGCCCATTATTAGAGTAGATCTGGAGCAGAGAGGTATACATACTACAAATGTGTGTGAACAGAGTGTGAGATACAGATGATTACATTGATACTTTGATAAAATACAACTTCTTGTTACGAGCAAACACGAGCATGTCTGGAGAGAGGGAAACCAAGTAACACCACTTATCTCCAAGCGTCAGGTTAAGTACATTGAACTCAACTCTTTCTTTCAGGTTCAGACCATCAAGGTCATAGAGCCGTATCACCACGTTACCATTCTCACGATCAACACTGGCTACATACACCCTGTCCTGCTCATCCAGGGCAGCATACAGGTTGACACCGTATGGGGCTTGTAGAGGCTTACCAGCATTCCCATCCCTGTCATAGACCGTCACCCCTCCTGGATTGTACTGACCTGAACTCGTGACGATCAAACCCGACCTGGTAGCATATACCTGCCTCGTTTCGTTGGGTTTTGTTGAAACAGTGTGTTTGAGAGTGGATCCAGTCGGGTCATAAATATAGACTTTCTTCTCATTGGAAGCCGCGATAAAGATTTCATCTGATGCACTTTTGTTTAGTCTGAGAAATCCATTGCTTTGCATGTGGACGGTTGATTTCCTGGAGCCATTAGGGGAATATATGTCTGCTTTGCTTCGCGTCGATATACATAACGACCTGTCTTGTAGAAACACAAGATCATAACACTCCATGTTACTTTGTATGTTTGCATACTGCTCCTGTTTACCAGTTAAATCAATGATATCTATACCATGTTCATTCAAATATCCGATAGCCACACTATAATCAGAGTACTGGGTCATTCCATACATACGTCCCCGTAGACATACACACTGAATGACTTGAACCTTGGGATCTGATACTGAGATGCTCCCGAGGTCAAGACAACTATCACCTGCAGGATTGAACCTCTTCTCCTGTGCATTCTTTGTAATGGCTGCCGCAGAAGTGTGATCAGTAGCCTCCTTCAGCATGGCATCCAACTCATCGCAGAGCAAGGTATGAGCAGACAGACTGTCTGTCTCAAGACGACCCAGTCTGTCATTAGCTACCAGTGTTATTGAACTACAAATACTCTTGATCCTCTGTCGATCCTTGGCTTTCAAGACGTTGAGATCGTCCTCGAAACTCTGCTTTACTGCATTGAGTTGCTCGGTGAGATGACGATGATTTTCTTCAAGCTCTTTAGCCTTGATGCTGTAGGCTTGACTGACATCGTCCAGTAGTTTCTGCACGGCGGTGTACACTTCATGACGTTGTACCTCCATATTCTGAATGTTCTTCTCCAGTTCTGATTTCTTAGTGGCACAACGTTGGACAAGGTCGTTCACCTAAACAAAACAAATAAATAATAGAGAAGTGAAAAGAACATTCTGTAGAATGAGATGTATGCCACGTGGAGCCGGTTTGAAAATCAAACACCGGATTTTGGACGCGCCTGATATTTCACAAAAGTTAGAACCAAGACCCACTCCCTACATCATCGCAAGTCATATGAGGACCGAGGGATGTAAAACATTGTTTTTCGGCTTTTGTAAAGGGAATCCGACCCTTGCAATAAGTTTATTTGTTTGAAAGCAGCAATATCAGATAAACAAAATTGATATATGCCAACTGGTAATAGTATATAGTAATAGTATATAATAATAAGCAAATAACTACCGTTGGTGAAGGTGATGGGACAAACTATCACTTCCGAGGCGATCTGGATGTAGCTATCTTTCCGAAGCGAAGCCGAGGAAAGATAGCGTATACATTCTGATCGACGAGGAAGTGATAGTTTGCCATCGCCTGAAACCAAAAGGTGATTATTTGCTTTATATTCCACATCTAAAACAATTTAACTACAAAAAGAAAAGGACGTGTATGCATCTACAGACACCATGCCCAAATTCACACCAAAAAAGTTAAACAGTAGTTTAACCCAACCCCTTGAGGGTACGGTGCGCGCATGTATTTGTTTTAATTGCGCTCATTGGTAATGCGCGCTTAATTACGCCTGTTTTAGTGCGCTTTTGGATAATCTTCAGTGAAAGTGCGTTGCCCTTTGTAGATAGTACCTCTATCTTCAGTGAAAGTGCGTTGCACTGTGTAGATAGTAGTACTATCTACACAGTGTAACGAACTTTTTGCTTCTCCCGTCAATAATGGCCGATCTATCTTTCATCACGTGATTTACTTTTGACCAATCGTAGAGCAAGATTCTTAGTATGTGGAATATAATAATTATTATTTTTATTATTTATTATAATATTAATGATAAAAACTAATAGTAATAACAATTATAATGAAAATAGTATAACAAATATAAGAAGAATGATAATGATACTACTGAATATATTACCATTATGGTGATGATATAGTACGAAGTATTCTGGGCTAATCTGGGCACGTGCCCCTTTCACCCATTATATGGTAAACTACAAATAAGGGGAAAGTAACGAAGAGACGGAGAGGGTGAGAGAAACAGAAAAACATGGATTAATGAAAGAAATGAAGATGATGATACCAGGTACCCCTTCGTTTCTTCAAGGCGCACCGTAGTGTTTTTTACTTTATGTTGGGGGGGGCACCTCAAAATGATTTTCGACAAATTTAGCTATGAAATGTAGCTACGTTTTATCCGCAACAAACACTATTTCTCCCTTCATACAGATGTTTCTTGATATTTACAAAGAAAAGTGTTTTTTAAGTAACAACAACAAAAAAGAGAAATATACACTGTATTCCTCTTTTTTTGAAGTATGGGAATGACGCTCTCTTAAACAGATGTGTTAACGCACAGAAAAAGATTTAATATATTCAAAGTTATCACTTCCATGAGATATAAGATACCTCATTTAATAGAGTTTCTATACATTACTAAGGATCATATAACTCGACAAAAAGTTTACTAATAAGTGAGTCAGTGTAGCGACACAGACAAAAACATTGCTTCCGTCAAATTGAAAAGTGTAATCAAGTATAGTTTGAAACACATCGGAAAATCCCAACGTACTTCAAAATAAAAGTTTGCATATAAGAGACCATAGGCGAGCAGCATTTAAGAACTTTATGTCTGCTCAGATGGGTGGCAAGATTGTTGTCTCACCCCATTTACTAGAGATAAGCTGTGAACTTCGCACCCTACACGTTTCAAGCGCATTTGCAGTAGACAGGGTTTGTGCAATGATAAGAAACATTCCAACTATTAAAATGCGAGGAAAAACATAGCGTTTTGGAAATTTGAAACCGTATTTCAGAGTACTTAAAAGCTTTTCAAGACTGCTATAATATTATGTACAATCGTAATATTTTTTGCGAGCCGGGCGGGGCCTTTGCTATCTCCCCACTGATCTGTATTTCATACAAATCAGAAAGGGTACATCTATTATTGTGCGCAGGCGCGTACCCAGGATTTTTTCAAGGGGGGGGGGGGGGGGGTTTAACATTTATAAATCGGGCCGAAAATTTCGCAACGACTCAGCCAGCCGCTGAATAAGCGGGGGGGGGGGGGGGGTTGTCTCAAAATTTGAAAATTTGACATTTTGCTCCGTTGAGGGGGGTAAGGTCAGCTTTTGTAGGTAAACCATGGGAATATTTTTTTTTTTTTTAAATAAATAAAATTTAAAAAAAAACAAAAAACCAAAGGGGGGGTTTGGGGGGTTATGGGGGGGGGGGTTATACACACAAAAAAATACCAAAGGGGGGTTTAACCCCCCCCCCCCCCCTGTGTACGCGCCTGATTGTGCGATAGAGCGTAGCGACCGAGAGAATTTTTTGTTAAAGATGGAATGGTGACACTTTGTTAAAGGTAAAGACCAGTATTGGAAACGCCCCAGTTTCAAAAAATGAAATGGAAGCTCTCATTACCAATCATGTGAAAGAATATGTTTTGACTAATACATGATGATAAAAAATTTGCCGGGAAACCGCCTAGTAATTCATATATTTGGTAAACTTGTTTCTCTCATGGTCTGTGAGAGATATAGGGTAGTCCCATATACATCTTCTGTGTATAGTGCTTGTAACTTTACGAAGAATGGGCCAAATTTCTTATCATTTTGATGATTCTAGAACCTTGCAGATGCTAGATGCTAGATGATCAACCTTTTCTGACCGATTCCACAACGTTTCTTTCACAATGCAATCGCATGACCATAACTGGTCTTTACCTTTAAGAAGCTCTTTTGCTTTGCAAAAATTATTGATGTCAAAAATCTTTGTCTGGCAAGGGAGGCGGAAAACCAAATCCTTCCTTGTTTGTTAAGATATTTGGCAGTGTTAGGGGGCGAAACGATTGGGCTCCGACCCCCCATAGATAGGATAAAATGCCCCTGGCTTTTGCTGCCTGTTGGAAGCAGGTTTTCTACAGTATAAAGACAGGACTGCACTTTCTATATTTTGTAGAGCAGGGTTTAGGGTAGCGACCAATAACTGAGTAAATTTAGTATTTTTAATTATTAAATTCTGCATTTAAGATGACTAATCAGCTGATAGGGCTTTGCTGCAAAATATTAATTGTCAAGGGGAGGGGGGATCTACTGTTTCCCCGACCCTTTGATTGATAGAAGTATCTGCACCATGCTTGCAGCGCCTATATTGTAGAAGGGGGTTTATGAACATAATAAACATCGGGTCTATTAATATTCGAGGGAGCGTAATGACTGTGTGGGAAAATGTTGATTTTAGGAAGCGTATTACAAATGCAAAGGATTTACATCTAATTTTTTGTTTCTACCTTGCGAGGCCACCCCCCCCCCCCTCCCCCTCCACTTGAACTGGCATCAGCCCCCTCTGCCCTCACCTCCTCCCCGATTCCAGCGCCGATACGGTACCAATGAAACTACGTTTACCTTAAGCCGTAACTCCTGCTCGAAGTCGGCCTGGTTCTTGATTTTGTGAAATTGATGACCGACGATCACGCACTTGAGACAGACATGGACCTTACAATCCTCACAAAACATATCTTTGTTCTCTTGTTTGTGGATGTAGCATTTCTCGGATAGATGACCAATGCTGACCTTCCCGTTGATGATATCCTGTACGGATACAATCTCATGGGCCTCAAACATCAAAGACATATTCTGATGACCCGTCAGACACTTCTCACACAAGTAGCTGTTGCAGGTTTTGCAGGATGACACAGCTTCTTCTTGACGTTTGCAAGTAGTGCATTTTGGACGCATCTCAAGGACAGCGTTCATCCCTCCACTCTTGGCGTGGTAATCGTCTACCAGTGCGTTGACAGTCACATTGGTGAGGAAATCTTTGACACGGTTCGCAGACAACTTGGTGACCTCCCTGCAGAGAGGACAGGTCATGTGATCGAGATCCTTATGGGACAGGTCATAGTTCTCGAGACATTTCCGACAGAAGGTGTGTCCGCATGAGGTCAGGATGGTTGCCTCTTCGAAGATATCAAGACATAGCGGACACGTCAGGTTCTGTGAAGAGCTTGGAGCTTTATCTTCTTCAGTCTTCTCAGCCATTGGTACAAATATCAGCTTTCTGGCAAATGTACAAATGATCAACAGTCAGTTCATGCAAGCTCAAACAATATGCAGTGACGTATATGTACCAATATCCTGAGTCCAAGTTTTCACATTGAATAATAATATGCGTCGAAAGAGGTGCGCCTATCTATGATCAAAAGTATCAGTTCTCTATCCAAGTGTGTATACAAATAAGGTTACAATGGTAAAATCACACTTGAGAAGATCGTCTGTTCATATAATGTAGGTTGTGCATCCTATAAATAGCAGTGGGTTTTCCCACAGATAGCGCACAGGATATAAGCACCTTTGAACTCAATGGCGGTATATTCGTATTCATCATTTGTGGCTATAGAGGGCGACTTCTTTAGGCTTTCAGTGGCGAATATGATTATCATGCTAGAAGTTCTGGATAATAAAGCCAGAAATTTTATCTGCTTTCATTACTATCATTGGTAGGGGGAAGGACGGTAACTACACCTGCTTTCCACCCCTTCTTTCTTCACTATTCTCCCTTTATCTCCTATCATTTCTCTCTTTCTCTTTCTCTGTCAGTCAACAATTTTTATTCTTGTGATCGGATTTCTTCGAGGCTATGATTTTTCTGTCAATGTATAATTTGCCTGAAAAAATATTTCACGGTTTTCTCTCATGATTTAGACTGTCTTATAACCATGATAATGTGAATCATTTCTGTCTCAACAGCTGATAATGTGACAAATCACATCAAATTGAATATGTCACTATCATAGCCATACTGCACATAGAATGTGATTTATTTGAAATAATCATGCTTGGACCCTACAACATGGGTCCATGATATAAAGAAATGATTTTCTCTCATGGTCACAATTCTGTCTGATATCAGATTCATTCTTTTTTCATTTTCTCTCTCTCTCTCTCTCTCTCTCTCTCTTTTTCTTTCTCTCATTCTCTCTCTCTCTCTCTCTCTCACACACATATGCACAAACGCACATACTTTATCTCTTTCTCATTCTCTCCCTCTCTCTCTCTCCCTCTCTCTCTCTCCCTCTCTCTCTCTCTCTCTCTCTCCCTCTCTCTCTTTCCTTCTCCCTATAAACAGCTGAATATTACCGTTGTCTGTGATAATTTATGAGCAATAATCTCTCAAAGTGTTTCTTTTATCACCTCTTTAACAATTAACGTGTACCTGTTATATTATATACGTGAATGTATGAATACCTTGTCAACTATTTATGATAATAGTGATTGGGTACACTTTGACTAAACTTTACAAACTATTACATTTAACAATTGTACTCATTGAATAAACTGAATTTGAACTTTATGTCGACCACATAGCCTATACTCAGTCTGTTGTTTGAAAGTAGTAACATAAATACTTAGCCAGGCGACTGTAGCACATCACATGTCAATGTAGATGCAATGAGCGTACCCAACACAACTAGAGCCTGTATAGAGCTCAACACAGTTCGTTCATATTAATTTATAATAATGTCGTATGCTGTGAGGAAAATTTAGATATTCAGTGTCTGTGATTTCAACCTTGAACGTGTTGCTATCAACACAATACCCAGCGCTATTTGCTAAGCTATGTATCCACATGCAGTGGCGGGACATGCCCCCTAATCGAATGACACCAACAACAACAAAAATGGAAGAGCGTGGGGTAATATGAAGGGAAATTTAAAAAAAACTTGAGTTAATTAATATAAGGAGATTATTATATTTTTATGTGAACTCAACTCTTACAACAGATTGTGATAAAGAGAACAATCAGGAAATTGATTTCAGTGACGTAAGCAGCAATCGTTTCTACAATCTCACCAACAGGTGCTGTCTTCAGGGGGTAGGGTAAACCAAAATGAGACATGGATTAGTCTTCCGTGTTCAAAAGGAATATGACGTATACAAAGGAACTCCGTTTAGGAGAGTTCAATTTTAATTTTGCTGTTAATACAAACCTGTTTGAAACAATCTTTACGAATGTGAATTAGCAAAACGACAGATACTGCTCCAAGTAACACGTAATAGAGGACATTGTCCATGTGTGTATTGAATGTGAACAGAACAAAAATGTCATTGATTATATCAAACAGGTTGTGATGTTTGTTTTTAATATTGATTTTTGCAAAGGTATTTCTTCCTTACCTAAGATTACCAATGACAGAGAAGTGTACGTTGTAATAACTATCGCATTCTGGTGTATATACAAAATGTTAGTCTTCCGGAATAAGTATAATTTTAATGAAAAGCGTTTCAAAGTAAGGTACGTATTTAAAAGGGAAAGAACATACAGACTACTCATAAATCAGGAGCTTAGAACAGACAAAAGGTTGCCAGAAAAATTGTTAAAAAAACTTTAATTGGTAAGTAGCAAAATATCGTACAGGCGAGAAAATATGTGTTTAGTATTGATAACATAGTACTACAATTACTTTGCTTTTCATAACTTTATTTTTTATGCCCGAATGGAAATTAGACATCTCTAATGAGGCACTCATTCACAAGCATTCTCTTTCCAATTGAACACTAATGTAGTTACAATGTTAAAATCACAAGACGTGTTATAGACTTTCATAACTATATTTGGAAGAGTAAAGGACGGTAATTACATTTGTTTTTCACCGCCTCTTTCTCCACTATTTTTTCGGTTATTTCTTCCTAATTCTCTCTATCTCTTCCCCTGTCAACAATCAATTCCCAGTGTCAATCAACAATACCGTGTGCATACAACAAAATAATGTACATTTAATTATAGGCTAGGTTTACAGCGCATATAGGCCTATACTTGTTATAACTACTATAGACTATAAGTGTGTTTCGAAATAGTCGCGCCATTTTACCCATAAGAATTGACTTTCTTTCTTCATCGAAAAAATAAAGTATCATTTTCCATCGAGATACAGTTATTAGAACCCCAACCCCCCCCCCCTCCTTAAAATAAAACTAATGAAGAAAAAATTAAGAACAAGAGAAAGAAAATTGTCCCCAAGCTAGGTCTTTTATGCACACAAGGAATTTCTTCGATGTTATCTTTTTACAAACATATCAACTGGTATGTCATTTTTCAAACGATGGGGAAACATTAAAATGATGTTTTGATTTGATTTATTTGATTCATTTATTTATTCACAGTAAAAGCCCAGTTCAGTTGTTAAAGCTTTTTTACAATGGGTCCGTGCATATACAGTAAAAATGCAAAGTAAACATACAAGAAAACATATATCATATAAAGAAAACAAAATAGTAGAATTACTGATGACACACCGATTAGAGATAAATTATATGAGTTCTTATGCATGTATACGTAAATATAAAGTTTTTTATAATTTGGTTTTTAAACACATATTGTAAAGAAATATCAAAGAATTTCAACCACGACATTAACATGATAAAAGATGCTGAAATATGATATTACTATAATATATTATAATCAAATATAGTAACAAATATAGTTAACATAGTTACATTTATTTTCTCCGGATTCATCCCTGGGTTTGCCATGCATGTCTACTAGCATGACCAGAGCTAGGTTTAATATCATCGTAATTTATACAATTTATCATATGATAAACATAATCCTAGCTTACCCCCATTATCTTTCTACCATTATGACATGCAGATGAAGATATTCCAAATTCCACGTCACAAATCGATAGTCTGTATAGATTTAATTTAATTGAATCGAATTTAACTAGACTGAATTAAATTGAATTGAAGGGGTAATATTATTAAAAAAAGACAACTGCCGAATTAACATGAAATATATTCAAAGTGAAATCACTACTTATAACAGAGCTGCAGTAAACATTTACAATAATGTATCATAATATTCTTACATTACAAAGGACGTTTAGTCAAGAAACAAATATTCCGACTGCTAAACGAGGTCTAATTTTTGTTAATACATCGTTCTTTCCACATCATAACAAATTATCAGCCCCAGAGCATTAAATTCAATAGCTTTTCAAACAGAGTGCAAAGTGAATATGAAGGAATCTTTCATGGAATATAGACACATGGCCCAGTAAGATTTTTTTCTATTGATTTGATTTATTAGTCAAGTTCAATATACATGTAACATAAATACGAAGAGTCAAATGATAGTATAAAATGAAAACAAAATACTACTACCAATAACTTTTAGGATGACCTGTGACAGCTATAACGCTTCTTTACAATGGGGTCCCATTTAGAAGTTAGCATTAATTATTTCTTCATTTAAAGATACTAAATAATCACGATATAAAACACAAATGGAAGCACAAACAACATTTATTTGTAATACATTGAGATAAGAATAACAACGTAAGGAGAATAACAATAATGAATTCAGAATTTAATCAATATGCATAACCATTTTGAATGTATACATTAGGATATCATATCACTGACTTTCAATAAATATCTAAGATATACGATTACACAACGCAAGAAATAGATGTATATTTTACGTACTGCATTTACATATTATTTCGAAAAGGAAGCTTATGATTCTACAGGATTATGACAACTGTATACAGGCAATTAAAATCGATCTAAAGAATGGGCATATTAGAGTAGATCTGGAGCAGAAACGTATACACACTGCAAATGAGGGTGAACAGAGTGTAAGATACAGATCATTACAGTGATACTTTTATAAAATACAACTTCTTGTCACGTGCAAACACGAGCATGTCTGGAGAGAGGGAAACCAAGTAACACCAACTATCTCCAAGCGTCAAGTTAAGTACATTGAACTCAACTCTTTCCTTCAGGTTCAGACCATCAAGATCATAGAGCCTGGTCACCACGTGACCCTTCGAATAATCAACACTCGCCACATACACCCTGTCCTGCTCATCCACGGCAGCATACAGGTAGACACCGAGTGGAGCTCGTAGAGACTTACCAGCATTCCCATCCCTGTCATAGACCGTCACCACGCTTGGAATGGTGTTATGACATGAACTCGTGACGATCAAACCCGACCTTGTAGCAGATACCTGGCTCGTAGCGTTGTGCTTTGTTGGAATAGTGTGTTTGAGAGTGGATCCAGTAGGGTCATAGATATAGACTTTCTTCTCACTGGCAGCCGCAATGAGGATCTCATCTGATGGACTTTTGTTTAGTCTGAGAAAGCCATTGCTTTGCATGTGGACGGTTGATTTCCTGGAGCCATTGGGAGAATATTTGTCTACTTTGCGTCGCGTCGATATACATAACGAACTGTCTTGTTGAAACACAAGATCAAAACACTCCATGTTACTTAATTTGTTTGTATACTGCTCCTGTTTACCAGCTGAATCAATGATATATATACCACGTTCTTTCCAATATCCGATAGCCACACTATCATCAGAGTACTGGGTCATTCCATCCATACGTCCCCGTAGACCTACACACTGAATGACTTGAACCTTGGGATCTGATCCTGAGATGCTCCCGAGGTCAAGACGACTATTATCTGCAGGCTTGAACCCCTTCTCCTGTGCTTTCTTCGTAATGGCTGCCGCAGAAGTGTGATCAGTAGCCTCCTTCAGCATGGCATCCAGCTCCTCACAGAGCAACGTATGAACAGACAGACTGTCTGTCTCAAGACGACCCAGTCTGTCATTAGCTACCAGTGTTATTGAACTACAAATACTCTTAATCCTTTGTCGATCCTTGGATTTCAAGACGTTGAGTTCGTCCTCGAAACTCTGTTTTACTGAATTGAGTTGCTCGATGAGAATTCGATGATTTTCTTCAAGCTCTTTAGCCTTGATGCTGTAGGCTTGACTGACATCGTCCAGTAGTTTCTGCACGGCAGAATATACTTCATGGCGTTGCACTTCAACATTTTGAATGTTCTTCTCCAGTTCTGTCTTCTTAGCGGCACACCGCTGGACAAGGTCATTCACCTAAACAGCACAAATAAATAATAGATTAGTGAAAAGAACATTCTGTAGAATGAGATGTATGCCAATTACATGGAGCCACTTTGAAAATCGAACACCGGATTTTGCAGACGCCTGACGTTTCACAAAAGTTAGAACCAAGACCTAACCTCTACATCATCACATGTCATTATGATGACCGAGGAATGTTATACATTGATTTTTCGGCTTTTTTAAGGGAATATGACTATTGCAATAAGTTTATTTGTATGAAAGCAGTCATATCAGATAAACAAAATGGATATAGGCCAAATAGTAATAGTAATATAACAATAATACATATTATAATTATAATACTAATGATAACAATAATAGTAATAACGATTATAATAAAAGCAATATGATAAATATAAGAATGATAATGATACTATACATCTACTACTAATTATGATGATGATGATATTAATAGTACGAAGTATTGTAGATAATCTGGGCACGTGTCCCTTTCACCAATTAAATGGTAAACTACAAATAAGGGGAAAGTAACGTAGAGACAGAGAGATTGAGAGAAACAGCAAAACAGGGAAAAAAGAAAGAAATGGAGATGACGATACCAGAATTAGTTAGCTTTTTCAATGTTGATCTCGGTGATCATTCTAATTCGCTCGAAATTGAGTGAACTCATCGTTAAATCGAATGCAATTTTGATGAAATTGGGCGGGAAAACATGTATATATATAGCGAATCAGTGAAGAGACTCAGATAACAAAAAATGCCTGTGTGAAATTAAAAAGTGTAATCAAGTATAGTTTGAAACACATCAGAAAATCCCTGCCTACTTCAAAAAAAGGTTGCATATAAGAGACCATAAGCGAGCAGCATAAAGAGCTCGGTGTCTTCTCAGAGAGGTGGCGAAATTGTTGTCTTGCCCCCTTTACTAGAGAGAAGCTTTGAACTTCACACCCTACCCGCTTCAAACGCATGTGCAGTAGACAGGATTTGTACAATGATAAGAAACATTCCAATTATAACAATGCGAGGAAGTCTACGACCGAGAGGAAAAAGGTAGCGTTTTGGGAAATTTGAAACCCTACTTACTAAAAAGCTTTTAAAGTCTGTCAAGATATCATATACAATCGTAATATTATCTTGCGGGCGGGCCGGGCGGGGCCTTTGCCATCTCCCCACTGATCTGTATTCCGTACATATTAATGTGCGAGAGAGCGTAGCGACCGAGAGAAATTTTTTGTTTAATATGGAATGGTGACACTTTGTTTAAAAGCTCTTTTGCTTTGCAAAATTATTGATGTAAAAAAAAATTGTCTGGCAAGGGAGGCGGGAAAAAAGGTCCTCTCTTATTTGTAAAGATCTTTGGCATTGTAAGGGGGAGGGGGCAGAAACGATTCCCCCCCCCCCCCAATAGAGAGAATGATATGCCCCTGGATTTTTCTGCCCCTTGGAGACAGGTTTTCTACAGTAAAGACAGGAGTGCACTTTCTGTATTTTCCGGCGCCTACGGTACCTATAATGAAAGCACGTTTACCTTAAGCCGTAACTCCTGCTCGAAGTCAGCCTGATTCTTGATTTTGTGAAATTGATGACCGACTATCACGCACTTGAGACAGACGTGGACCTTACAATCCTCACAAAACATATCTTTGTTCTCTTGTTTGTGGATGTAGCACTTCTCGGATAGATGACTAATGCTGACCTTCCCGTTGATGATATCCTGTACTGATACAATATCATGGGCCTCAAACTTCAAAGACGTATTCTGATGACCCGTCAGACACTTTTCACACAAGTAGCTGTTGCAGGTTTCGCAGAATGACACAGCCTCATCTTGACGTTTGCAAGTAGTACATTTTGGATGCATCTCAAGGACAGCGTTCACCCCTCCACATTTCGCGTGGTAATCGTCTACCAGTGCGTTGACAGTCACATTGGTGAGGAAATCTTTGACACGGTTCGCAGACAACTTGGTGACCTCCCTGCAGAGAGGACAGATCATGTGATCGAGATCCTGATGGGACAGGTCATAGTTCTCGAGACATTTCCGACAGAAGGTGTGTCTGCATGAAGTCAGGATGGTTGCCTCGTCGAAGATATCAAGACATAGCGGACACGTCAGGTTCTCTGAAGAGCTTGTAGGTTTCTCTTTCTCATTCTTCTCAGCCATTGGTACGAATATCGGATTTGTGGCTTATTACAAAAATGAGCTCATTCTACGCATAATATATCCAAATGTCCAATGGAGCATACAGGTGTGATCAGCTAATGTGTACTTAAAGCCAACAGTCAGTCAATGAAATCACAAACTATATGCAGTGATGTAGTACATAATTGTACCAACATCCTGAGTCTACGTAACAAGTGCGTCCTATGTGCATGCAGTTCTATACCAATTTCTCACGTTGATGAAAAAATATGTGCGAAAGAGGTGCGAATAACGTTGACCAAAAGTACTTATTAAAGTGTATACACCGGTGCAGGCGCGTACGCAGGATTTTTTCAAGGGGGGGGGGGGGGGGGGGGGTTTTAACATTTATAAATCGGGCCGAAAATTCGCAACGACTCAGCCAGCCGCTGAATAAGCGGGGGGGGGGGGGGGGGGGGGGTAAGAGGTCACTTTTTTTTTTTTTTTTTGGTCCCAAAAAAACGCAACGACTCAGCCGACCGCTGAATAAAGGGGGGGGGGGGGGGGGGGGGGGGGGGGGGGGGGGGGGGGCAAAGAGGACACATTTTTTTTTTTTTTGGTCTCGAAATTTGAACATTTGACATTTTGCTCCGTTGGGGGGGGGTGGTAAGGTCATCTTTTTAGGTCAACCATGGGGGATTTTTTTTTTTTTTTTTTTTTTTTTTTTTATTAAAAAAAAAAAAAAAATCCAAAAAGGGGGGGGGGGGTTTTAGAGAAATTTAGGGGGGGGGGGGGTTTACACACAAAAATTACCAAAGGGGGGGGGTTTAACCCCCCAAACACCCTCCCCCCTGTGTACGCGCCTGCACCGGTGTATACATCAATACAAATGTGATTGCAATGCTATACGCTCACACGTATTATTAAGTAGATCGTCTGTGAAAATAAGCAGTTTGCGCGTCCCATAAATAGAAGTGGGTTTTCCCACAGAGAGCGCGCCCAGCGTATGCACCTTTGAACTTAAATGGCGGTATTCATCATTTTGATCTATAGAGGGCGACTTGTTTAGTTTTAGTAGTGGATACATTGTGTTAGAGATCCACCTTATTAGAACACTAGGTTTTATTTGCTGTTATCACTTTGTTTGGAAGGTTAAATGACGGTAACCACACTTACATTTCACCCCTTCTTTATCCGATATTCTTCCTTATCTTCTTCCGTCAGTCTCTCATTCTCTTCTCTTTCACTGTCAAAAATTATCTTAACGTATGGAGACCTACTTGGCGACACTTATTACAATCCGAAATTCGCCTGAAAAAAATATTTCTCCACTGCTTCTCGTAAACATTGTATACAAAATCTTATAGATTAGGCTTCTAACTATAATAATGTGAATCATATCTGTCTCAAAGAACTGACGTTAAGAAAAGTGATTTCAAATAGCATATGTAGGCCATATTGCACTTAAATATTAGTCTTCCGTGTTCAAAGGCATTGAACGTATACAAGGGAACATCGTTGAAGAGTTAAATTACCTGTTTAAAACGATCTTTACGAATGGTGATTAGTAAACGACAGATACTGCCCCGAGTACTACGTAATATAGGACATTGTCCATGTGTTCATTGAATGTTAACTAATCAAAAAGTCCTTGATTATGTCAAATAAGTTGCCATATTTTTGTAATATTGATTTTTGCGTGGATATCTCTTGTTTGCCTTAGAATAAAAATGCCAGAGAAGTGGATGTTTTAATAACTATCGCTTTCTGGTGTATATACAAAATGTTAGTCTTCTAGAACTTTTAAGTATGATTTTAATGAAAAGAATTTCAGAGTAAGGCACGTATTTAAAAGAGAAAAAACACACAGACTACTCGTAAATCAGGAGCTTTTTGAAAAAAAAACAGACAAAAGTTTAGAGAAATTGTTAGAAACATCTAAAATGGTAAGTAGCAAAATATTGTACAGGCGAGAAAATATGTGTTTTGTATTGATAACATAGTACTTAATTATATTGGTTTTCATAACTTGATTTTGATGCTCGGATGGAAATTAGACATCTCAACTGAGGCACTTACAATCAATCATTCTCTTACCAAGTGTGTATTGAACACTAATGTGGTTACAATGGTAAAATCATAAGACGTTTTATAGGCTTTCATTACTTTATTTAGAACAAAACTAATTAAAACAAATAATTAAGAACAAGAGAAAGAAAATTTTCCCCATGCTAGGTCGTTTATGCACACAAGGAATTCCTTCGATGTTATCTTCTTACAAACATATCAACTGGTATGTCATTTTTCAAAGGATGGGGAAACATTAAAAGATTCATCCCTGGGTTTGCCATGCATGTCTACTAGCATGACCAGAGGTAGGTGTTATATACTCATCATTTCTACAATTATCATATGATAAACATAATCCTATCTACTCCCATTCTCTTTCTACCATTATAAAATGCAGATGAAGATATTTCAAATTCCACGTCACAAATCGATATAATAGTCTTATAGATTTCATTGAAATTAATCGAATTTAACTTGACTGAATTAAATTGAATTGAAGGGGTAATTATTCTGAAAAAGATCGACAACTGCCGAATTTACATGAAATATGTCAAGATTAAATGACTAATTTAACAGAACTGCAGTAAACGTTGACATAATGTATCATACTATGAATACTTAGGACACCGTTCTTTCTACATCATAGCAAATTATCAGCCCCAGAGCGTTAAATTTAATAGCTTTTCAAACAGGGTGCAGAGGAATATGAAGGAATCTTTCATGGAATATAGCACCATAGCCCAGTAAGATTTTTTTCTATTGATTTGATTTATTAGTCAAGTTAAATGTAACATAAATACGAAGAGTCAAATGATATTATAAAATGAAAACAAAATAATACTATCAATAACTTTTCAGGATGAAATGTGACAGCTTAAAAGCTTCTTTACAATGGGGTCCCATTACCAAAGTGAGCATCAATTATTTCGTCATCTAAAGATACAAAATAACCATAATATAAATCAAAAAATATAAGCACAAACAAAATAATTTGTTAATATTCCGAGAATAACAACAGAAGGAAAATAACACTAACAAGAGACTAATCAATATGCTTATCAATTTCGAAGTAATACATTATGATATAATATCACTGACTTTCAGTAAATATCTAAGAGATACGATTACACAATGTAAGAAGTAGATGTATATTTACGTATTGTATTTACATATTATTTCGAGAGGGGGAAGTTATCATTCTACAGGATAATGACAATTGTATTCAGACAATAACAATTGGTTATCTATCACATGATAAACAACAGAACATGAAACATAGGCCCATATTCAGTAGCGTATGCAGGATTTTTTCGAGGGGGGGGGGGGGGGGAGGGTAAGAGCACATATTTTGTTTTGGTCCCGGAAATTGGAAAATTATGCCGACCGATATTTCGTTCAGTAGGGGGAGGGGGGGTAACGTCACTTTTTTGTCACCCTTTAGCATAATTTTTTTTTTTTGGTAATCGAATTTGAGGGAGGGGGTTCCTCCAAAACACACACATAAAACAAAATGAGGGATGGGGTTTTTAAACCCTCCCCCACCCCCCCCCCCCCCCCCCACCCCCCCCCTGCGTACACACATGCCCATATTATTGTAGATCTGGCTCAAAGAGGTATACACACTACAAATAGGGTTGACAGAGTGTGAGATACAGATGATTACAGTGATACTTTGATAAAATACAACTTCTTTGTAACAAGCAAACGCAAGCATGTCTGGGGAGGAGGGAAACCAAGTAGCACCAGTTTTCTCCAAGCGTCAATTTAAGGACATTGAATTCAACTCTTCCTTCAGGTTCAGACCATCAAGGTCATAGAGCCTAATCACCACGTTACCCTTCTTACGATCAACACTCGCTACATACACCCTGTCCTGCTCATCCACGGTAGCAAACAGTAGGTACCGTTTGGAGCTTTTAGAGGCTTACCAGCATTTCCATCCTTTCATATACCGCACCACGCTTGGATTGGTGTAATTACATGAACTCGTGACGATCAAACCCGACCTGGTAGCAGATACCTGCCTCGTTTCGTTGTGTTTTGTTGGAACAGTGTGCTTGAGAGTGGATCCAGTAGGGTCATAGATATAGACTTTCTTCTCACAGAGAGGCGCAATGAGGATTTCATCTAATGGAGTTTTGTTTAGTCCGAGAAAGTCATTGCTTTTCGGGTGGACGGCTGATTTCCTGCAGCCATTGGGAGAATATTTGTCTACTTTGCTACTCGTCGATATACATAACGAACCTGTCTTGTAGAAACACAAGATCATTACACTCCATGTTACTTGCTACATTTAGTTTTTCATATGCTCCTGTTTACCAGTTGAATCAATGATATGTATACCTTGTTCATTCCAATATCCGAGAGCCACACTATCATCAGAGTACGGGGTCAAACCCACATCATTGTCCGTAGAGCTACACACTGAATGACTTGAACCTTGGGATCTGATTCTGAGATGCTCCCGAGGTCAAGACGACTTTTATCTGCAGGCTTGAACCTCTTCTCTTGTGCTTTCTTTGTAATGGCTGCCGCAGAAGTGTGATCAGTAGCCTCCTTCAGCATGGCATCCAGCTCATCACATAGCAAGATATGAGCAGACAGACTGTCTGTCTCAAGACGACCCAGTCTGTCATTAGCTACCAGTGTTATTGAACTACAAATACTCTTGATCCTCTGTCGATCCTTGGATTTTAAGACGTTGAGGTCGTCCTCGAAAACTCTGCTTTACTGAATTGAGTTGCTCGATGAGATTTTGATGATTTTCTTCAAGCTCTTTAGCCTTGATGCTGTAGGCTTGACTGACATCGTCCAGTAGTTTCTGCACGGCAGTGTATACTTCATGGCGTTGTACTTCCACATTCTGAATGTTCTTCTCCAGTTCTGTCTTCTTAGCGGCACATCGCTGGACCAGGTCGTTCACCTAAACAAAACAAATAATAGATAAGTGAAAAGAACATTCTGTAGAATGAGATGTATACCATTTACGTGGAGCTGGTTTGAAAATCAAGCACCGGATTTAGGACGCGCTTATTTTTCATAAAAAGTTAGATCCAAGACCTATTCTAATTTTACCATAAAGTCATATGAGGACGAGGAATGAAATACTTTGTTTTCGGATTTGACAAAAAAGGGAATCAGACCCTTGCAATAAGTTCATTTGTATAAAAGCTGTAATATCAGATAAACATAATGGATATAGGCCAAATAGTAATAAAATAATAATAGTAATAATAGTATTATGATAATTATTATTATATTCATAATATTAATGATATAAAAATAACAATTATAATGAAAGAATATGATATGATAAGAAGAAGAAGAATGATACTACTACATCTATTACCAATTATGGGAATGTTGGTGTATTCGAAGTACGAAGTTTTCTGGAAAATCTGGGGACGTGCCCCTTTCACCCATTAAATGGTAAACCCCCCCCCCCCTTAAACTTGTTATGTGTGTGTTTTGGAGGACCACCCCCCCCCC